>NW_006399896.1:8143750-8165534 GCF_000299155.1 Elephantulus edwardii | reverse complement strand
AGTGTGATTGGCACAGGACAGAGCAGAGTTTAGGGCTGTTGTACATAGGGTCGCTATGAGTCGCAAGCGACTCGATGGCACATAACAACAACAACAGTTGAGTACGACTCATAGCAATCCTATGAACAAAAGACCTGAATCCTTTCTATAACTATTATCGTTTCTCCAAGTTCAGAGTTTCCAGAGGCACATGGTTTAGGAAGTGGATGCCACTTCTGCTTCCATAAAAAAATCCAAGAATACTACATTTAAGCAATTTAGCACATTATCATAATAAACATTACTTAGGATTCTGTAGGGTCTGGGATAGTATTAGGTCCACAGGGGTATGGGAGGTGTGTGGTGGTGACATCATTAGTAGGACACTTATGGAAGCCACTAGCTCAAATGTTAGGGCTGATGAGACCCATAATTTGTTATCTGCCAGAGTGGCATGTCCCGACACATTTTGTATTTCCTGGAGAAAATGCCTTTTTTTCCCCCTCCTAATTTCTGTCATCCCAACCCATTGGCAGGAAGAAGGAATCTCTTAAATCCGAAGGTTCCGTCCACACCCTTCATTCAAAACTTCCATTTTTTTCTAGCAACCCGTTCTGAAACGGTCGGTTATAGAATCAAGTTTTGGTCCAGATCAGAATGAAAGCAAACATTTCCTTTTCCTTTCCTTTTAAATAAAATCGTTATTTAACTTAATCGTTATTTTAAAATCGTTATTTAACTTAAATCGTTATTTTACTTAAACTCCAACGGTAAGGAGACATAACAAGTCCATTCCACAAAGAGAGTTAAGTACTTCTTCCTTGACCCCGGGTAATTCCACAGCGGGGTGGTGATGGGCGGCAGCCGCCCGGGCTCCCACAGCACTTTCTGAATGGAGCGTCCAGTGGAACTTGAATTTGCAACCGGCCGGCACAGAGCGGCCAGGGGAGGCGGCCGCACGGAGAGGGTGGCGGGGCGCCGGCAGGGATTGGTCACCCGGGCGCCTCGGCCCCGCGGCGCCTGCGCAGTCCTTCGCTCGCGCGGCCCATCCCCAGTCCGCCACCGCCCGATCGCGGTGGCTGCTCCCTGAAGACTGATCGGGCGGTAGCCCGCGAGCCGGCCTGTGAGCAGCCGGGCGGCCAGACTGTCAGCCCGGTCAGCTCTTTCCCGCGAAGGGAGGAGAGGGAGACTTTCTCGGCCTCGAGAATCTTCTCAACCTCGCAGCCGACCCTGGCCGGCGAGCAAAAAGTTAAGGAGCCGCGGGACGCTTTACCGGTGCCTCCGCCGCCATGGCTGCCATGATGGATCGGAAGTGAGCCTCAGGGCGACGGCTGCCGGCGCAGCGCCCGCCGTCTCCGCGTCTCGGCCGCCTTCGCCCGGGAAACACTGCGCGGAGCACCGCTGAACCCCCCCTGTCCTCCCAGCCGCTGCTCGCTGGCGCCCCAGCCCCGAGCGGCCCGTGCACGCTTCCTTCCAGACTGAGCGGCGGGGAGTGGCTCCCGGCCTCCGGCCCCGGCCCCGAGAAAGATGGCGGACCCAGCCGAGTGCAACATCAAAGTGATGTGTCGTTTCAGACCTCTGAATGAGTCCGAGGTGAACCGCGGCGATAAGTACGTCGCCAAGTTTCAGGGAGAAGACACAGTCATGATTGCGGTGAGTAAACCCCCTTCCCTTTTTAATCCCGGTCCCGTTCTCTATAGGGCTCAGAGTTCAGTGAAGTGGTGGAGTGCAGAGTGACGAGGGAACAGGGGTGTCCCCGACCCTCCAGGGCGGGTTTGCGGGTTCCGCTGACCCCGGGGAGGAGCGCTGCGCAGCCGCACGGGTTTTCCTGGCTCATCCCCGCCCCGGTCGCCGGCGCCCGGAGACGGGAGGCGCCGAGTCACAGCCTGGGACACTCCCCCACCTGGGGCGCTGCTGGAACGTGCTGGGAGCGCATTCAGCGTCCGTCTGCGGGTGTTTACGTGTGCGCGCAGTTACTGTTGCTGATGCTGTTGGTGTTTTGGACAACCTCCAGATTTTACCATTCATAAAATATGTAAGGTTAATTTAGAACCTCACCTTTAAAACATCGAGCTGCAAACATAGCCCAGTGGAGAACCTTAAATATAATCAAGATTCATAATATCATAGAAATCTAGAAACTACATGTGTCTACACAGGAGGAGAGAAAAACAGGTGAATAGCACATATACCTGCAACCGTAAATGTTCACCCACTCACCTTTTTCGCAATGAATGACTTTTTAATAATTACAAATAGCAAATGGAGGACGCCAAAGGAACAGTGAATGTTCTTTTGAAATCATAGTGATAAGTTTGAATACTTTTATCAAATTCACTTGGGTCCAAATAAGTACTCACAATGTCATCCTTAATGGATTTTAAGGGGTAATCGCCTAAGTGTTAATTTTTTTATGTATCATAAACAAAATGCACTGCAGTAGCAAACTTTTAAGGGAAGATAAAGTTGTACAGTGAAGTAGATTTATAATTTTATTATTCGATTTCTACTTCTACATTAAAGTTAAGAGTCTATTATATAGAGGAAAAATTATTTTGGTGATCTCAGCGATGGTGAGTGACCCTATGTAAGATAAATGTAGTTAGAGTTGGCTGATCATGTCACAAAGACCAGAATGTGGGGTTGATGTGTTGACTTTTCTCCCTTCCTACCTCACGTGTTGAAAGGTCTCAAAATGACATTCCACAGTTAGTTCAGACAGATTAAAAATGGCTAGTAATAGTGCATACAAAGCAGTGATCAGTGCCTACAAATAAAAATTCACTTGTCTCAGTAATGGTGCGAGACTTTTTCCCCTCTATTTCTGCATTGTATTTCACTACAGATGTCTGCTATGTTGGTTTGTCATATTGTTTGAGAAGTTTAGTTTAGAAGTAGGTCAAAGAGGCCTAAGAGTTGATGTTGATGGAAAGCACTGACATAAAACACAGAGCTAATGTTTTGTAGGGCTTTCTGTGAAGGCTTTCATAAAAACTGCCATCCATAGAAAAGGAATGCCTTTAGCTCCATGTTGCCCACTGGGAAACAAGTCAGTCAGTAACAACTGCCAACTACTACAGTGTGAAAATTCTCAGGCTACTTGCTTTGTTGTTAGCAAGTCCCCATGAAAACTCTTAATTACTCAGTTGCAACAGTGGTTGACATATCACACTTTCTAGTGAATGTCTTATTTCTCCAGTCTTCTTTTGTGTTTACAAAGTATCTAAGTATTAGAATCTTTTAAATTACTAACATTAGCATTTGCTCTAAGTTAGGTCCTTGGGGGTGTTGTTTATTGTGTATTTTGTTTCAAAAATTTCCTTAATGTAAATACATAGAAAAGACATTAGAAGCAGTGGATAAGTGAGTTGTTAATCACTGTTGAATGGTTGATGTTTAGGTAAACTGGCAAGCATTTCAGTCAGCTTTAAAAAATACCTACATGCAAAATATATGTTTCAGTAGGTAATAATTTTCAGAAGGAATTTTTTGCACATCTTCAAACTCTTTATTTCAAGATCTCATTGTTGTGCAATTTTTAAATGAATTATGTTGCTTTCTAAAAAAGATTTTGGGGACTTAGAAGGGCAGCTTAAGGGAATGGAATGAGAAAATCACTAGGTAAGATCTCTTGGCACTGTGGGGTTCTCTATTCAAAAGAAAGAGTTTAGTAGGCAGTAGCTGCAATGCAGTATTTAAAACTAATTGTTTTTAGAAGAATTCTAATTGTCTTCTAAGTTCAATTTCCAGTACTGTCATTAAAGCATTCCCTGTTATTCACGTATTTGGTAACTATTACCCATGGCAGACAAACCTTGTAATTTTATAGTTTTTCTTTGTGTATTTTGCAGATTTCTTTGTAATTCTGTTTTGAAGTTCTATAAATGCTGTTGAGTAGTGTCAGACCCTCTAGCAGGTTATCAAAGATAAACATAACACATGGTCGGAGATTGCCCATCCTTCTCCCATGGAGCAGCTGCTGGACTTGACCTTAGTGCCTTCGGGGTTGCAGCACAGGTTCTTAACCACTAGGCCACCAGAGCTCCCCATTCTGCAAATACTACATATTAAGGAAGTAAATTATTTGATAAAAACTTTCAGTGATAATGTAGAATCTGTTTTTAATCCTATGAAGGGATCTCTCCGGTGTTTGATTTTTGTTTTATGCAGAGGTTTTCAAAAAAGTGGAATATGCTCAGTTATGGAACATGATCATTAGTTATTTCTGCTGATCACCTCTTATTGTATGCTATTTTGTAAAGGTTCCTAGATTCAAAACAGACTACTGTAGTTTTTTGGCCTTGTGGGGTTTTGTTGTTGTTTTTTTTTCTTTTTTAGAAATGGGTTGCTTTTGATAAAGAATCAAATTTTATTCTACTGTTTATTGAAATTAGAGGATGTTAAATTTAAATTATCTTTCTCCATTCATTTGCCTAAAGCAAAACATTGTTCTCTTTTTAAAATGAATGATGATTGAATTATCTGATTACCTGAAGACAGAAAGAAAAGACGGTGTCTCCACTACACACACACCCCTTAAAAAACTAAGCAAAATATAATCTTCCTTCAAAATCATGTTTTTCATGAAGGTTTACATAGCACATTCTGTTACTCTACTTATTATCCAGAAACATTGGTTGCATTTTTTATATGTGTTAACATTCTCATTAACTACAATCTTATGTTTCACTTTCAGTGATCCGGTTTTCCTGTCCCTTTACGCTTTCATCTTTGCTTTAGAGAAAAATTGTTGATCACATACACTCATGTAGATAATGAAAGAGAGAGAGAGAGTGTGTGTGTGTGTGTGTGTGTGTGTGTGTGTGTGTATAGATGTAGATATATAGTATAAGCCCGTATGATCAGAAAAGGTCACTGCAGAATTCCAGAGGGAGGCATATCCCTGCTAGAAGGATGTTCTTCAATACCATATTGGCATTTAGCTCAGTCTGTAAAAACTCAAATAGAAATCACTTTATTTAAGAAATCTAAGGTAATGGTTCAATTCAGGGAATACCAGAGGAATGTCTATCTGTGTTTCATTGACTATGCAAAGGCATTTGACTGTTTGGATCATAACAAACTGTGGTTGACTCTGAGAAGAATGGGAATACCAGAACACTTGATCATGCTAATGAGAAACATATACTTGGACCAAGAGGCAGTCGTCAGAACAGAGCAAGGAAACACTGCATGGTTCAAAATTGGGAAGGGTGTATGCCAGGGATGTGTCCTGTCTCCATACCTTTTCAACTTGTATGCAGAACAGATTATCTGGGAGGCTGGGCTCTATGAGGAGAAATGTGGGATCAAGATTGGTGGTAGATCTATCAACAGTCTACGATATGCAGATGATACAACCCTGCTTGCTGAAACTGAGAAGGACCTGAAGCGTTTGCTGCAGAGGGTCAAGGACTGCAGCCTCCAATATGGATTGAGGCTCAATGTCAAGAAGACAAAGATTCTCACCACTGGGCCAATTGGCAGCATCAGGATGGATGGTGAAGAGATTGAGTTTGTTCACAGCTTCAGTTTGCTTGGCTCCACAGTCAACATACCCGGCACCAGCAGCAGGAAATTAGAAGACGTATTGCCATGGGAAAGTCTGCTGTTAGGGACCTCTCCAAAGTGCTGAAGAGCAATGGTGTCTCTTTGGAGACCAAGGTGCATCTGATACAGGCCATGGTCTTTGCTATCACTTGTTATGTATCAGAGAGTTGGACAATGACTAAGGAGGATAGAAGGAAAATTGATGCCTTTGAGCTTTGGTGCTGGAGAAGAGTATTGAGGGTACCATGGAGTGCTAGGAAAACAAACAGATTCATCCTGGAAAGGGTCAAACCAGGCTGGTCCTTGGAGGCAAGGATTCTGAGGCTCCGTCTAACATACTTTGGACATGTTGCAAGGAGGGACAGGTCCTTGGAGAGGGTCATCATGCTTAGTAGGGTGGAGGGACAGCGCAGAAGGGGAAGGCCCCCTATGAGGTGGATTGATTCAGTGATTGGGGTAATCGAGATGGGTGTGTCAGAGACACAGATTGACACAGGACAGAGCAGAGTTTAGGGCTGTTGTGATGGCACATAACAACAACAACAAGGTATGGTTGCAGTTCAGTTAATAAAATTTGTTCTGTTGGGCTTTGTTCCCTGGTGCCTAGATTAAATGTGAGTTCATCTTGACGTTTGTAAAATTAGCATCTGAAACTTTGAATATCTGTCCATGAAGATACATAGAATTAAAGGTGTAATGTACAGTTCAAACGAAAAACCTCGAGATTATTTTCCTTTTAAATAATATTTTACTGATTTTGGTGAACGTTTACACAGAAAATTCTGTTACCAAATTACCCAGAGATATGGGTTATTATTTTCATAATACCCTGGGTGTTTTGCTTCCAATAATCTAATTTTCCTATCCCCTTACCCTTTTGCTTTAGAGGAATTGTTGATCATTTGATCTCATATAGATAATTTTTAAAAAGTTAATTCTTTTGTTGTGTAGAATATACATAGGAAAGCAGTTTCTACATGTACCTTTTGTTGCTGCTGCTGTTGTACCATTAAGTACAACCAGTAGTCACGCTTTGAAGAACAGCCCCAAACCTTGCCCTTTCCTATGTCACCCTTACCATCCCAACGCACTTGAACCCTTTGCCAGTCTGTCAGTCCATCTCTTTCAGGATCCTCCTTTCTTTTGATGACCCTCTACTTTTCTATCCATGATGTCCCTCTCCAAGGAATAACCTCTACTAAAAATGTGCCTAAATTATGTGCGCTAGAATTTTGTCATCTCTGGCTGCACTTTCTCTCAGTTAGTGGCATATATTACATTCTTTGACTTGTGCAGCCATGCTTACTCCTCATTTTCCAAGTTGTTCCTCCCTGTTCATAGAAATTCATTGCTCCCCTAAGATTTCTGTCACATCTTTCCAATTGCTGTTATGGTCCCATATAGATAGTTCTTAGAAGAGCATAATGCTCAAGGCCTGTATTTTTTATGAGTTAAACGAAGCTGTTGTGTAATTTTAAGACTTGAGGGGATCTTTGTGGTTTAAGGTTTAAAGATTATCTCAGCATTAGTTTCAAAGTTCACGAAAACTTAAGAAAGTCTAGAGTCTGTGAATTTTTAATTCTTTTCTGCATTTTCACCCTTTTGAGCAGAAATCTTTTATGAAATCCCTGATCACAATATTGAGGAGTGGTAGCGAGGCTCTATTCAGTTCTTCTGGACTCCCGGCAAAGGAGACAGCTATTCCTTTAGAGGCAGCCAAGAACCAGGTTTCACTGCAGATATCCAGATTCTTGATTTTCTTTTGTTTAATTCTTTTGAAAATTAATTTAGTTAAAGGATGCCTTAATTATAAAAGACAAAAAATAATTTATATTTTCACAAATCTTGTATTTCATATTAGGAAACTAGTCAGTACCTTTGCTGGTTTATCTCTAATCAGACCTTTTCCCTTGATTTCATAAAATGATAATTTCATTTTGGAATTAAAGGCATTTTGATAGTTGAATGCTAAGCATTTAGACTGATTTGTTGTTGTTGTTATTTAACAATGGTATAAACTTCTAAAAAAAAATCACTTAGTCCCAGGTCCTTATTAGTTTTGTGTTTGACTGTTTTCTGTAAGTTTTTGCCTATAATATTCTTGTTAGTAGGATAGAAGTGGTAATTTGCAGATGCTGAAAGTAAACATCTACATAAAGTCCTTAGAGATAGGCTTTACTGAACTATTCATAAATTATTTTAAGCCTGAAAAGAGTGGGTGATGAAGGGTAAGGTCTAATGGTGATTGATTTTATAAAACGTAATGCATGAGAATGATTGTATGAAGCACAGTAAGAATGAAGAATAGTATAAAACAAAATGTATATGAACTTTGTGAGCAAACAAATTTTTTTGTTGTTATTCGGAGCCAGGCTCTCTCAAGCTCCCCAGATATCAAAGGCAAACTAATATTTTTAAAAAGTGAACTAGTGGGGAGGTAGGGAGGAAAAATGCATCAATGAATGAATGAAAAATCCAATTTTTCTGTAAACTTTCATAAAATCACAATTTAAAAAAACGGTTTAAGGACACTGGTTATTTTTGTTGATGTATTAATTGGAATATAACTTGACACCAAGAGTGTTGTTTTTTACCTTTAAATATCTTTACTAAACTTTTAGTATTTGACTTACTTTAAGGAAAGTCTTGATACTTTTTTTTTTCTTTTTGACCAACACCCTGCAGCTTTATTAGGAGCCCCGCCTCCCTCAAGTGGATCCAGCCTTGGCTGGGGTGGGGCACTCCCTCAAAGTCTTGATACTTTTGCATTTATACTAGTGGTTGATTTGTTGGCTCAAAGCAGAATTGGAATTCTTTTTTAATTTTTGCTTTCACTTTATTGTTTACCTTTTTGTTATTAAATATTTGTTTTGGATAGCTTCAGTCTTGACTTTCTTAGCAGGTTATGTATTCTTTTTTTAAAAAAAATTATTAATTGCAACAAAAATTTACAGAGACTTTGGATTTCCATTCATTCATTGTTGCACTTTTCTCCCCTCCCAGCCCTCCCCGCTAGTATACTACTCTCTTGGAAAAGTAAAAGAAAAATCCTTTCATTGTTTTACAAACCCTCCCCTAGGTCCACTCCACTAATGCAGCCTTCGCTCTGGACTCCTGTCATGACAAAAATACCTAATCACATATCCCTCTTAAACAGTTTTCTCCCTCATCTGTTTCAATACAGTATTATTGAGCCCATCTTTCTCAGTCTCCCCCCAACCCCGATGTCAGTCCTATTTTACAACAGTGGCACCATGCAGTATTTGTCCTTTTGTGACTGAGATAACTTCATTCAGCATAATGTCTTCCAGGGTCACCCATTTTGAATATATTACATGAGTTCCTTGTTTTTCAATGCAGTGCGGTATTCCATTGTTTGGATATACCATAGCTTCTCTATCCATTGATTTGTTAATGGGCACTTGGGTTGTTTCCAGCTCCTTGCTGTTGTGAACAAAGCCGCAATAAACATAGGTGTGCATATACCTGCTTGGATGTCAGTTATGGTCTCTTTGGGGTATATTCCCAGTATGGTAACTCTGTTTGCAACTTTTTGAGAAAATGCCATACCGCCTTCCACAGTGGTTGCACCATTTTACACACTGACCAACAATGAATAAGGGTTCCAGTTTCTCTGCAATCTCACTAGCATCTGTTGCTTGCTGTTCTGTTAAATTTTGCTATTCTGACTGGGGTCAGATGATACCTCATAGTTGTTTGATTTGCATCTCTTTTAGAGCTAGGGATTTTGAACATTTCTTCATGTGTTTGCCTGCCATCTGAATGTCTTCTTCGGTGAAGTGTCTGTTCATATCCTGTGTCCATTTTTCAGTTGGATTATTTACCTTTATCTTGTTATGTATTCTTTAAACCCACTGACTGTATTTTAATTCTATTAACATGGCTTGGTCATTTATGTAAGATCCTAGCATAGAATTCCTTAGCTTAATATGCAAGATTCTACTCTTGACCCTTTTTTCTTTGAACTTTACAATCTTTACTGCTTAAATCCAGTTTCAGAAATTATCTCCCACCCATCCCAGAATAATAGTTGGCATCTTTTAGGTGCTAGATAAATGTTTGCTGTATTCATAGAGGGAAAATGCTTTGCTATTTTAATCTTTTGTTTTTAAAATTAGTTGCCCTATACATAGCTCATGGGTCAGTAAGACGGTAAAATTGACTTGCTGTTTAGACCTCCTTTTCTTTTCTTTTTTTTTTTTTATTATTTGTGCGTGTGTGTGTACCGTCAAATCAGATCTGACTGGTACAGGAGGAGATTGTCCCTCCTTTCCCGGCATAGCATCTGGTGGATCCGAACCGTGCTCCTCTGGGATTGCAGTGTAGCTTCTTGCCACTAGGCCACCAGAGCTCCCCAGGCCTCCTTTTCTAGTCATTCCTCACCCCCTCAAGCACCTACCTCTGAATTTTATTCAAAATGCAAGTATATTCAAAATATGTTTTCCATTCAACAGCTGACATTTTATTTTGTGACATTAGTTGCTTGATGCCTGTTTTTAATTAAGTGATGCCTAATGAGGTCGTTTACTCTATACAGATTTCAGCTGCAGAGGGAGAACATACACTTAACATTGGTTTAACTGGCCTAGTGGTAAGGACCTGCACTGCCAACCTGAAGGCATTATTAGTTTTGAATCCACCAGCTACTCAAAGGGAGAAATTGGACAGTCTCCTGTGCAATTTATTGCTTGTGAAAATCCACTTGAGGGTCAGCTGTGGGTCATTTCCAACTTAACAGTACCTAACAATAACAGCTAAATAAAGTGGTTTCTCACCCCCCCCCCCAAAAAAAAGTGTAAGATAGACCCTTCCTGCAACTGTTTCCAGGACCCTGACTGTTACATGCTTGTAATCCTTGGCTCTTGTGGCTTTCCATTATCGTATTTATTATGTTTGCAAGATGGATGCTCAAGGTCTGACGTTCATTCCAGGAAGGAGATTGAATAACTTCAGCCAACCTGATTGTTTTTATCAGGAAAGTGAACCCTCTCAGCAAACCACAGCTAAATCATTGGTCACCAGTTGCAAAAATAAGGTGCAAGTGGGCATTTGACTTTCTAGTCAACTAATGAGAGACAGCTAGAGAAAGGGAATTGAGAATGGTTTTTGATAGCTCTTTAGACTAATTTCTGCTTCATTGTTCCATTTCTCTCAAGCTCTGTGAATAGGATTATACAGTATAGTTTCTAAACTATGAGGTCTTTTTCAGCTAATAGTTTTGAAGTACCATATTATAATGTTAAGGGGTTTGTTCTGGGGTCATGATTGTTTTGTTTATTAGGGTTTTGTTTATTAGGATTCATCTTCCTTCCTTTACTCTAGAAGAGACTAGAGAGCAAATAGACACTTGTTTGTAAATATCTAGAAACTCCTTGCTTGTCTACATTTTTGTTATATCGATGTAATTGAGCATTTTTAAAGAAAATCATACAACCTAGAAAATACACAGAGCTATATCAACTAGTCCCTCAAAACTGCCTCCCAGACTTACATCATTTTTTTTCCCCTTTTTTCTTACTAGGCTCTCTTTTGAAGTACCTGTTTTCGTGCTTTCTCTACGTCTTCCCCCAAAACTTGCTTCTATAGTCTTTTTATTTCATACATAACTTTTTATTGTACTTTAGAAAGAAAATTGAAACCATAATAACTAATTATAATTTCCAAAGCCCTAGGAGCCCTCGTCCCATGCAAATGGTTAAGTTACACTCTGTTAACTGAAAGATTGTTTTTTGGTTTTTGTTGGTTTTTTTGTTGTTGTTTTTTTAAAGATTGTATTTTTAACCCACCCAGCCAGAGGCTCTTGGGAGGACAATTCTGGTGATCTCCACCGGCCTTGAAAATCCTATATAGCAGTTTTACATTACGTACAAGGGAGCTGGAGTGACTTAGTGGTAAGGAGTTGTATTGCCAGCCTAAAGGTTTATAGTTCGAGTCCAGCAGCTGCTCTGAGGGAGAAAGATCATCATTCTCCTCCCATGCAATTTACTGCCTCTGAAAACTTGCTGGAGGGTCACTGTGAGTCTGTTCACAACACAACAGTGCAGAACACTGCAGCAGCATTCTACACACATGGGGTTGTCATGAGTCACAATCTACTTGATGACAAGTTAGATGTTCCAAATCAAGAACCTCCTTTTGCATAATTTTTTTTCTGTTTGAACAGGCGTATTCCTTCCTTTGATGCCAAGATGGGCCTGAACTTTTGTATAAGTGAGTCATACTTTGTATCAAGGTCATGTTTATACAATGTAGGGTTGAGGTTTAAATCTTTTTATTAATAACCATGTAACAAACCCAGGGTCTCTAGCAGTGAACTGTTGTTGTTAGGTGCTTTGAGTTGACTGTGACTCGTAGCAACCTTATGAACAAGGGACTCTAACCCCTACTCTGTCCTGCACCGTCCTCTTCACCTCTGCTTACTTGAGCCCATTGTTACAGTCACTGACTCAGTCCATGCCATTGAGGGGAAGACACTCAGTAAGATGAATTGACATAGCTAGGTGCTACCCATTCTTCAATCTTTTGGTTCCCAACTTAAATGTACCTTTCTCAAGAGGGTCTCTAGGTAATGTGTTTCTGCTTGACTCCAGTTCTCTGATTATATGCCTTCATAACATGCATGCGTGAATCAGCTTTCTAGTTATTTACCTATCTCAGTCATTATTAAATTCCACTAAAGCAGAATAAGTCTACCTTTTTTCATCATTGTAGCTGATACATGACATTCAGCAAATATTTATTAAATTAATGAGTGAAAAACTAACAACAGTAAACAAAAACAACAACAAAGACAAACACACACACACTACACACTTGAATAGTAGAAGGAGCCCTAGACTAGAACATCGATCTGGTTATTAGTACTGTCATCAATGATTTATAGTTTTCAGGTTTCTCATTTTCTTATCTTTAAAAAAAACTGGCATTGAAAATAAAATCTCAGTACTTAGAATGGGTACACATTAAATACACATTCATTCGGTTATATATTTTGTGTTTAGCATAGCTATGATTATGGTACAAGAGTCAACGTGGTGTGGTGAGTTAAGCATTGGACTACTAAGTGAAAAGTTGGTGATTTGAATTCACTAGTTACCCTGCAGGGGAATGATGAGGCTTTCTGCCCCCGAAATTTACAACCTTGGAAACGCTGCAGAACTCTTCCACTGCTATAAATTTGGACTGAATCAATGACAGTGGATGTAACTTTAATTTTACTGTGCTGATAATGCCAACAAATACATCAAAGATGAACAGGCATCCTTGTTTTTATGTCATTTATATTATTATGGATTTTCACTTGGTGAACTCTGAAGTTTCTTCCAGGAGCGTTGATAGTACAGTGCTTAACACCTCAGCTACTAACCTAAAGATTGATGTGAACTCAGTAGCTGCTATACTGAAGAATGATGTGACAATTTGACAGTTTGCTGTTTTAATGAATTTTCAGCCTTGGAAACCCTAGGGGAAGTTTTACTCTTATGGGGTCTCTAGTGATGTAGCGTATAGGGAGATGCCCCGTTAACCAAAAGACTGCACCTTTCTGGTGGTTTGAATCCTCTAGTGGCTCCAAGGGAGACAGCTGGGCCAGTTCCTGTGTGATTTATAGTTGCAGAAACCCACTCTGAGTCAGCATTAACTTGACAGCTGTGGGTTCAGGTCTCTTGCACTCATTCAATATTCAAAGTCATGAAGTAATAATACATAGTAGACGTTCATCCTGTTGGTTAAATAAATGGTGGTATCGTTAAGAGAACTTAAAAATGCTCATTCACCTTTAATTTAAGTCAAAACATTTTAATTTTGTTTTCATTTTTCAGTCAAAGCCTTATGCATTTGATCGGGTATTCCAGTCAAGTACATCTCAAGAGCAAGTGTATAATGACTGTGCAAAGAAGATTGTTAAAGGTAAACATATTTAACCTAATGAATTGTTCTAACAATAAGTAAAACTTTGAGTGTTACAATTATAATATTGTATAATTATTCTTGAAAGATGTGTTTATATTAAATACTGCCATGAGCTTTTCTGTGGTAACAATTCTAGAAATTAAACATTAGAATGAAAAAAAGAATGGCTAGGCCTCCCTTCCTTATTTCCTTTCAGGGAAGGAGGTCTTTTCCTTTGGGAATGTAACTTAGTAATAAATCTGTCTTTACTATTTTACCTTAAAAAAAAAAAAAAAGGAATGGCTAGATAAGTTTAGATGGCTTTCTAAAAGGAGAGATTGACAGTCTTTACATTTCTCCATTCCATTGTTACTCAATCCCCAAATATTTATTTAACACTAATTACCACGGATGATAAAAGTATGTGCATTCCAGTTAGAAGACCCTTAACAGGATGGATTGACACGGTGCCTGTAACAATGGGTTCAAGCATTTTGGAGATCTTAAAGGCAGCAGAGGATAGGGCCGTGTTCAGATCTCTTGTTCATAGGGTCACTGTGAGTCAGAGTCGACTTGACAGCACATAACTGTTAATACTATGTTAGGAAAAAAATAAGTTTCTGTTTTTTCTAAAGCCATGGAACCACGGAGATGTGATGAGTGTTAATTATCTGGAGTTATTTCTAGTTGCTATAGATTTTATCTAAGGAATTTTACAATTAAATAGCAGCTGTTTTATTTATAGTTTTATTCCATTTTTCAACAGCTTAATTTCTTAAGAGTATCTTTTAGATTTAGAAAAATTTATCAACATCTGTTTTGTGATATTCGGCAGGAGTAAGGAGTAGATACTTGGTATAAAAGTAAAGTGGTTGGTATTAGATATGGCAGAAGGTAGTTCAGCTTAGCAGGAGAGAAAGCAGAGTTTAGCCATACATGTAGGATTATAGATGTGATCAAGGGAAAATACAGATGTTCTCTTTGTAACTATGTTTTGCCTCATATAGGGAATAAAATCATTGCAGAGTGATGAAGATGGGGATGTTGCAAATAGAAGGGAGTAGATTATAGATGACAATGGGGTAAAAGGCTTTTAGGGTTTTGTTGGTTGGTTTTTTTGGTTTTTTTGTGTTTTTTTTTAACCAAGGCACTTAAAGTAATAGGGATGGGTACTTGGAATTAAAATATAGACACAGCGGCGTTAGTAATGAAAAGTTCTAGCATCTGAGCATGGGATTTGGTGTCTAGGATTATGGAGAAATGAAATCAGGGATGTGCGTGATGCGGTACTTTAGTGGAATCCTCTACCTCATAAACATTGAAATCATTAATTATTAACAAGAATGATAGGATTTTTTTTTTTGTGGTTCTATAAATGACTAACAGCAGCAGGCAGTATCACCTAAGGTTGTAGCTTCAAATTATATCATGATTGTGACATAGTTTTGTCCTCACAGGTTAAGATTATGTTTGTGTTACATTTACATAATATAGTTTTACTATATTAAAATATAAAAAATACATAAAATATAACAAAAATATAATTTAACCACTTTAAAGTGAGATGAACTTTGCAGTGAGATTAATTACATTTATCACAGTCTGTAACTGTCTAGTTCTAAAAACTCTTCATCACAGAAATTCAGTAGTAAATCCCTAAGCAGTAACTTGCTATTTCTCCTCTCCATTTGACTCTGGTAAGCATTAGTTAACTTTTATCTCAGGTTAGTTTACCTTTTAGATCTTTTTTGGTTACCATAGTCATTATACTTAATATCCTAAATTTATAACAATATAGTTTAAATGAATAGCATTTTAACTTTGGTAACATACAAAACTGCTAATCACAACTCCCCTCCCTTATGTCACTGTTAACAAATGACATGCTTTTATATTGTTTCTCATAACATTCAGTTATAATTCTTTTTTATGCATTTGCCGTTAAAATCATGTAGTCTACAACCAAGCTAGTGACAAACTAAAAGTATAATATAGCTAGCCTTTATGAAATTGCCTTTACTGGACATCTATTCCTGTGGACTCAGATTAGTGTCTGGTATCTTTTTCCTTATCATGAGAAGGGCTCCATTTGGGATTTCTTATGGGGCAGGTCTCATAAAAAATTCCCTTAGGGTTTTTTTTTATGTGACATGTTTTAATTTTACCACCATTTTATTTTAAGAACTATTTTGCCAGACACAGTGTTTTTGATTGTTGGGGTTTTTTTTGTTTTTTGGTTTTTTTCAGTTGAGCACTTTATATGTCAACTTACAGCATTCTGATTAACATAGTTCTGAGGGGGAAAAAATTAATCTTCAGGGAGCTCCAGTGGTCTAGTGTTTAGAAGCTGTGCTGCAATCCAAAGGTACACAGTTCAAATCCACCAGTTGTTCCACAGAGGAAAGATGAGCAGTCTCCTCCTCTCTAATTAACTACCTCTGAAACCTACCAGAGTGTCAGCCATGGGTTGATTCCGACCTGATGGTACACAACAGCAACAGTCTATTGAGGACACTTGAATGCAAGGATTGGTTTCTCTCCTTTCAAGATTCTTTGTCTTTGACTTTTAAGTTTCGATTATAATGTATATCATTGTGGATCTCTTGTCTTCATCCTAATTTGGGTGTTGATGTTTTTTCTTTGACCTCCTTGAATGTGTTAAGTCTTGTCAAAATTGGGAAGTCTTGGCCATTGCTTGATTTCTTGAAATATTGTTTCTGGCACACACTCTTAACTTTTACTTTTGGGACTTTTGTAATGCAAATTTTGTCTACTAGAAGCTCTTAAAGTTCCTAGGAGTTCACAGGCTGACAAAGAGTGCAGACAGTTAAAAACAGTTATAACAATAGTTCATGGAAAATGGAATTCTTACTCAGATTTACTTGGTGGTCAAACTGACGATGGAAGAAAAACTAAAGGCTGAACTAGTCTTAAAGGATTTACAGGTGGAGCAGGAAGGAGAAGAGAAGGGTGTTTTCCTGGCAGAGGTATGACACATAAGAACTAAGAAGGCATGCTTGTATGAAAAAGTATGTCTTATACATGGGGAAGATAACGTTAAGGAATGACTATTACGTTGCACTGTCAGATCTCACCATTCTTACCAACAAAAACAGTAATTTCATATGGTTCAACCCAATAAAATAGAGAATATGAGGAGAAAGGTGGTCAGAGATAGAAGTGAAAAATAGCTGGGTCAGAAAATCCCAATTTTATCTGATTGCCAATGTTTGGTCTCTGGGATTTTTTTTTTTAATATGTATTAGAATCATTTGTATTGTTTTAAAGCTTACACGTAAATATATCAGCTTTACCTTAAAAGGTGGAAAAACCTCCAAAACATACCTTTAATTAATAATATGCATGCTAAAATATTTATTGGGCAGTATACTGATGCCTATAGTGTACTTTGTAATACATTATTTTAAAATGTGGTGACTGGTTAGAAGGTTGGATAGAACAAAATGATAAAATGTTAATAGTAGGATCTTTATGGGGATTATAGATATATTCCTATAATCAACTCATTTACCATTCCTGTGTGTTCACAAAAGTTTGTAATAAAATGTTAAGAGCCAATTGCTTCAGAAAAGCAAGTCAGGAGTAGATTAGACAATGAAAAGGAAACTATTATTTTTCTAAATGACAACAGTAGTAACTTTATAATGATAATTTATCTAAAAGTCACCTATATTTCCGTTGTTATATACCATGGAGTTGAAACTGACTCAGAACTGAGGTTATCAGAGGCAGTAAATCACATGGGAGGAGAGTGCCCAATTTTCTCCTATAGAGCAGCTGGTGAATTCTAACTGAATGTACGGGTTGGCAGTTCACCACCTTACCAGTAGGCCAGCAGAGCTCCATAAAAAAATCACCCATGTTAACCTCTAGATCCCTTTCCCATAAGTTCTGAACATTGGTGGTTGTAAAAAGAGAGAAAGTAATTGAAACTGACTTCCTGTGCTGCTTCTAGCATTAGAGTTTGTATCAAACAATTAAAAAAAAATCACCCATGTTTTTGTTATGTACTGTTGAGTTGCCTGCAACCCTATATACAGTAGCTCTGAACCCTATCCTATCCTGAGCCATTCTTTCTGTCTCCAGCACACCTGCCTCCGTTACTTTGTCAGTCCATCTCATCAAGAGCTTTCCTCTTCTGTGCTGTTTCTCCACCCTTCCAAGCATGATGTCCTCCAAGAACTGGTCCCTCTTGGCAGCATACCCAAAGTATGTTAGATGGAGCTTCAATACTTTTCTCTAGCACCACCATTCAAATACATGAATAATGATTCTATCATTTTTCACCTTTGTCTAGTTCTCTGATGTATAGAAAGTATCTGTGAAGACCATGGTCACTTACTGACATTGTTGCCCTTTAGTGCTCTAGAGCACTCCCAGACAGTAAATTTTCCTACTGCAGTTCATCTTTTGATTTCCTGACCAAAAAGTGCCAAAAGTGGTGATTATGGAACCAGGCAAGCTGAAATTGTGAACAATCTCAATTTCATCTCTATCTGTTATGGTGCTGCCAGTTGACCCAGTGGTGAGAATGTTGGGTTTTTTTGATGTTGAACTTCAATCCATAATGGAGACTTCAGTCCTTGACCTTCTGCAGCAAATACAGGTCCTCCTCCGTTTCAGCAAGCAAGGTTGTGTCATCTGCATTATGCAGGTTGTTGATGAGTCATCTAATCCTGATGCCACATTCTTCTTCATAAAGTCCAGCCTCCCTAATATTCTGTTCTGCATATAGATCAAAAAGGTATGAAGATAGGGTACATCTCTGCCACACTCCTTTCTTGATTTTGAACCATGCAGTGTTTCTTTGCTTTGTTCTCATGACTGCTTCCTAGTCAAAATATCAGTTTTGTATGAACACAACTGAGCATTCTGAGTTTTCCATTCTTATCAAGTTTAGCCACAATTTATTGTGGATCCACATAGTCAAATTCTTTTGCATAGTCAATGAAACACATATAGATATTCCTCTGGTACTCTGCTTCCAGCCAAGATCCATCTAGTGTTGGCTATGATGTCCCTGGTGCAACAGCCTCTTCCACATCCAGCTTACTCTTCTGGCAGTTCTCTGTTGATTAACAGTTCTGGTGGTTTTGGGATAATCTTTGGCAGAATCTTCCTTGAATGTGGTATTAGTGATATTGTTCAATAATTTCTGCACTCTGTCAGGTTATCTTTGAAATGGGAACAAATATGAATCTTTTCTAGTCAATTGGCCAGGTAGTTAGCCTCCATATTTAGCAGCACAATCAGGGGAGCACATCCAGGGCAACATCAGTTTGCTAAAATAATACGAGTTGGTATTCCATCAATTCCTGGGGCTTGATTTTTTTGCCAGTTCCTTCAGAACAGCTTGAACTACCTCCTTCATCGCCATTGCCTCTTGGTCATGTTTCATCATGTTCTTCTGTGTCGGCCAATTCTTTTTGGGACAGCGACTGAGAGTGACTTCTTTCATCCTCTTCTGATCCTTTCTGGATCAATCTTCTGCCTGTAGTATCCTTCAGTATTGCCACTTGAGGCTTGAATTTGTTCTTCAATTCCTTCAGCTTTAGAAATGCTAAGCAAGTTCATCTCTTTCGATTTTCTCTTAACTCTTTGCACATTTCATTATAAGACTTTTCTAAAAATCAACAATAGTCATTGTTAAATGCTCTGTGTTGGAGTAGAAAAACCTAGGTCATAGTGGGTATTCAGTAAATATTTGGTAAATATTTTACAATCTTTGTTATCATTTAAAATGGTAAATTCCCAAATAATAGGTATAAATATACACACACACACACACACACACACACACTTCTTTTCCTAGGAACTTTTAGCATTATTAATAGTTTACATATGCTGATGGTGGGAAATCCACTCAGGTCATAAGTCTGTTACTGAGCACCTGCTATGTCAGTTGCTGGATAATTCAGTCATATATAAATCTCTTCTAATGTATTTTTCATTTTTATGATAAAAATACAACAAAACATTTGCCATTTCACCATTTTAAAATATATGCAGTTCATTAATAGCAATACATCATGTTTTTTGCCATTATCACCACTCAAAATTTTTTATTTTATGCTTTGATTCTTTGTGATCAAAGATAAAAATATAAAGTGAACAATTAGAAGAGATTATTGCTTCCTTTTTAAAAAAATTTTAGAATTACTTAAAGTATTGCAATTCTGTTTTCAAGTATGATTCATAAGCTTCATTTTGCATTTCTTTTCATAAAGTAAAATATATTATGAATGGAAGTTTCAAATATTTATATTTTCTTAAAACTCAAGGAATGCTACCTTCTGTTTTTGTTTTGGGGTTGGGTTTTGTTTTTAGGAACTTTTTCTATGTTTAAATTGTGCTTAGTCTTTTTTTGGGGAAATAAATCAGTTAAGAAAACCTCAGTATGAAGAAAAGGCTTTGAGATCTCTTTGAGTTAAAAACAAACAAAACCAAAAACACCCCTTGGGTATTTCCTTGTTTGCTGCTTTACTTTTCATTGTTTAATTTGCTGTTTTCAAAACAAGCTTTATTTTTTGCTTTAGGCTAGAATATAATTTTATAGGGCTTTCCTTGTCACTAAAACTAGAAAAATGAAAATCCCTGAAAACTGGAAATCAAAACATTACTTTGGTCTTCTGTTGCATTCTCTCTTGTGAGTTAACCCTGAAGCACAAATAGGACTGTTGTTGCTGTTGTTTTACTATTACATACTGTGAGGAGACTAAAATTCATAGACCCTTTGAACATCCACTCTGAACCTTGTCCTATCGCCATCACACTTGACCCATTGCCACAGCCACTGTTTCAGTCCATCTCATCCAGGGTCTGCACTGCTCTCTACCCTTTCAAGCATGATACCCTTCTCCAAAGATTGCCCCCTCCTTGACAACATGATCATAGTATGTGAAATGGAATTTCAGAATTCTTGTGTTCATGTAGCAACCTGGCTTTACCCTCTCCAAAACAGACCTATTTGTTTTCTTGGCTATCCATGATATATTACTCTTCTCCAATACCACAACTCAAAGGCATGAGTTCTTTCACTTTCCAGCTCAGACGCATAACAAGCAATGGAGAAGACTGGGGCTTGGATCAGGCACACCTTAGTCTTTAGACTAACTTCATTGCTTTTAAGTACTCTGGAGAGGTTCTTGACTGCAGATATTTCCTAGTGCACTTGGCTTTTGAGTTCCTGACTTCTGGTGCTAGGTGTGTTGATTGTGGATCTGAGCAAGATAATATTGTTAACAGCTTCATCTATCATGATGCAACCTGTTGGCTTGATGGTGAGGATTTTTCCTATTGTTGAGATGCAGTTCATATTGAAGGATGCATGCAGTCTGTGATTTTCTGCAGCAGGTGCCTCAAGTCCTTCTCAGATTGAGCAAGCAAGGTTGTGTTATCTGCATAATACAAGTTATTGATGAGTCCTCCTCCAATCCTGATACAACATTCTTCATGAAGTCCAGTCTCTAATCTGTACAGTATATAGATTGAAAATATGTGGAGAAAAGATACATTCCTTTCCTGAATTTGTATAAAGCATTTGTCCCTTTGGCTGTGTTTGGACAGCAGCTTATTGGTCTAGATGCAAGTTTTGCATGAGCACAACCAAAGTGTTCTGGCATTCCCCTTCTTTTCAGTGTTAGCCACCATTTGTTCGTACTGTCTGCTGTCAGCAATGATGTCCCTGGTGTCTTAGCCTCTTAAATTTTTGGCAGTTTTCTTTCAGTGTACTGTTCTAGCTGTTTTTGCATAATCTTCAAGATTTTGCTTGTATGTGATATCAGTGATAATTGTTTGATAGTTCGCACACTCTGTTGGATCGCCTTTTTTAGGAATGGGAACAAATCCGGATCTACTTCAGTCTATTGGCCAGGTTGCTGTACTCCAGATTTTTTTGCAAAACCTGATGAGCACTTCCAGGGCAGCATCTGTTTGTAGAAATATGTCTATTAGTATTTCATCAATTCCTAAGCCCTTATTTTTTGCCATTTCTTTCAGTGGAGCTTGAACTTTTTATTACCTTTGGTTCTTGATCATATGCTACTTCATGAAATGGCTCTGTATCAGCCACTTGTTTTTGGTACAGTGACAGATACTCCTTCCATCTTCTTTTGATGCTTCCTGGATTATTCGGTATTTTGCCTGTTAGCGTCTTTCAGTACTGCAAGTCAAGGTTTGAATTTGTTCTTTCAGTTTGAGAGATGCTTAGCAAGTTCTTCCCTTTTGATTTTCTAGCTCTTGGCACATTTTGTTATAATACTTTGCTTTGTCTTTGTGAGCGCCACTTTGAAATTTTATTTTTTTTTTAAGTTTCACTACACTT
>NW_006399896.1:8132769-8140640 GCF_000299155.1 Elephantulus edwardii | reverse complement strand
ATGTTGTTTCATGAAATTCTTCTGTGTCTTCCAATTCCTTTCGATACAGTGACTCAGTATATTCTTTCCACCTTTTTTTAATGCTCAGCAATATATACCAGAAATAAAATTTTGTCTGTGGAATTATTTTACCATGCTTAAAACATTTTATTTTCTTTCTTTGATATGAACGTCATTATTGAAATAAAACCCTTTCCATGTTTTGAGTACCACATGTCTTAGTATCTATTGTAGTTATAAAGGAATATAGATGGCTTTAACAAAACAAATTATTTTCTCATGGTTTAGTTCTTAGTTCATAGCGACCCTATGAAGGAGAGTCCTCAACACTTCTGTGTCTTTCATCCTCTCACCAGGTTCATAGGGTTTCCAGAGGCAAGCTATTACGGAAGTGGAAGTCACTCCTGCTTCCAAGCTTCTTTGTTTTAATTTTTTTTTTTTTTCCATTTCAGTGAACATCTACAGAGATTTCGGAATTCCATTCATTCATTGTTGCACTTTTCTCCCCGCCCACCCCACCCTCACGCCCTGTTCGCTCCTCTCCTTGAAAAGCAAATGGAAAAACTCCTTCATTGGTACACAATCCCCCCTGCACAGCCCCCAACCCCACCCCCACCCCAAATATAATCCACTCTGCAACCCTCATCCCGTCCTCTTGTGATAAACATAATGCCCTAAAATATAATACTTTTAAACTATTCTCTCCCTCATAGACTTCAATGCAGTAAACATAATTTAGCCAGTTTTTCTCAGTCTTACCCCCACCTTAATGTCAGCCTCATTCTACAACAGTGGCACCGTATAGCATTTGTCCCTTTGTGACTGAGATATTTCACTCAGCATCATAGTAAGGAGTTGGAAACAACCTAAGTGCCCATCAACAAACGAATGTGTAGAGAAGCTGTGGTATATTCACCAATGGAATACTACGCTCCAAGCTTGTTTTAATCCGGGAGCTCCACACCACACTGTCTGCATTGGGTCATCATCCATTAACACATTTGACACATCAATGTCAGTGGACACACCAGGGCTATACAACCTAGAGCAGTGTTTGAACATAAACAATGAAAGACAGGCCCGAGGGCCGTGGAGTAAAAGTCAAGACCTTTGGCTTAGTAGCATCACTTTCTGTCCACTGGGCCAACTGATCTCTCTCTATGTTGATGTTGTTAAGTGCCATCAGTCACAGGGGACTCATAGTGACCCTGTGAAGCAAAGTCCTCAATGCTTGTGTGTCTTTCATCCTCTCCAGGTTCATAGGGTTTCTGGAGGCAATAGCTTACCAATATAGATAATTATTTGTTTTAATGATTTGTTAGAGCCATTTTCATCAAAATTAACAGCTATAATTTCTCTATTTAGTATGAATTGTAGACTCAGGATTTTAATTTTAACTCATAGTTTATAATTTGTGTAAGAAGTCTGATTTTTTCTTCTGTTTAGGGTAAACTTCATGATCCAGAAGGCATGGGTATTATTCCAAGAATAGTGCAAGATATTTTTAATTATATTTACTCCATGGATGAAAATTTGGAATTTCATATTAAGGTAAGGCATTTGGAGAAAGATTTATATTTTATTTTATTTTATGGTTAATTATAATTGAAAGATTATTAGAGTTAAATTAAACTTAGATTCTTGTTGATTTACCATTACATGACTTTAAGTAAGTTGTCTTTATATAGGTTTCTTTGTTATTAGATTGCTTGTGTATAAAATAAGGGCTTTATTTTACTATAGAACTCAGGTTTCTACTACTCAATAATCTAGGAAACAGTTTAGCTAGTTTATTTCTTTCCATTAGAAATCTGTGTCTGATTTATTGATAACTGTTCACCTAGTCTGGACAATGCTTGACACTCAGGTCCCAGTAAATATTTAATGAATAGGTAATTTTACAATTTCAGTAGACTGATATTTTTTATTTCTTCACGTTAATAGGTTTCATATTTTGAAATATATTTGGATAAGATAAGGGACCTGTTAGATGGTAAGTTAACTTCTTTGTACATTTTCTCCCCCATGTACTCATGCTCATGCACCCACCACTTTTTTTTTTAAGAGTTGATTTGAGACAGTTTGATAAATTATGTGGAATTAAGACATTTTAAAAATAATCTTGTTTTAAGATTTTAGTTAAATGTCATTTAGCATCTAGAGTAACTTGTTTAAAGCAAATACATATGACTACATCTTACTTAAGTAGTGAAATGAGCATTTAAGGAGTTAAGTGAGCCTAGCCTGAGACTTGAGGGACCTCTGGTTGCGTAGGAGGTGTCACTGCTAATCCAAAGTCTGCAGCTCTTTGGTGTTTTAAATCCACTAACAGCTCTGTGGAAGAAAGATGGATAATCCTCTATGAGATTTACTATCTCCAAAAACCTGCTGGAGGGTCAGCTAGGAATTAATTTGGTAATGAGTTTAATGTGAGTGAGGAGTCTGAACTTTGAGTTCTTGTGTCTCTCAGCTGTTAAAACATACATTGTTCTTGGGTAAACTCATTGAACTACCCAGACTTAAAGCTTAATTAAAAATTAGAATGATAGAGGACGAAGTTAGACCTAAAATTGTATATTGCTGTATTCATTTCTCTATAAACTACTCTTTTTATTCTCCCAGAGTCTTGCTTTAATAGCAATGTTTTAAGTTGTTTTTGTTTTTTGTATTTTTTGTTTGTTTGTTTGTTTGTTTGTTTGTTTTATATTCACATGTTGTCTTTAAGTTCATCAGGGAAGGAAGCAATTGAATTCACTGTTTTGTAACCAGTGTTAAGGGTTTGAGACACTATTGCTAAGATTTAACATTTCTTTCCCTCCCAGTTTCAAAGACCAATCTTTCAGTCCATGAAGACAAGAACCGAGTTCCTTATGTAAAGGTATTTATAACATAATATGTGATTGTGTAAGTAAACTCTGTGATAATGTAAAGAATATTGACATACTTTGTAAAAATTCTTTCGTAGGGGTGCACAGAGCGTTTTGTATGTAGTCCAGATGAAGTTATGGATACCATAGATGAAGGAAAATCCAACAGACATGTAGCAGTTACAAGTAAGTTAGAACATTTTTATTAGCACTGTTTGGAGTACAAAACAGCCTTAAAGAATTTTTATCCAGATGATTAGTTGTAAAAGAATGCTTTGCCAAGATAATTCATAATGGAAAATCATATTTATTGATAGTTTATGCCATTTCATTGCAGATATGAATGAACATAGCTCTAGGAGTCACAGTATATTTCTTATTAATGTAAAACAAGAAAATACACAAACGGAGCAAAAACTGAGTGGAAAACTTTATCTGGTTGATTTAGCTGGGAGTGAAAAGGTAAAAATCTTTATGCAATTTTTTGGTGAATTTCTCAGCATTTTCATAAACCAGCTTTAATATGTACTTATAGTATTGTTACATCTTGAGAAATTTTCACATTGGCTTGGGAAATGTTTATGAGAGCTAAACCACCAATGGCAGTGCTTTACCTAAACACTCAGTTCCTAAGAACTGTTCAACGGGTATTACCTAGACCAATTTTAAGTGAGAACTTTGTATAAGTCCATTATTAAGAATGACATTTAATATCCTTTTCTAATTTTCAGTTATCTATCTTATTCATACTTGGTGGTTGATACTGTGTGCTGTCAAGTCAGAAACAACACATAGCTGACCTTCCAGCACATTTTAAGAGACTTTAAGTAGCACTGGAGGAGTTTGCCCTTCTTTCATCCATGGAGACTAGTCCTTTTTGATTTGGATATACTGTTTCCCCTTAGATAATTATTTCATTGTTAGAGTCCTTTACAATCTGATTCTAGTTTATAGCAAAACAAGTTCACATTCTTAACTATTTTAACTGTTTTACTGATTAGAATAATATGCCTCTTTTATTTTCAGAAGTCTTAAATACTTATTTTAAAGCTATCTCTAAATCTTGTGGTGTCTAAAAAGCTCTTTTGTTAATACTGATAAGTTATTTTAGTCTGTCTGTATTGTGCGTAGATTGCATGTATAATTAAACTTAGTCTATTTTCTGACTAGTACAGATAACGTCAGCATTATACTTCAGCAGATTTTAAAAGGTTCTGTATTTTTAATGTTACAGAGTAGGTTTAACTGATTAGTGAATTAAAAGTTTACATGTAAATTGACAATTTTCAAAAGTTGTTATTGTTGTGTACTATGAGTTAGAACTGACCCAAAGCTGACCCTACAATGGATTTTCAGAGGCAGTTAATTACACAAGAGGAGATTGCCTGTCCTTTTCCCGCCCAGCAGCTGATGGATTTGAACCACATACCTTTGGGATTTGCAACTCAGCTTCTTGCCACAAACCAAAAATAAAATTTGGTATCTCTGAAATCACATACCTGTCATGCAGTTATTTGTTTTGGATAAAGCTTTCAAGAGTAGTGCTCTCCTACAAAGGCGTGTCTGTGGTTTTCTGTCCTTGGATGCGAAAGAATTGGAGGCAAAGAAATAAGGACTTGGAAAAGTCTAGGGCCAGCTTGCTCCCTGCAAGCTCAAACTCACCCATCTACCATTGAGAGGAAAGAAAAAGTAGTTCTCAAGAAATAATTGGTAATCTTTTAGTAAATCATACTATGAATCAATTCATTTTTTGATATGGTTCAGGAATTTTGTTTGTTGGTAAACTCTTAATACTGGAAAATTAAAAAAGAATGTTTCACACTTACAATTTTGTTTCATTATTTTGAAATCTTAATGTATAGGTTAGTAAAACTGGAGCTGAAGGTGCTGTGCTGGATGAAGCTAAGAACATCAACAAGTCACTTTCTGCTCTTGGAAATGTCATCTCTGCTTTAGCTGAGGGCAATGTGAGTGTATACAAGTCTTTTATATTTTTTGTGAGACTGATTGAATAGCAGTGTTCATATAGGCAACACCTGGCTTATAAACATAAACCATGCAGTTAGAAAACCAACTCTTAATGTCTTTTCTCTCTTGGTTCTTTGGATGTACTGTGGGATGAATGGTGTGTCACTCACTGCCTGTATAAATACAGCTCCAAGCACTCATTGGCCATGTGCTTCACAACCACTTCCTCCTCTTCCCATTCTCAAGCTCCTACATTTTGTATCTGGCTTCTTCACTTTGCAGTTACTGCTGTACCATAGTTTCCCCCTTCAGAATTTTTTACTCTGTGATCATCTTCTCCAACACCCCCTGGAATTAAGCCCCCAGCCCGCCAGCCACCCCACCTATTCTATCCTCTGCCTTCCTGTCTTATGTCTGTACAGCACATGGAAAAGTTTGATCCCACCAGGCCACTCTTCCTCCTATTTATCCACTTCTATTTTCTCCCTTCCCATTGCTGTTCCCTGAGTGGTCTGCAGCCAACAGTGCGAGTCTGTTCTACGGCCACCTGCTCCAAATGAGAGCTGAGAAGCCGCTGGCCCCATGTTGTGCTGCAACCGCCACTCAGGACCTTCTTGTCCTTGGGCTTCATAAGATTCCAGGCTCTCTCACTGGCTGCACAGCTGTTGCCACCACCACCTTGCCATTCCCTGGTGATTTGTAGCTCCCTGTTTTCTTGTCTTCTGGCTCAGCAGCATGCATCAAAACATAATTATTATTGTTGTTGTTAAGTGCCATCGAGTCATAGACAACTCATAGTGATCCTATAAACTAAAGACCTGAACATCTGTATAATTTTCATCAATTCTCCAAGTTAATAGGATTTCCGGAAGCAAGCTATTTCGGAAGTGGATGCCACTCCTGCTTCCAAGCTTTTTTTAATCGGGAAGCTCCACCAAACACTCCACCATGGGTAACCATTATCACATTTGACACATCAGTGTCACAGTGTTCAGCATCTCAGCAACCAGGAGTTACCTCTGTACAGCAAATAGACAGACCAGTGCTATACCACTTAGAAGGCCAAAAACAAAACCATTCGTCTCACCACCAAAAAGTACCCAACTGGGAGCATTCTGCTGCTTCCTCAGTTTCCAACCGAATTTAAAAACCAAGGCATGGTTTAAACTCAGTGAGCTCTGTCATTCCACATTCCTCCATAATCAAGTATTCCCATTGGCTCTCACCACCCAAAAGCACCAATCTGGGAGCATTCTGCTTCTTCCTCAATTTCCAACATATATATTCAATCTATAATTATTTTTGTAAACTATCTTGGTTCCTTATTGGTTCTGATTGGTGCTATGCAGTTTACTATAACTCATGGTAACCCTATGAAGAGAGCTAACCTTGTCCTGTGTTGTACCATCTTCACAATATTAATTTTGCTCAAACTTTTGGTAGTCACTCTGTCAATTCATCTCATTAAAGCTTTGTTCTTATACTGATTTGCTACCTTTCACAGTATGGTGTGTCTCTCCAAGGACAGTTTCCTCCTGAAAATATGCCCAAAATAAGTTAGACTGAAGTTCACCAATGTTGCTTCCAAGGAACATTCCAGTTACACTTTCTTCAGAACATAATTACTATTAAAAAATATTTTAATGTCTATAAAGGTACATTGTATATACTAAAAGAAACATTTGCCTGACTGACCTTGGATATGAACTACCTGTAAGCTTAAATACAAATTTGACTTAAAAACAAATTTAGAAGTGAAGTCACTCACAATCTGGAAATTGTCTATATGAATGGTATGCTTATGAAAAGGAAAGAGAAAAAGTTTATTTTGCTTGCATCAATATGTTTAATTCTGTTAGGAATCTGTAAATAAAAGGACCTTGAGTTGTATACTACTTACAGTACTCACTAAAAGTTAAACAATTGGACCAGCTGCCTCAAGGGTGAAAAATGTGGCAGTCTGCTCCCATAAAGGTCAAATATTCTTTGTTTTTGTTTTTGTATGTAGACATATGTTCCATACCGAGATAGTAAAATGACAAGAATCCTTCAAGATTCATTAGGAGGCAACTGTAGGACCACTATTGTAATTTGCTGTTCTCCATCGTCATATAATGAGTCTGAAACAAAATCTACACTCCTTTTTGGCCAAAGGTTCGTTGCTTAAAAAATACAGAAGTTATGTGTGGGTAGGCCATTTATTAAGTCCTATGAAATGTCAGATGTAATTCTGTATTAGATAATTGATACTATTTAAATTAGTACATATTGTAATAATGTGAAACATACTTTAATTGAGAGAGTCCTTATAAGCAAGGTTCATTGTTGATGTTGCATATGCAGTAAAGTCTAGTGTTCCTTTAGTGAAATTTATGGGAGTTCTTTAATTTAGCTCTTTAATTTAGAAAATGAGCATTTAGTTAAGAAAAATAAAAGCCTAGCAGGTATAGTCCTGTGTTAAATTTGTTGACATACTATAATAGAATCCAATAATATATGAAATTATTAACTTGGAAAAATCAATACCTTTGTTTCCCCATCAACAACAATATCTCAGTTTAGCCTTAAAAATGAATTGAGGAAATACTGGTCTTTTTTACTCTCATTGGCTTGATTTTTTTTTTTTTAAACTCTTCATTGAAGTTGGGGCTGACCCAGATTTAATGGGATGTGAGTATACTAATTTTATAGTTTAGAATATTTAAGAAGTTTTCATATTTAGTGTAAGAGGACAAGAAAAATGGGTTTTGTACATATACTACATGAAGATATAACGAGAACAGTTAAAAAGAATTGCTTTTAGTCACATTTCCTTTTTTTGCTTCCCATACCCAGGGCCAAAACAATTAAGAATACAGTTTGTGTTAATGTTGAACTAACTGCAGAACAATGGAAAAAGAAGTATGAAAAAGAAAAAGAAAAAAATAAGACCCTGCGAAACACCATTCAGTGGCTTGAAAATGAACTCAACCGATGGCGTAATGGTAATGACGTACATGTTTGGTTATTTAAGTTTATTGAATTAGAAGATTTTTT
>NW_006399896.1:8131415-8132669 GCF_000299155.1 Elephantulus edwardii | reverse complement strand
GTTAACTGTGGAGCCGAGCAAACTGAAGCTGTGAACAATCTCAATCTCTTCTTCATCCATCCTGACGCTGCCAATTGGTCCAGTGGCGAGAATCTTTGTAGTAAATGATTTTTGAGGCAGAACTGAACTTGTTACACTGTAGTGGGATAAAGACAAAAGCATAGGTTTGTGAGGTTGGTTTAACTACCAATCAGTAATCCAGTTTGTAAAAAATAATTTTTCTTTACATATAGCATAGATAATTTTGACTCTCAGTCAGTAGTCCAGTTTGTAAAAAATAGTTTGTATTTATATACATCATAAATAATTTTAGAATACAGATCAATACATTTACACATGAGATAATTATAAGCAAAATTTTTAAAAAATTCTTTATTAACCACAGAAACTATTCTCTTCATGATAAAAAGAACTTAGAAAATTACTAGTCACTAAGAAAATGAAATCTATTTTTTATTTATATCCTTTAATGTCTAATAAATCTTTTATAAGCAAGGAGTTACATGTGTGTGGGCTTGTTTATTTTTAGGATATTTTCTGTATCACTAAAAGTAAACATGATTTTTTTTCTGTAGCTTACTTAAGTAGTTTCTTTTGAGACTTATGGGAAAAATCTTCTTCAGTATAAAATCTCTTTATTTTCTTGTAGATGTACTGGAGGGCTACAACGGAACAATATTTGCATATGGACAGACATCCTCTGGGAAGACACACACAATGGAGGTAAATTTACAGTTCCTAGCTGTAACTGGTTTAGGGAGCTCTGGTGGCATGGTCTGTAGAAAGTTGCTAACCCAAAGGTGGTGCCTCTGGCATTTTTCTCATATCTGATTGACAGTATCAGAATCCTCATAGAGGGTCAGCCATGAATTGCTTCCATCTCAACAGCAATGAGGTTTTAGTTCTAATAGGGAGTTCTGCTGGCCTAGTGGTAAGAAACTGTGGTGTCAACCAAGGCATGCAGTTCAAGTCCACCAGCTACTCCTTGGGAGAAAGATAGGCACCCTTCTCCCTTGTGATACAGTGCCTCTGAAAACCCGCTGGAGGGTCAGCAGTGGGTCAGTTCCATCTTGACAGTGTTGTTGTTATGTGCTGTCGAGTCGCTTGCGACTCATAGCGACCCTATGTACAACAGCCCTAAACTGCTCTGTCCTGTGCCAATCGCACTATCTCTGACATTCCCATCCCGATTATCCCAGTCACTGAATCAATCCACCTCATAGAGGGCCTTCCCCTCCTGCGCTGTCCCTCCAC
>NW_006399896.1:8129766-8130643 GCF_000299155.1 Elephantulus edwardii | reverse complement strand
GCCCCTCCTTCCCCGGCAGAGCATCTGGTGGATTCGAACCGTGTACCTCTGGGATTGTAGTTGCAGCTTCTTGCCACTAGGCCACCAGAGCTCCCAAATTTGAGATTCTGAGCATTTCTGTTTTCACTTTTTAAGGACTTTGGGCATATCAAATGAAAATGAATAAAATCTTCTACGTTAAATTCTGATATGCTTTAAAATAATAAATTTGGAGGCCAACTTGAACGTTCTAAAGTCTTGAAATGGAGGGGTGTTGAGATTAGGTTAGATGCGATGATAAGATTTGGTAACTTAAATTAGGATATGAAGAGTTTTCACTTTTCAGAACCTGTATGTGAGATATATATACAGACACTTATCATACATAATATATGACACGCACACGTATACTGTATATATGATCGGGAAGTTGTTAAGAGGTAATGAAATAGAATAAAAATGAAATTAGTTCTAGACAGTATTTCTACTAATTATTCTGTTCTCTTATTTTAGGGGAGACGGTACCTGTTGATGAACAGTTTGACAAAGAAAAGGCCAACCTGGAGGCTTTCACTGTGGATAAGGATATTACTATTACCAATGATAAACCAGCAGCCACAATTGGAGTGACTGGGAACTTTACAGATGCAGAAAGAAGAAAGTGTGAAGAAGAAATTGCTAAGTTGTACAAACAGCTTGATGACAAAGTAAGTATTATTTATCTTCTGATTTGTTTCAGAGAATTATTTACTTTCCCCCCTAATTCAACATTGTGAGCTCTTGATATCTATTAAACTTTTTTTTTTAACAATTTTAATGAACATTTACAGAGAATCTGGATTTCCATTCATTCACTGCTGTACTTCTCTCCCCGCCCAGCCCTCTCCCCCCGCCCCCC
>NW_006399896.1:8126809-8129666 GCF_000299155.1 Elephantulus edwardii | reverse complement strand
CAAAAGCAAAAGAAAGACTCCCTCCCTGGTACACAATCCCCCCGCACCCCTCCCACAGCCCCAGGTATATTCCACTATGCAACCTTAATTGTGGCCTCTTGTGTAAACTTTTTTAAAAAAAATCTTCTCTTTCATGTCAAGCATAAGTCACAAAGTTATAAGTTGCATGTGTTGATAATTGGAGAAATTTTGTTTCAACCTTTCTCAAGTGAAGATATTAAAATAGTTATTTTGATTTTAGAGAAATGGTTTTGAAATACTATAACCAAAAAAATTATTCTCATTTGAATTATGTCTTGCCAGTTTTACAGTTTGTGCTAGGAAATAGAACCAGGTTGTGAACTGTTAACTAAATATTTTTAATTAAAATTCAAGGATGAAGAAATTAATCAGCAGAGCCAGTTGGTAGAGAAACTGAAGACGCAGATGTTGGATCAGGAAGAGGTAAGTCAACTACCTTTCCATTACTTTCAGAAAAGCTTTTTTATTTGATCTTTAACACTTAAATATGTAAAACATAAAAATATCTCCAGAGCTCAGAATATGCTACAAAGTATATGTTAAGCTTTCTTTAATTATGTGCATACTTTCTTATGGATATTTTATTAAATTCCTGTATCGTGGATTGAAATAAAGTAACTTCATCTTATGTGGTCTATTTTGGAATTTTATAATGCTTTGTAATTGGAAGAGTAGGGGATTTGGGGGGGGGGGTTGTTTCTTAAGTATGTATCAGAGATTGTGAGGATGGCACAGATCTGTTGTTCGTGGAGTTACTGTGAGAAATAGTCAACTTGATGGTACCTAGCAACAACAGCAGCATTCTTCATCTATATTTTCTGGACTTTATAACTCTGCCTTCTACTTTCCTTGCTTTTACTAGCTGCTTATCACCGTATTCTCCCAAAACATTTCTTCTTGGTTTGTTGGGTTATACACTACTGTGTGCTGTAGTAGCCCTAAGCTCCTTTCCCTTAATGAAATACATTCATGTACAGAAATGAAAAGAAGTGAAAGGCCCAATTTCTTATTCTCCTGAACTCAGGATCAGTAACGAAAATGTTGATATCTGAAGCGTGTTTACTTTGACTTTAATAGTTGTATAATTCTGAGTATGACTTAGTTGCCCATCATATGAATAAACATTTTTTATTCCTTTATTCTTTCTACCCACATTTATCTGTTACTCATTTTTCTATTTCTACTTTTACTTTTTATTCTTAGCCTATCACCTGATTTAGACTATCATGTTATTTCATTTGGCATATCAGGGAGGATGACTGAGAAATGATCCTTTATTTAAAGATTATTTTTATTGGCTAATGGTTCGTTTGTTGACAAAGGCCATGTAACTGAAATACAGAGCAATCCATCAAACCTCTCCTATCAGTAAAATGAATCTTAGCCAAATGAGATTATATTTTTATTTCAACTAGACCTTGTTTCTCAGAGGGGCTGTGGTGCCATATTGTGCTGAGTAAGTATTGCTCTGGGTTTTTTGTTTTTTTGTGGGGTTTTTTTGCATTAAGGGACATCCTTGGCCCCTACTCCTAAATGCCATTAACGTTCCTTCCCATTGTTGGCACAGGCACACATTTCTAAATTCTCTTACTTAAAAACCTTGGAAAATTACAGTATCCTCCTAATTAGTTTACTGGCTTCCCTTCAGTGGAAATTTTGTATCCTTACAGTGGTGGTGTACTGGGACACAATTTAGGTGTCTTCCTCACCTTGATGCTCTCAATAAAAATCTTAAGTGTCTCCTGCTGTTCATTATAATACTGTATGTAGGCCCCCAACAAGCTGGATTGGCATGGTGATTTAAGCAGTGGGCTCAAGTGTGTCAGAGGTAATGAAGATGGCACAGGATAGAGCAGGGTTCACATCGATTGTTCATTCATAGGGTCACTGTGAATTTTTCTCACTGGCACTTATTGTCACTATAGAAATGTCCTCCTTCCTGAATCCCCAACACTAGATCTGTCAAATCCTGTGCCTTTTTTTGTAGTTCTAGCTACAAAAGAAAGTTTGTGTAACTTTCTTTTTTTTCAGAGCCCCTCAGTGGTGTAAATAGTTGTTGTGCCTGGCTGCAACTGAAAATTTGGGGATTCAGGTCCATCAGAGATGCCTTAAAAGAAAGGCTTGGGCTTGGTGATTTGCTTTTTTCAAAAGCCTTTGAAAATTACATGGAATAGTTTGATTAAATACGGGGTCACTATGAATCACAATCAACCTGATGGTAGCTGTCTTTTTTTCTTCTAGGTTCTTAAGAGGCTAAAATTTTTTTCTTTCAGTGTTTAGGATGGTGTCTGCACATAGTAGACACTGAGTAAACCACTGAATAAATTAGTGCTGCTGCACTTAATAGAATCTATATCATTCTCTTAGTACTTAGAAAGTGTTAAAGCAATGCATATTTTTTTATAACAATCTAATCTGTGTCTTTCTTTTGATTAAAAGGATATTTTTACTCTCTTATAGCTTCTAGCATCTACCAGAAGAGATCAGGATAATATGCAAGCTGAGCTGAACCGCCTTCAAGCAGAAAATGATGCCTCTAAAGAAGAAGTAAAAGAAGTTTTACAGGCTTTAGAAGAACTTGCTGTCAATTATGACCAGAAGTCTCAGGAAGTTGAAGACAAAACTAAGGAGTATGAATTGCTTAGTGATGAGCTGAATCAGAAATCGGTAGGATATAGTTTTATTTTCTTTGTTAATGCTTTACTAAAAATATTTTTACTTGAAAAAGTACTTAAATTGTTTGTATCAAAATAAACCTTCTCAATTGGTCCCAGAGTCAGTGAAAACTTAGACACCATGAAAGAGGATTATCTTTTTTGTTTTTAAAAGTATATTA
>NW_006399896.1:8122662-8125620 GCF_000299155.1 Elephantulus edwardii | reverse complement strand
GGTTTGAATCCACCAGATGCTTTGCTGGAGAAGGAGGGGCAATCTCCTCTTGTACCAGTCAGATCCGATTTTACAGTACGCACACAAAATAATAAAAAGCCACCAACTTACTAATAGGATAGGGGGGAAAAGTATATTTACCCAAAAAAGTAAGTGAATTAAAAAAAAAAAAGTCTTATTTACAAAACTATTTTTAAAAGGTGCTTGCTATTCTTAATGTTAAAAAAAAAATTCACATGGTCCTAGTTACCTCGGTAAAGTTTTAGGTGATTGGTCAAACTACACGTTTAAAACTATAAAACTAGCTGGGGAAGGGGCGGCTGGCGCCATGTCTGGACACGAAGGTGGTAAGAAGAAGCCCCTGAAACAGCCCAAGGAGCAGACCAAGGAGATGGAAGAGGAAGAGAAGGCTTTCAAGCAGAAACAAAAAGAACAGAAGAAACTTGAGGAACTAAAAGCGAAGGCCGCGGGCAAAGATCACCTGGCCACGGGTGGAATTAAGAAATCTGGCAAAAAATAAGACTGAGGCAATGATGAACCTTACTTCTGTTCTTTTTTAAAACATCTGGATTCTCTGCTGTAACATCTTTTACCATCTGTAGTTAAAATGAAGTGTTGTCTTGGAGCCTGTTGTATATTTAAGAGGAAACTTTGTGAAACAGTGAAGAAGAAACCTTACGATGGTCCATCTCCAGTTCTCATTCAGCCATTCCGATCTTAGCTGTGCAAAGTAAATCCGGAATCCTGTCAGAATCTTCATTCTTCATTATGCCCAGAATTCTGTACCACCTGGAATTAAACCAACTCATTTGAGGAGAAAAAAAACCCAAACTTTTTAACTAGTAATTAATTACTTGAAAGAGACATAAAATACATAAGTTCATGTAATATATATTTCATTTACTTTTTGTATTTTCAGCACCTTTTCTAATGTCCTCCTTTTTTTGAGATTTGCATTCATCATTGCTGTAAGGCCAAGTGATGCCAAAAATTGTAGAGCAAATGCTTACTCCTTTCATCATCACCATGAATATGCAATTTTGTTGTTTTTAATGGCTGAGTTTGTGTTGAGAAGTTTGTGGTTAGATTTGGATTTTTTATCAGTGTTTGACCATTTATTTTCCTATCAACCTTCACCTGTCTTAAGGAAAGCATTCAGCATTGTGAAGTAGTATTTTTAAAAGATTTTCTGTCCTTATTATTTTCCCATTTTTTTTCTCTAAAGTTGGTTTGCTGCAAGTTATAATTTATACCTTGGACATCAGAATATTTATGATGCTTGATTATTTGTATTAGCAAACTTGATTACTGCTTTGAAGAACAGAGTACAGTCCTTGAGCATCTTTGTGTCTCATTTGTGAAGCTAATTATTCATCAGCACCACCTTAGCAATTGAAGTTGTAAACTCCCAGTATTTAGCATGATTGTTATATGCTTTTAGTATTTCTGCTTTTGTTAGAGGAAAAGTCTGGCCATTTAAACATTTATGATGGTGAGATTTGCAAGATAAGCAATATATTTTAAATTAAATGATATATAAAATTATACAATTCTATTTATAAATATATAAAATTAAAGGACCATACACTCCTTCAATAGTACGTAGCATATAGTCAGTTCTTGGAAAAAGACATCAAATTGGGAAAGATGGAGGGTCAGAGAAAAGGAAGACGGCCCTCAACAAGATGGATTGATACACTCACTGGACCAGTGGGCTTGACAATATCAGAGATTGTGAAAATGGTGCAAGATCGGGCAGAGTTTGGATCTTTTGTTCATAAAGTCATTGAAAGTTTGGTCAGCTTTGTGGCACCCGACAACAACATCTGGTCTGAGTGATAATAGTTTTTAAATGGGCCAAGTTGATTTAATTTTTTAAATTGTAGTGACTTCTTTGTTACTTGTAAATGAACTGTTACTTTATAATTATAGTAATTAAAAGACAATAATATTCATTACTAACTCCTGGGTAATTGCTTATACCGCACCATCAAAAAAAATAATTACTGTTATTTGGGAAATCCTTTTCAGTGAGTAAATACATAGAAAATACACTCATCATTTACAAATCTGTCACTTCATTCTAGTATTAATTTATTCAGATATACTATTTACAAAGATAGCCATGATAAAGCAGTAAATGAAAATTGTGTTTCATTACTTTCTAAAGTGTGTCACTCTAATAAGTTTGAATTGGATTTTTATTTCATAGACTTAACCTGTACCTTTGTCTTTGTTTCTATCAGGCAACTTTAGCGAGTATAGATGCTGAACTTCAAAAACTGAAGGAAATGACCAACCACCAGAAGAAACGAGCCACTGAGATGATGGCCTCTTTACTAAAAGACCTTGCAGAAATAGGAATTGCTGTGGGAAATAATGATGTCAAGGTAACTAGAATATATGAGGTTTGAGTATAATTGTACACAACTCATACTTTACACCAGCCATGTGTAGTAAGCGTTATTAATTATTTTAAATATCTAAGTAACATTTATTAGGCTTCATGTCTGAGTTTTTACTACATAAAGATGTTATGGTTAAAATTATGTTAATACACATGAAAGTGTGTCATTGACGTGAAAATAAACTCAGAGTAAATAAATCATAAATGAATAAAGAGCTAAGATGAGCGTTACTCTACCAACTAATTTCTAGTGAAAATTTTAGTGTGAAAAATTTCAAACTTCAGTAGTAGAGCAAATAATAGAATTAATTCCATCCAGAGTGCTCAGTTATAAAACTTTTGCCATATGTTTATCTGTGCACTTCTCTTTTCTGATGATCTTTTCTGAGATAAATGGATATGTTTATTAGTAACTCATACTCGGGTTGGACAATGGAAGATATTTTCTGAAGGGACTTGGTAGATGAGAAGGTTTATCCTGGTGGAGGGTGGAGCTGGGAAGTAAGTGGGTAATGGCACTGGGCTAAGGGTGGGGTCAACACTTTAACTAA
>NW_006399896.1:8106463-8119363 GCF_000299155.1 Elephantulus edwardii | reverse complement strand
TCCTGAGTTCCTTGTTTAGTAGAAAGCATGTGTTAGATTATGTCAGGTTTTAATGGCCTGTAGATTTTGAAACTTAGAAAGCAAAATAAAACTCTCAATGACACAAAGACACATAAAATAGAATTTTTGCATGTCTGGTAACATTATCTTTTTTATCTTTTTTTTTAAAAACATTATAGAAAATATCAAAGAGAAGAAAGTTAAACTTTGGGTTTATATAGAGAGTTACCAAGAGTTGTAAGAACAGTTGAAAATGAAAGTTTTCCATATACAGCTCACATTGCTTTTGTTTATTGTCTTTTTAAAAACCGTTCATTGGAGGCAAGAATTCTTCTCATTTCAAAATTTTAACTCATCTTAGTTAACATAAAGGAAAATGAGTTACTGTTAATTATTGGGTGACTTGACTTACTTTCTTATCACCAGACATGATTTAACTTCATCATCAGTCTGTACATTCTCTCCTAAACTATTTATGAAGTGATGTGACAAAAAAATATGTGAAACTTCTGGGTTTTAAAAAAAAGGTAGAGGTTTTATTGAATGCTAGAAATCTAGTTGTTGATGTAGTTGCAATATTTATCCTTTTCAGACTGGCTAGTATGCATGTAAGATTAGCCTTACCTTTTCATGACTAGATAGCTTATTTCTTTTTAGCAATGAATAATACTTCTTTGTATTAATGTATCATAGTTCATCTATTCACCCATTGATAAATCTTTGTTTGCTTCCAGTTTTTGGCAATTACTAAGAAAATTGCTTTAAACATGTTTTTTGGTTTAGGTCTAAGTTTTCAGCTCATTTGAGTAAATACCTAAGAGCACAGTTTATAAATTGTATGGTTAGACATGTTGATCTTCCTAAGAAACTCCCATACTGTCCTCTAAAGTGGCTGTACAATGTTGCATTTTTACCATCAGTGAATGAGAGTTGTCATCTGTGTTGTACATAGGGCCAGTGTAAGTTGGAGCCAAATCCATGACATCTAACAAAAGATGCTATAGGTGTATCTGTCCATTTTAAAATTCATTTTCCTCTGGTATGATGGGTGGGATAGCCATATGATTATTTGCCATCTGTGTATTTTCTTTGGTAGGATGTCAGAACTTTTGGTATATTTTAAATACAGATGTTTTATAAATATTTCTCCCAATCTGTAGTTTGTTTTTTCATTCTCTTAACAGTATCTTCATGAACAAAAGTGTTTCATTTTAATGACATCAGCATAACAATCTTCTTTCATGGATTAGGCATTTGGTATTGTATCTGAAACTCATCACCAAACCCAAGTATCTTTAGAAGTTTTGTAATTTTACATTTAAGTCTGTGCTTCATTGTGAGTTAAGTTTTGTGAAAAATGCGAGGTAATGTATTTGCATGAAGATGTCCATTTATTCCAGAGACTTCTTTTTCCATTGAGTTGTCTTTACTCCTTTGTCAAAGATGAGTTGTCCTATATTTATTTGGGTCTATTTCCTAACACTGCAATGCACTAAAAGAGTAAAAGATCACATGGTCGATTGAGAAGCAGGCAGTTTGAAGCCACTGTCTGGTCCCAGGGAGAAAAATGGGCATTTGCCTCCTGTGTGATTTACAGGCTTTGAAAACTCACTGAAGAGTTAGCTTATGGGTACAATCTGACTCAGTGATAATGAGTTTGAGGGGCTTTTTTTGACACTACCTTAATTTCTATTTTGTCATGACTGACAGTAGTCAGGTGGTGTCAGTTCTCTGCTTTGTTACTCTTTAGTATTGTTACGTATTCTCAATCTTTTACCTTTCTCTGCAAATGTCACTGCAATTTTGTATTGAAGCCATAAAAGTTAAGCAATGTAGAATAATCACAATTCTTCTTTGTTAGAGAAGAGTTCAGGGATCATTCTTTAGCACAGCAACCCATATATCCGCTTGTTAAATTTTGTGTTTGCACAATTAGAATTGCATTTATAGAAACTTTGTGAAGAAGAAATCACAAAATTGAAAGAAGGAGAAATCATCAAGGTTTTTGTTCTCTGCTTTACTTTTTTTTTACTTGCAGACATGTTGTATGTTTTAGAAGAAAAGAAAGCAAAAATTACATATTACATATTCTTACTGAACACATACAAAGAAAATAATTCTTCACTCCCTAATGAGTATTGGATAATTTAATAATATGTTTTCTCGCTAAATTTTAGATTCTAGTTAGGAAAGCGGTTTTGGCTTTAAATTTTTCTTTTACTTCTTTCCTCACAGCAACCTGAAGGAACTGGCATGATAGATGAAGAGTTTACTGTTGCCAGACTCTACATTAGCAAAATGAAATCAGAAGTAAAGACAATGGTAAAACGCTGTAAGCAGTTAGAAGGTACACAAACTGAGAGCAACAAAAAAATGGAAGAAAATGAAAAGGAGCTAGCAGCTTGCCAACTTCGTATCTCTCAAGTACGTATTATAGCAAAAATTTTCTTTAGTTATTGAAATATACTATGACATGAATGATTTTGTTAATGTCTGTATATTAAGTATGGAAATGTTATAAAGTGAATTGGCAGCACCATGATAGCGGAAGAACAGATTGAGGTTGTTAGCAGTTACAGCTTGCTCGGCTCCACAGTCAGCACTCTTAACAACAGAAGTCAGGAAATCAAAAGATGAATTACATTGGAAAAAATCTGTTGTCGGGGACCTCTCCAGATTGCTGAAAAGCAACAGTGTCAGGTCTAGAGACTAAGCTAAGGTGTGCCTAATCCAGACCATGGTCTTTGCAATTACTTACTATGCTTCAGAGAGCTGGACAGTGATTAAAGATGACAGAAGAAGAATAGATTCCTTCAAGTTATGGTGCTGGAGAAGAGCCGTGAACATACCATGGCCTACCAAGAAAGCAGATAGGTCTGTCTTGGAGAGAATGAAACTAAGCTTCTTAGAGGTTAGCATTTTAAAGCTCTGTCTCACATACTTTGGGCATGTGGCCAGGAGAGATCAGTCCGTGGAGAAGTACATCCTTGGAAGGGTGGATGGACAGCGTAGGAGAGGAAGACCTGGGATGAGATGGATTGCTAACAGTAAATGGGGCAGTGGAAGTTGGTGTGTCCCAATTAGTTAGACTGGCTCAGGGAAAGGCAGGGCACACAGAGCTGCTGTACATTGGGTCACTGTGGGTCACAGACAACTCGATGGCACATAACAACAACAAGACTAATGAATCTAGTAGAAGACTCCCAGTACTGACAGAATTGCTGGGAGCCAGACTTTTGTCAACTATAAAGAATGGGGTTGTTCACTCAAATAAGGATTTTTGATGGAGGAGGAAAGGATAAAGTTGATCAACTATAACTTTCATAGTTTTGCTTATTTTAACCTTTAATTCTTTAGTTTGCAGGCTGTACAAACTTTTTAATGATGTAATTCTCACTCCTAAAGACTTTAGGTTCAAAGTTAAGTTTATAGAGATAATATTGATACAAATTACTAACTTTCACATATTCTTTTAACATGAGATTTTTTTTTTCTTCCTATTTGATACCAATTTCCCCCATCCCAAAAAAAGCATGAAGCCAAAATCAAATCATTGACAGAATACCTTCAAAATGTGGAGCAAAAGAAAAGACAGCTGGAAGAATCTGTCGATTCCCTGAGTGAAGAATTAGTTCAACTTCGAGCACAAGGTAGGTGTTCCCAATTAATCTAATTATTTGTATCCATATTGATTTCTTTTTCTTAACTTTTGATTCATATGGCAGTTTCATCTTTACACTCATAGAGAATATTGGGGATATAGATAACTTATGATACTAAAAAAGAACACATTTTAATGTGGTTTTGAAACAGGTTTTTGAAATTGTGTCTGAATATGAAAGTGGTCAACCAAGGAATTTCTTACTAAGAATGTTTTTGTAGGTGTACATATTAACATAGAAGACTTGGGAAATTACCTCCTTTCCTTGCCATGCCCTCTAACTCATTCTTATCTGAGATTAGGCAGAGTAAATAGAACAATTTATCTTTTAGAACCAACACAAAGAATATATTAATCAACATATCATTTAACATGGAGGTTAATAATGTATTAGTAGGTGGCATTTGAATAACTCAGTAATCTGCTACTAATGGACAGTTGTTCATAAAAGTCATTCACTCCTTGGTTTATAGGTGGAAACTTTTAAGGCTAATTTCATCTCTTCCCCCCCCTTTAATATAACAGAGAAAGTCCATGAAATGGAAAAGGAACACTTAAATAAAGTTCAGACTGCAAATGAAGTAAAGGCAAGTGTGATGTTATGTTACATTCTAATGCCTTCAATTTATCATTAGTTGTAGCTAGAGTGGCTTTCATGAATAACTTTTCCCCGAATCATTTTAGCAAGCTGTTGAACAACAGATCCAGAGTCACAGAGAAACTCATCAAAAACAAATTAGTAGTTTGAGAGATGAGGTGGAAGCAAAAGAAAAACTCATCACTGATCTTCAAGAGTGAGTATAGTGCTTTTGTTTCCTCTTGCTCTTAAGCGGAGATATTTAGAAACTATTTCAGAAAACCTGGGTGTTTAAATATAACTTCTAAGTTTCAAGTGATATTTTAATGATTTCATTTTGTGATCTTTTGTTTTATAAACTTTTTATGCTTTTTATGTGTGGGGGAGGGAGAGTGGACTCCTAACTCAATTTTTTTTTAAATTATTTTTTGTGTGTCTATACGGTCAAATTGGATCTGATTGGTACAAGAGGAGATTGTCCCTTCTTTTCCCAGCAGAACATCTCATGGATTTGAACCACACGCCTCTAGGATTGCAGTGCAGCTTCCAGACACTAGGCCACCAAAGCTCCCTTAAGCTCATTTTTGTAGTTAACACCAGTCTTCAAATCATTAGCTCACCTTCTTTTTCTCATTAGACTTTCTTTCCCCCCCTTGTTGTGTGCGTCGAATCAGATCCGAATGGCACAGGAGGAGAGGAGATTGCCCCTCCTCCAGCGGAGCATCTGGTGGATTCATCTCACCTTCTTTTTCAAATAAATCTTAAAAAACCAGTATTGGGAATTACACATTTTAAAGTTTTGAGGTTTTAATCCATTTAAATAAAAGTTGTCATTTTAATTTAGATAACACTTCTCAATATGGAATAAAATTTAGATGGAGATTACAGATTGCAGCTAAATCATGATTTGAGTAGGAACCAGAAAAGAATAGCCAGTAAAAAAGATGACAAGTTAATGACTATATTAATATCTAAGATTAGGATTCAGGAAAAGATGAAAAGCACAGAGAAAGAAAATCATGGTTTTATAGTAAAATAGGTAGAAAAAAATTGTATGACTATGAGTAGCCGAGTCCCCTTCTTCTTGCCTTTCCCCGACTCTCAAGGGGAACAGTGTAACAGAAGCAGCCTTGAGCATTTGAAAGATGGGTTTATAGAAGTTAAGAGTTTGAATTTTTTAATTGGAATATTGCTGCTGGCTTATAGTTCTCATTGAGCTCTTATTATAGTGTTATATGATGGTGAGTTTTCACGTTCTGAAAATGTGACGTTGATGTTACGATGTTTTTGTTGGTTTTTTTCTTGCCCTCATTTATCAGCCAAAATCAGAAAATGATTTTAGAGCAGGAACGTCTAAGAGTAGAACATGAGAAATTGAAGGCAACGGATCAAGAAAAGACCAAGAAACTACATGAACTTACGTGAGTAAATAGAGTTTAAAAATAAAAACTGACTTGGAGATGTCAGGCATTACTCTTTAATATATCTGATAGGTACATTTTCATCCTGTTAGCTGGAATGTATTTTTCTTAAAAGCATTTTAAATTTGTTTGATTTATACCTTAAAGCACATAATAAAATGTAACTTAAAAAATACATATACAGTATATTTTTGCTTTAGTGAAAGGAAGGCCTTGTATTTCACTGATTCAGATTCCTATTTATCAGTCTGTTCCTTTTCTATATGAATTCAGTTTATATCAGCTGTAACAGCTAGGTTAAAACATGGCCATTTAGAAGCTTTCCATATTTATTACAAAACTGAATTTTAATGCAGTTTGATTGCATAAAGGATATGACTGGTTTCTTTCAAAAAGACATTTTACTCCAGTTAATTTTTTTCTAATTTACTGAAAGCATATAGTCAGTTCTTTCTCGACTCTTGAGTAGAATACTCAGGATCATAATTATTTACATACTTTAAATTTATAGGGAGACAGTTGCCAAATAATGAGGCTGTTGTTAGGTATGTCCTGCTATTCAGGAGTTCATTTCAGGCCTCTTCCATATCTACTGTCAGTGAGGAAGGTGCATCCATTTGGGGATGTAACTTTAATTTCATAAAGTTCCATTTCAAGTATCAGCCATAATTTTGTTAGAATAGTTTTAATGTAAATTATTTTTTATACTTCAAAAATCCATATTCTCGGTAATTCCAGTTAACCAGAACTAGTTTGGATAATAGCTGTATATGACATACTTGAAACTATAAATGGAAAACTCCTTATTTGGAATCTGTTATGCATTATTTCATCTCTTCCATTCCATTTAAGGAAGTTTATTTATTTTAATTGAGCAATACATTTAAAAGGAGATCAGAAGGTATAAACATTTCTTTTAAAGGTATGGGTACACGTTTTTAAAAAGAAGAATTTATCATTTAAATGATTTTTTAAATTTAAATTTATTATTAATTTCAGTAAAAATTTACAGAGACTTTGGATTTCCATTCATTCATTGTTGCTTCTTTTCTCCCCTCCCAACCCTCCCCCCATTTAAATTATTTTTAATAACTGGCCCTTTCAAAACAAGTTTGATTCAAGTCTTAAGCTAAAAACTAGAATTTCTACTTTGAAGTTGAAAGTGTGTATGTATATTCTTTCATTGTTTAGAGTTATGCAAGATAGGCGAGAGCAAGCAAGACAAGACTTGAAGGGTTTGGAAGAGACAGTGGTAAGTCAAGCTTGAAAATAAACAAGATTGGGGAGCTTTTTATGGATTTCCCCCATCGCCCTATTTTTTAACTTTATTTTAAATTCTGTATATCTAAAATACAGCTTTTCTTAATTTAAGGCGAAAGAACTTCAAACTTTACATAATTTGCGGAAGCTTTTTGTTCAGGACCTGGCCACTAGAGTTAAAAAGGTAATATAACAGTACTTAAGGAAGTACTCATATATATTACACCTATTATGTGTATTTCTCTTTATTCATAAATAAAATCATTTTACTTTTAAGGTATATGTAGCTATGACACTTAGATTTTTGTGATCTGAGTCTTGTCATAACCTCTGTTTCTTTATCAGAGTGCTGAGATCGATTCTGATGACACTGGAGGCAGTGCAGCACAGAAACAGAAGATCTCCTTTCTTGAGAATAATCTTGAACAACTCACTAAAGTACATAAACAGGTAAGAAAAAAGTGTATTTTGTAATGGTATTATAACTTTTCAAATCCATAGGGAATTTTCCTGCTTTGAACCTCTCATTTCTATAAAGCAACTACAAAAAGAATTACTAACAACTCTTAGCAAAATCAGTACTCAAGAATTATATACAAAAAGGCCAATTAAAACGTAATATTATTTCTACTCTAAGACTGCTCAACCTTTAAAATCATTGATAAGTTATTTTTTTTACTTTGTGATAGGCAGGTCTTCACTGTTAAATGAAAACCTTTTTTTTAAATTGGTCTGTTTACATTTAATGTCTCAGAATTAAATCTGTAATATATTGAGATAAGGTCTGTTTCTTTAAAAGTAACATTGGTTTCATTTACTTTGATTTTTTTATGACAGCAATATTTGATTATTAACAAAAAAGTTTTATAATTTTTTTATGTTTGTTAGAACCCTAATGTTTGTGCAAGAGTACATATGGTTAAAAAAAATTGTCATTTTCCTTGTCTTCAACTCTTAATAAAAGTATTTATCAATACTTATGGCTTTGTGTGGTTAAAAGACTATTCATTTCTATCAGTTTAGTAACTTACTGAAGGAACTTAGCACTACTGTTCATATAGTAGGGGCTAAGAACAGAGTTCCTCCCCCAAATAAAATTACATGTGTAACAAAGTATGTATGTGTATGATAAGTATTTCTGCCTAAATTAAATGAAGCCTTGCTGAAAGTTGTAATTTTACTTACCTACTAAAGAGAAATAGCACAATATTTATACTTTCTCAGTTCATCTTTTTAAAGCTAGATACATTTTCTTTGTGCCCTTAGTTGGTACGTGATAATGCAGATCTTCGATGTGAGCTTCCCAAGTTGGAAAAGCGACTTAGAGCTACAGCTGAGAGAGTGAAAGCTTTGGAGTCAGCACTGAAAGAAGCCAAAGAAAATGCATCTCGTGATCGCAAACGCTATCAACAAGAAGTAGATCGTATAAAGGAAGCAGTTAGGTCAAAGAATATGGCCAGAAGAGGACATTCTGCACAAATTGGTTAGTAGAACACATTAACAGATGTTAGTATGGAGATGTTTGTCTTTATTTTCTAACTTGCGAAGATTTGCATTCTTGGACAAAAACAAGGAAATTCTAAAATTAACACATTTACAGGACCAGATGATAAATGAGAACTAGCAAAATAGGCAAAAAATGACCAGAAATAGGACATATTATATCAAGTAGTGTTATTAAAGCGAAGAGAAAAACCAAAGAAGCAAAGAATAGGTTTCTGGAGAAAAGAATGTCACCAGTATGAAGAAGGAGGAGGCATTTATTGAGAAACAAAACACGCACAACTTATTACCAGCAAACAGACTCAATAGCTGACCCTCTGCTGAGTTTCAGAAGCTGTAAAGTGCACAGAAGATTGCCTGTATTTCCTGTGGAGCTGCTGGTAGATGCAAATTGCCAGAGAGGCATAGCCTTTGGGCTAGTAGTGCAACTTCCTATGGACTAGGCCATTTGTGAGTTTGTTATAAATAAGAAAGAGACCTAGATAGTCATTGTTGACACATGTTAAGCTTTGTTCTAAAGTCATCTTTTGTATTGTTTCGTTTTTCAACCAGCAAAACCTATTCGACCTGGACAGCATCCAGCAGCATCTCCAACTCATCCAGGTGCAATTCGTGGAGGAGGTGCATTTATACAGAACAGCCAGCCAGTGGCAGTACGTGGCGGTGGAGGCAAGCAAGTCTAAGCTTTTACATGTTTCCACAGGTTTGTATTTCATAAAACAATATAGGATTTAAAATCCAATACAGCATTTTAAATTGTAATTATAAATGGTAACTTTGAGCCACTGATTGTTAAATAATTTTTTTAATTCTCAGTCATGATTATTATTTTTTTAATAAGTGATAGTAGAAGCAACTTGCAAGGTTTCTTTGAGTCACATTTAATATTTCAGATAATATTCTTTAAAAACACCAGCTGCTACTTGCCAAACTAGAACTAGCTGTGTTATGCTAAATGACTGAATTGCTGTATAATTTTAAGGCCTAAAATGCAATAACGAATTCACATGGGGTTTAACTGCTAAATACGCAGTTTTGTATCTTTATTTAAACAAACATTGAATTTAGTTAGTAGTTCTTACTCTAAATTTTCTGAATCTGAAATTTGAAGTATTATCTTAACTCCTTCACCATTAAGATTCCTGTAGGTGGAATTGCAAGAAGCCATAACAATTTTACAATGGGCTTTTTTTTTAAAAAAATGCATTTTATTTTGTCCCTTTTCTGTTCATCTATCCATTTCTCATTAATAATGTGTCCATTATAGAAAGATAAAAAAAAATTACACATCTTTTAACTTAAAAGTTTAAGTTGTTTAAACAGACTGTTACATACACTCAATGGACTAGTATGCAATCAAAGAGAACATTGGTAAGTTTTCAGTATTAATTTGGATGAGCCTGGAGGACATGCTGAGTCAAACCATTCACAAAAGGATGACCATTGTATGATCTCACTATAATAAAAAGACAAAAATAGATACACATACAGAAAACAGCATTTTTTTTTTATAAGAAAAGTCATATTTTAAAAAAGTGGTAAAAGACATAGCATTTGTTGGTAGTTACTAGAGATGGGAAAAAGGTGAATACTTTCTAGATTTTAGATACTTGTTAATTTTAGCTGTTTGGCAGTTAATTAAGGGTGAGATCAGCACAACTTAACCAAGTTAAAAGATTACACTAAGGCCAAGAATAAGCGCTAATTTGGGTAAAAGCCACAATATACACAATTCTGCAATAACAGTAATAAACATGTATGTGTTTACATATGTAGATAAGTATGCTTTATGTATCAGTAAACATGTATGAATATATGAGAATACATGTAGAAGTACTTAAGCAAATTTATACGTAGATTTATATGTGCTACATAAATATTTATAAAATAAAGCACATTTTAAAATATTTTGCTTGTGGATACTTCTTAGAGATAACCAAAGATCCCATTCGAATTGGTTATTGCGTTTGAGGCCTTAAAACTATATAGCAATTTAGTCAGCATACTACAGCTAATCCTAGTTTGGTGAGTAGTATCTGGTGTCTTTAATGCATATGAGAGGCCATCTAACAGTCAACTCTTGGTAGGTATTCATCTGGAGCAAAAGAGAAAGAAGGAAACCAAATATAGAAGATACTAGTTTACAAATTTATTTATTTATTTTTTTAAAGAGCCTAGTTTATAGTTTTAACAGTTTATGTGAACCACCGCCTCACATACCTTGAACCTTAAGAACCTTTTATGGTTTCAAGCTATCATTCCCAACCATTCTAGTCAGGGTCACAATACAGAGTTCTGGACAGAAAAAGGTAAAATACAGAACAAAACTCAAATACATAAAAGGCCAGACTTACTGGACTCGTATGTACCAGAAGAACCTCTGAGGCACTTTACCTGAGATAATGCTTTAAATTTAGAAGTCAGCTATCAGCCACAAGATAGAGTGGTTCATAAATATTTGTGAGTACTGTGATATTAAACCTGAGACCTAATTGTGAGCAATTACCATAGATAAGGTAAAAAGGGGGACATGGAAGCTAGATTATTGAAAATAGAACAACTAGTATAGGGGGGGAAAAGAATGCTGACGACGTTGTAAAATGTGTGACTACTGTCATCATGTACTGAAAATTGTTAAATGAGAACGTAATTTGCAATGTAATTTTTCTGTAAAGTCACAAAAAATAATAAAAACAAACACAAAAAAGTAGAGGAAATAACCTTTGGCCACTAGTATGAATTGCTTTTCCAACTTTTTAGTAAATGCAAATAAGTGACATTTAAACTGCTTGTAAATCCTCTTAAGAGTCCTGATGGCATAGTCCCTTTCATTCTTGGTTAAATAAAGGGCCAAGGAGCTCTGGTGAGTGAGGAGCTGAGCTGCCAACCTACAGGTGCACAGTTTGAATACATCAGCTGTTCTGTGCGAGAAAGATGCACAATCTCCTTCCATGCCGTTTGCTGCCTCTGAAAACCTGCTTGAGGGTCATTTCTGAGTTGATGATTATTGTCACCATGGTTTATAATTGATTGGGCAGCTGTGGTTTTTGTTTTGTTTCTAAATAATGTAATTCTAACTGTTACACATTTGCTACTTTGTAGCTTTTTTAAAAAAATTAATATACTCTAAACATTGTCTTCTACAACCAGCCAGTACCATGGAGTCAGCTCTGGTAATGTGGTCCTTAGCATATAGTGCTGTTAAACTAAAGGGGCATCTCTAGCTGTTAAATCCACCAGCAGCACTGAGGGAGAGAGATGGCCAGTCTCCTGCGTTAGGAGTTACAGCCTCAGAAACCCACTGAGGGGCTGAGCACTGTGAATCAGAACCAAGTCTATGGCCGTGAGAGAGTTGACCGATTGAGTGAAGTAGGACTTAGTTTAGACTACCTGTGGAGTGACTTATGATCAAACTGCACATTTTTGTTTAGTAGCCTGATTCATTATAAACTACACTGCTAATGCTGCTTGATAGTTCATATATAGGGAGCTCTGATGGTATAGTCTATAACAAATTGTGCCACTGACCCAAACCTCTAGCAGTTTGAATCCTCTAGCAAGCATCTCCAAGGGAGAAAGATACGCAGTTTTCCCTTGCAGTTTACCACCTCTGAAAGTCAATGGGTTATTGCTCTGGGTCAAAATAACTTGACAACAGTGAGTTTGTGATTTTGACATTTTGATATTTCATCTTAGTGTAGTAACTCTGTAACTCCCAGGGATGTGCTCATGCTTTACATGTTGTGTGCCCTGTAGTTGGAACTGACTTAATAGCTGACACTCATCAGTTGGTTTTTAGATGCTGTAAGTTGTACAGAAGGATATTGTCCATCTCTCTCCCACAGCATCTGGTGGATTTGAACCGCATGCCTTTGACTTGGCAGTGCAGTTCCTTACCACTGCACTATAGGAGCTCCCTAGATCCTGTGTATCATCAACTGCAACTCAGCAACCCTGCAGACAGATAGCCCAGAACCTTTCCCTGAACTACAGTATCCTCACAGTCTCTGCTGTGCTCAAGCCTATTGTTAAACTCATGGTGTCAATCATTTCTTTTGAGAGTTTTTCTTTGGAAATGAAAATGCGCTAAATAATTGAAGTGATTTACTGTTATCAAGACAAAGAAGTTGTTATTGTTATGTACCATCAAGGCAAAACTCACTCCTAGCTCATCATCAAACAGGTTATCAGAGGCAGTAAATCAAATAAAAGTAGATTGCCTGTGTCTCTCCCATGGAGTAGCTGGTGGATTTGAGCTGTGTACCTTTGGATTGGGAATTCAGCTCTGTGCCAGTTATTTTTGAAGATTCACATTTCAAACTATTTCATTTTTGTGGGACAATATAAATTTTAAAAGAGAGTGAATCTTTTCTACTTTTATGAGCTTGAGCAAGTTAAATTTCTCATTTTTACCCATTAAGAAAGTTTACATTAGAGGCATATTTTGTATTTGTGACAAAAAAATTTTTATTATTATT
>NW_006399896.1:8103320-8106027 GCF_000299155.1 Elephantulus edwardii | reverse complement strand
AATTGGGATGGGAGTGTCAGAGACAGTGCGATTGGCACAGGACAGAGCGAAGTTTAGGGCTGTTGTACATAGGGTCACTATGAGTCGCAAGCGACTCAACGGCACGTAACAACAACATAGTATTCCATTCCAGAGCTTCTCAATTCATTTATTGATGGTCATTTAGGTTGTTTCCAACTCTTTGCTATTGTGAACAAAGTCTCAATAAACATGGGTGGTGCAATCTGCTTGGATGGCGGTTATAGTTTCTTTGGGTGACCTAAACAATTTAATGTAACTCTAAAACATTTTCTGCATAGCTGCAGTGACATCATATGAAAGAAAATTAACCCAAACCTAACCAGTAGCTATATCTGTTACAACTCATACGGCAACTCCACGTGTATCAGAGTAGAAATGTACTGAGTTAGGATTGCCAGTGACTGGTTTTTCAGGAGGAGATTGTGAGCCAGGCCTTTTCTTCAGCACACCTGGGCATAGGTTTTCAACCTTTTGGTCAGTAGCTGAGCACTTCTTTGCACCACTAATAGAATACAGTCCCAAACCACTGTTTTCATTGGTTATATTCCAGAAATTTTTAGTCTGAGAGAGCCTCCCTTTTAATGACATTAATTTCTTGAAGATAACAGTGCAGTTACCTTGGAACGTAAATCATGGGTTTGATTGCTTCTTCTATCCTTACTGTTCTCTCTACAATGCAAAGTAGAGCAGGAAAGTATAGTGTCTTGGTTTACCTATTACTACAAATACAAGTGAGATGGGGTAAACAACAGAAATTTCTTTTTTCAGCATTTTGGAGGCGAAGTCCAAATGTGGGTCTAGGTCATGTCGAGTTTTCCTTGTGGACTTCTAGTTTCTTTTGACTGCTGGCAGTCTCTGCTGTTCCTTTGGACAGTTCTTACATGGCAGCTTTTATCTTCCTATGTTTATCTCCTTCTATTCTACTCTCAAATGATTTGGTTTAGGACTCATTCTTTCTGATGTGGCCTTATTAACAAAATAAATGGGTCACATTTATAGGTACAGCAGCTTGAAATTCAACATACTCTGGGACATTCACTTTAAAACAATTTTTTACTACCTCATAGGTTCTTTGTGCTTAATGGAGCATCACATCAGTAGACATGCAGTAGCTGCTTTTCATGCCTACTAGAGATGCTTCTGTGTTTTGTCCATTTGTACTAATCACTTTTTTAAAAATTCTTTTTATTTTATTATGTAATACTTACTAAGATATTTAGTTGTACTAACAATTTTTTTTTTTAAATTTTAATGAAAGTTTACAGAGACTTAGGGTTTCCAGTCATTCACTGTTGCACCTTTCTCCCTGCCCAACCCCACCCCCCAATTCACTCTTCTACTTGAAAAGAAAGAAAAACTCTTTCATTGTTACTCAGTCCCTCCCCCCGAGTCCACTCCACTATGCAGCCTTCATTCTGGACTTCTGTAATGACAAGAATACCCATTCATTATGTCCCTTTTAAACAGTTCTTTCCCTCATCTGTTTTAATGCAGTATACATCATTCCTTCCCTCTTTTTCTGTTTTCCTTCAACTCCTTTGTCAGGCCCATTTTACAACAATGGCTCTATGCAATATTTGTCCTTTTGTGATAGATTTTTCATTCAGCATAATGTCCTCCAGGGTCAACATTTTGCATAATATTTCATGAGTTTCTTGCTTTTCAATGAATACTCACCTTTTTTTAAAAATTCCTTTGTGATATTTAGTAAGTTCAATTAAGATGTTACCTATCACTGAGTGTATATTCAGTAAATCCAAGTTGCTTTTACCTTTCTGGAAAGAGAGTTTTCAAAGCATGACAATACAGATAAAGTTGATCTTTTCTGGATATTGTTCTTATATTAAAACTGTTAATGTAAACTCTGAACTCACCTAATTTGTAGAAAGAATAGATTATGGGCTTTGTTAAAAATATTTTCATTCTAGCTAGAATTTGTAATGCCGGTGCAGTGGCAGCAGTTTAGCACATGAGGGAGATAGCTAACCTGGCTAAACGAGATTTTCAAGGCTTGAAATAATTATAGAAATACAATTGATTCAGGTGAATTTTATTGCCAGTCCAAAGGATTGTGTTCTTATTTTTCTAACTTTTGCATCAGTCTTAAACCATGTCTGAGGAGTACCATTTACTTTACCATTAAGTGGTAAATTACTGAAAAATTAAATGGTTTTATAGATTAATTTTTAAATTCTCTTTTAATTGTTAAGGAGAAAAACCCAAACTATTGCTTAGACTTAGGCGTCACATTAATAACCCTGATGCTTCTATTTCCTAGTTTTATAAGGCTTGTTACCTAGTTTACATAATACTTTGAACAAATTAGTTTTTTATAAATGTAAAAATAACTAGGCAGTTAGGTAGAAGTGTGCCAAGTACTAGAATTATTTGTCAGTTTTGCTTTTAAATATACTTATTTGTTCTTGCTCTATCTTTTACCCCTTCATAGTTTTTGTTAAGTACTATTTATGTAACATTACTAGTTTAGTAGTCCCTGGTTTAAGAATGTTATTTATGCAGTCTATTGGGTTCCATTTTATTAGTAATCTTTTCTTTTTTTTTATCCTTTTTGCCAGGACCCCTCAGATCCCTAAGTGTCAGGACACTGTGTCCTCAGGGGTGATTGGAGCCCAATAGTAGACATTGGGGGGCGGGGTGCTTTTCTTAAAAAACGTCATCACTCAGC
>NW_006399896.1:8101633-8103075 GCF_000299155.1 Elephantulus edwardii | reverse complement strand
TTTTTTTTTTTTTCGTTGCAGTTCGATGCTTCTTTATTCTGGTGATTCAAAAAACTAGCCAGCTTTTTAATGTTAGTGAACATGATTGAAGCTGTTGACGAAAATGTTTTACATTACTGTTGGTGTTCTTTACAATTAAGTAAAAATCATGATTATCACAAATTGAAATTTTAATAAATAAAAATGCGTTTGCTTTCTTCCATTTTCAGGTATTGGAAAGTAATTGAAGAAAGGAGAACATGTTGTCAAGCAGAGTCATTTAATGACTTTCAACCTCAACCCCCTGGGGACTATAGACTTAACCTTTTTTAAAATGTATAAAATATACTTGGCCTGTACAGCTGTTTCATACCCACTCTTGTAAACTCTGCTGCTTCCCAACACAACTAGAGTGCAATTTTGGCGTCTTAGGAGGGGAAAGATATGACTATGACAGTTTATGACTGTGGCCCTATTTATTACCTAGCTTGTCTTTCATGTCTTAAATTTTAGTCTTCACTGTGCCAAGCTAACTGTACCTTATAGGATTCTGGTTTTTGTTTTTATATGTGTGTGGCTTTATTTTTAAATCTCATTTAAAATTTACCTAGCTGCTATTGCTTGTTTTTCTTTTCCTATTAAAATGTCTTCCTTGTTTTAGAGAAAATAGAACATTTAGATTACATGTCTTAAATTTTATTACTTAAAAAAAAATTACTACTTACAACACTATATGCCCACAAAATCTATCAGGTCAGTACTGTATTTTAAAAATTTCTTGACATGACTTTAGGGTTAAAATAATTTCTGTCTTTCAAGTTTGTTTCTGAAAACTACTGTTTGAGCACTGAAACCTAAAAGCTGCCTAAGTAGGCATTTTGAGACTGAACAAGGCTACTTGTTACCTCATGAAATGCCTGTTGCCGAGTTGATAACAAGTAATGATGTTTTCCAATATCTAAAGGAAAAAAAAAGAGTTTGAGAGTTAAATTTCTCTTTTTCCTATTTGCATATTTCACATAGCTTGATAGAATGAAAAGATCCTGCTTCATTCTATTAAGACTGCCAGCTAATATGTAATCATTGGACAAATATTCATATCCTTAATAAATTGAAATGAATTAAGATAGAATTAGACATTTTGCTAGTATTGCATTGATCTAAATTTTTAGCCAGTGGAATTTGAGGGAAAATATGGTAACTTTAAAAATGAGTGGGCAAATTTTGGTCTGAACTCCCTGGAGTGCTCTTAAACTGCTCCACTAAGTTATAAAATTTATTTCTTACTTAGGCTAGATTTGGTGAACTGTTTAAAGTCACTAACCTTATTAAATGTAAATTGTTTTGTTGGCTACTACAACACATAATTTTGTAATTAGTACTAAGTGTGTACCTGTTTTGCCACTTTTTCCTAAGTGATTAAGTCAACAGTTTGTTTTAGGAAGTTATAAAAGTAACAGAGA
>NW_006399896.1:8001314-8101276 GCF_000299155.1 Elephantulus edwardii | reverse complement strand
ATTTAAAAGTTAAATTCATTTATTTTTTTAACAGTAAAAAATTTTTGCTGTTGTATTCTGCAGCCTTTAAAATGATTGTGTTGCTTTTAGGACTGATCAAAAGAAACACTCCAAAAACAGATGAAATCTTGGGATAGCAAAGATGAAGTAATGTAGTTAATGAAGAAAAAAATGCTACAGCTTACTCATAATTTTCTAAATGAAAAAATACTTGGCTGCATTCACATAGACATTTGTATTTTGTTTTCAAATATAAACTTGCTTCTTTGGCAATATTAATAAATGAAGCAGAATTTTTTTTCCCCTCTTTTGTCTAAATAGAGTAGTTTGATTCCTGCAAGTAGTATGTCATGGGTATTGGTGCTGTGTAACAAAAAATAAATTGTAATTAGCATGTGGTTCAGAATACACATTAGTTTTTTGGGTGTTTGTTTTTTTATATATCTTAATGGTTCTTTTCTATTTATAATTTCACATCTTTCACAGTTTATCAGGCATTTCATAAATTTGTTTCATGGAACTACACTTTTTTTGTCATTAGAAAAGAGCATTTACACTTGTCAATGAAAATTTCTCATCCTACAGAACACTGATACTTCAATTTACAATACTCTTCTTTTGACTGGGTATATTTACGTTCTTCTGCAGTAGTATTGATTCAGAAGAGAAACTCAATGAAATAAAAGGAGTACTATTTATTCATGGTGATCAATTAAATTATTTGTCTAACTTAAGAGTACTAACTACTGTGCATCACTCAGTTTGACATGAGATGACAGGAGTCTGAGTGACCTGTGGAGGATGCTGGTTCATTTTCAGTGCTTGAAGGAACTTTGAAAAAAAATTGATTTGTGGAAGACGCCATATAATTTTATGTTAACTTGCATGCTGTAAATGTGTTTTGTGTTTAAATAAAGAAGCACATTTTTTGAAATGTAATGACTTTTTTGAAATATATTTAATGAAGTATATTAGCTTGATTTTTTTTATCAACCCACAGTGTGACTTTTCTGTCTTGACAAAAGGATAGTATAAATCATCATACGTATATTTTTTCCCCTAATGTATGCAGCCTTTTTGGATAGCCAATAATGAAATATGTAAGTTGAAATTGAAGGCAGAAATTAATTTCTGTGTCACCTATGTTACTTTGCTTTAGTGTAATCTACATGTTCTGTGGAAGTTTGTTTTTCACATACTTCCTCAGGAATCATTTAGGTCTAGCTGAAAAATAGCTTGAGTGAGTGTTGATAAAGTCACATGATTGACTTTTTTGGTTTGTTTATATCATTTAAAATTATGAGACATTTTACACATACCTGAAAGTGGACATAATACATAATGAAACCCCAAGTACTTTCCACTTTATTTGATCATTTACCATCTTAACAGTTAATCTTGTTCATTTTGAAGCAGTCCCAGACTGTGTGCTGTTCTAACCCATTACCATGGAGTCAATTCCACCTCTTACTGAACCCTCCCTTGGGTTTCTGAGGGAAGAGAGTAGCCTTCCTTGCATGGATCAGCTGATGGATTCAAACCACCAACCTGCTTTTATTATATAGTGATTTTGGTTTTATTCTTAAATGCTTCAAGATGCATTTAAGATACAAACACACACAATGGCTGCTAAATAACTCACAGTTCAAGGTGTTCCCAGGTGTGCAAAGTACAACTCCTCTGTAGAGTTTTTGTTAGCATATCACCTGGCCTTTTTCCAAAGTTGCCTCGATTCAAACCACCAAGCTTTTGATTAATAGTTGAATGTTTAATCATTGTTGCCACTGTGGAACACCTTTTAAAATAGCCAGATCCTGTTACAGTTTATTCTGATTCATAGTGACCTTATGTGTTGCTGAGTAGAACAGTGTTTCCTGGGGAGGTTTTGTTTTGTTTTGTTTTTTTCATTTTGTGTGAATGTGAAGCTAAATTTTGTTTTTAAACTTGATCATATTTTTATTGAGGGGAAAGTGCCATGCAACCTCATACCAGTTAAAAGCATTATTGATTTCAGATTTTGGCAGGCCTATGTGTTTTAGAGTAGAACAATGCTCCATAAAGATTTCAAGGGCTGTGAGCTTTTGCAGGCAGATTGCCAGTTTTCTTTAAGGGCTGATCTTGGCCGGGTTCAAATTGCCAACCTTATGGTTAGTTGAACACTTATTTGTGCCACTTGGGCACAGATTTCTTCATGAGTACCATAGTCTTTGAAGTTGCTAAGTTTATCTGGTTTGTCTTATGGTATGTTCTTAGCCTAATCAATTTTTCATTAGCTACAAAATATTTTTGTGTAAAGAAACATCCTTGTCTACCCTCTGGTTGCCCAAGGACATGGACTGTATAGGAAAGGTAAGATCCATCTCATGTATGACTTTCTATAATTTAAAAATTTCAAACGAATTGCCTTTTTGGGGGTTTACCCTTCCCCTCTTCAAATCAGCTGGCCTTGGCTGAGGATCAGCGCCTCTTTGGCCCCCTGCACTTCTTAACAGGATGGGAGAAATCATTGGGAAGACATAAAACCTTTCTGGGTGTACCTTTTCTCTGGTCTCATAACATAACCAGTTAGTTATGTAGTGTTTTGTTTACTTGGTCTTCTAAAGGTAAGGGTACTCTGAGCCTCCAAATAATTTTCTTTTCCTGGAAATGTAAAGAGGGATTTTTCCCAAAATAAAAGGGGAGGAGGGTGAGGAAAATCTCAGCTAGTCTGAAAAACGGAGAATGAACTAAAAGAGGTTATCAAGTAAAGAACCTAGTGAAGATTTATAGTTATAAGTAGATTAAACAGGGAGGCCTAACACGTTACAGCTTTTAGAGAGAACCTGTGAATTTGATAAGCATCCCCCCATACAATATCTTTTTGGGCAAAGATCACATAATATTCATTTAAAGAGGTAAAAAATGCTTTCATATTCAAATATAATTGATTAATGGAAAAACTTTAAGTGACATCATCACCAGAACAATATCTAGGTTACTTTTTTAAATTGGAAATTTAAAAATAACCAAACTAGAATTTGAGAATTCAACAACTTCTTGCACTTGCCACATGTATCTTCATGTCTCCTGTCACTGGTGACATATGCTGTCAGGCATAAAGGATCCCTAACATACCTGTTTATATTCATAGTAAATACCTGACTTACTGGGTTATATATGTACTGTATTGAACTTCAATTTTAACGTGAAAAATTCTCTATTTAAAAAGTTTACCCTGTAACAGTGTATTCTGTGGCTCACAGGAACCCTATGAACAGCAAATCAGACCCTTGCCCTGGCCTGCACCATCCTCAGGATGAGAGCATGGTGCCCATGGTTACCATCACTGTGTCAGTCCGTACTGCTCAGGGTTTTCCTCTCCCTCATCATCTCCTTTTCCATGTATGATGTCTTCCCGAGAACTGGTGCCTGCTGACAGCATGCTTACAGTAGGTAAAAAAGGCATTTCACCATCACAACATGAACAGTCTTCCAACCATCCTGAAAAACCTACAACCAAGAGAGAATAGAAGATGAATGGGACCTTATAAGCCTCAAATCCCTATGCACATCAAAATTCTCCAACAGGGTAAAAAGGAAAGCTACAGATTGGGGGGGAAATTTTTTATTTTATCATTTTGTGTGTGTACTGTCAAATCAGATCTGACTGGTATAGGAGGAGATTGCCCCTCCTTCTCCAGCAAAGCATCTGCTGGATTCGAACCGCATACCTCTGGGATTGCAGTGCAGCTTTTTGCCACTAGGCCACCAGAGAAAAAAAATATTTGGTAATGACATGTTTGATGAAGGACTTAACATCTAGAATTTATAGACTACACCACCACCACAAGATAGACGTAAACAATCACAAAATGAGCACAGGCTATGAACAGACTTCACCAAAGATGACATTCAGATAGTGAACAGACACATGAAGGAACGTTCACCATGTCTGCCTCTAAGGAGCACCCAGGTTATACTCCCTCTAAGATGGGCTTTTTTTGGCAGGCCATGAGATACTCCTTACTGTTCACCAACACCACAATTCACAGGCATCTATTCGTTGGTCTTACTCACTGTTCAGTTTCACATTCATCTGAAGCAACTGGAGACACCATGACTTGGGCTAGACACTTTATTCTGAAAGCTGGCATCACCAAATTTTGAAGAGGGCCTTGACAGATTTCCCCAGTAACACTTCTCTAGATTTCTTGGCTGTTTTTTTCCCAAGGCTGTTGATTGAGTTGACACCTTCAGTTCTCCATCTCTCTTGAAGCTGCCTGTTGAGCCAGTGGTGAGGAATTTTATTTTCTTCTTGAGATGTAATTTGTATTGAAGGCTGCAGTCTTTGGTAAGTGCTTCAAGTCTTGACTTTCTACAAGCAAGATTCTATCATCTGCGTAACAAGTTGTGTGAGTGTTATTTTGATGCCACTTTCTTCAGAGTCCAGTTTCTCAAATTACTGTTTAGCTTTCTCAAAAAGTTGCAAATAGAGATACCATTTGACCCAGCAATTCCACTACTGGGAATATACCCTGAAGAGACCATAGCTGACATCCAAGCAGATATATGCACACCCATGTTTATTGCAGCTTTGTTCACAATAGTCAGAATCCACTTCATAGCTGATCGTCCAGTGGGCTTTCAGAGGCAATAACTACAATGGAGGAAATTGCCCATTTTTTTGTCCCAAGAAGCAGCTGGTGGATTCAAACCATGTAACGGGTTGGCAGTGCAAATCCTTACCACTAAAGCCAGTAGTGGCTCCTTTTTATAGTTAATAAGGGAGAAAGGACATGTACTTTTTCTGATTTTAAACCATACAGTACCCCCTTCTGAGCAAAACTGCCTGCTGCAGTAGCTGGTCTCAGAGCCACAAGCCTCCACGATGCATTGCAGATACTCCTCATCCACAGCTCTCACAGCTGCTTTTTCTAGTTGCTTAGAACACACCTGGTAGTGTGTTAGAGCTCCTCACCTTTGAGGAGTCTGGGCCCAGAGCCACCACACTTTTCTCAGAAGTGAGATTTAAATATGTCCATTTACTATTCTCTTGGGGAAAGTATACCAAGAAACGCTCAAGTAGATCATTTCAGTGCCACCCATTTCTCCTGCCCCTTAAATGAAGTACACACCTTTTTCTCCCTAATGACCAGTTAACCCCCATCAAGATTGATTCTTCTCCTTGCCTGCTAGTCTTGAGACAAATGGAGTGCCAAGTGCCTTGGGGTGACTATAACCTGGTTAAATTTCAAAATGTGCCACTTTGACCTGCAACTGAAACTCTGCAGAACTCAAAAGTTACAAGGCAGGGAAGCACAGTAGATCATTTGAAAGGAGGAGTGAGTCAGTCACCCCTTGACTGGACCCATGTGTTCTTCCTACTGAGGACAAAAATAGTAATGAAAAATTTGCTTCTTGATACATACTGTATTCTGGAGGATGGTGTCTCATCCTTGAAGATATTTGCCTCTAAGATGGCTCTTCAACAATCTGCGTTATGCAGATGACACAACCCTGCTCGCTGAAACTGAGGACCTCATGCACTTACTGCAGAGGGTCAAGGACTGCAGCCTTCAATATGGACTGAGGCTCAATGTCAAGAAGACACAAATTCTCACCACTGGACCAATCGGTAGCATCAGGATGGATGGTGAAGAGATGGAGATTGTTCACAGCTTCAGTTTGCTCGGCTCCACGGTCAACACTCTAGGCACCAGTAGCCAGGAAATCAAAAAACGTATTGCGATGGGAAAGTCTGCGGTTAGGGACCTCTCTAAAGTACTCAAGAGCAACGGTGTCTCTCTGGAGACTAAGGTGCGTCTGATACAGGCCATGGTCTTTGCAATCACTTGTTATGCATCAGAGAGTTGGACAATGACTAGGGAGGATAGAAGGAGAATTGATGCCTTTGAGCTGTGGTGCTGGAGAAGAGTATTGAATGTACCATGGACTGCCAGGAAAACAAACAGATTCATCTTGGAGAGGATTAAACCAAGCTACTCCTTGGAGGCAAAGATTCTGTGGCTTCATCTGACATACTTTGGACATGTTGCAAGGAGAGACAGGTCTTTGGAGAGGGACATCATGCTGGGTAGAGTAGAAGGACAGCGCAGGAGGGGAAGACCCTCTATGAGATGGATTGATTCAGTGACTGGGGTAATCGGGATGGGTGTGTCAGAGGCAGTGCGATTGGCACAGGATAGAGCAGGGTTTAGGGCTGTTGTGCATAGGGTCGCTATGAGTCGCAAACGACTCGACAGCACATAACAACAACAAAGATCTGCATTTGAAAATATCAAGTTGACGCTTGGGTTTCTTGTTAGTTTACAATTCTGTGATGCCAAAGAATTTCTTTGACAGTTATAACATGTTGTTGTGTGCTGTTGAGTTGAAACCAACCCATAGCTGACCCTCCAGCAGGTTTTCAGAGGCAGTAAATTACACAGGAGGAGACTGCCCATCCTTCTCCCATGGAGCAGCTGGTGGATTCGAATCACATGCCTTTGGGATTGCAGTGCAGCAATAATATATGAAGGGCCTTAAAAAATTAATCCTTCATAACCACTGACTGTGTATGAAAACCAATAAAAAAGAACTCTTAAGTTGAAATAAGTAATTGTTAAAAGTATTCCTTCCTTCATTCAATGTACTCTTATAAATTTGTATACTTGAAAGAGGTTTGTTGATTTTTTAACAATGTACACAGAAATTAGTGTAAAACTCAAAGTGCTAATCTCTTTTGCCATAAATGTTTAAATCATGATTTACACAGAAATATTTCTCAAATGGTCTTCCTACTATTAAATATTAGCAATAAACTAACATTAAACACAAACATCACAAGAAATATTTAATTCATATTAAACTTGCCAGAATAATGTTAACTTTATAAATTTTCAAATGTTCCTACTGTAGATAAAATTAGATTCTGACAGCTGTTCAAAATATTCAAGAAGTTAACTCATTTTTCACCCACTTACCAGTTAAGAGCCATTTAAAATGAATAATGAAGTAGTATAAGTAAATCTAAGTGATCCCAAATAAATGCCCATTGTTTCCTGGGAGTGAAAGACAAGACATCATCAGTATGAGCTACAGAAAACACCCACATTAACATCATGGATATATTATTTTCTCATCGAGTACAAAGTTAGACATACAGCTTTTCTATACAATAACTGGAATTGTGCACTGCCCCCCTCCACACTGCTTTGAAAGTGAACTTTTGTTTTACACAGATGTAGGCGAATTAGAATGAATAAAAGGCACACATTTGCAGGCTGAGAACATTCAGCTGAAAATTGAAAAATAACTTTTTCTTCCATTACAAAGGAGACAAAATGTAATTTTTTTTTTTCAGGGATTAGATTCAAGCCAGAACTCAAATCTTTCCGTTGTCCTCTTTTGGAAAATGGCTAGTACTTGGCAAGTACTAAATGTCCTTGTAAAGGGTCCTAGTCTGGCCTCTCTGAAGAAGTAAATGCAAAGGAGTCCAGATCTCTTTCTGATCTGCTCTAGCTCAGCACTGTAATGTGGACCAATGTCTTCCTGGACTCACTCATGAGGCCCCAGTTCATTCAAAATCTGGGTCAATGGCTAAAGCACTCATCTCATGGAGCTCTGATGGGCTGAGAAACCGTCCCAGACCCTTACATGGACGTTTGACAGGAAAGGAAGCCTGCAGACTTATTAGAACTACTGATAGGAAGAGGCATAACTACTGAGGAGGCTGGGATGCTGGACCTAATGTTGTTGTTAGAGGCCATTGACTTGACTCTGGTTCACACCAGTTCTATGAAAAACAGACCAACACCCTGCCCTATCCATCTTTGCTGTCTCCAATTGTTAACAGTCACTGTGTTGATCCTTCTTACTGACTGTCTGCCTTTTAATGAACAACTTTTCTAATCAAGTCTTTTCACACGAACTGGTGCCTTCTGACATTATGCCCAAAGTGTGCGAAATGAAGTTTCACCCTCCTTTGCCCCCAAGAAGGACCAAGGTTCCACTTCCTCTGAGACAGATTTTGTTCTTTTGGCAACAGCAACAATCAAGGCTCCTCTCCTCCCTCTGTCTCTGACACACACTCCAACACCTGACAGGGTTACGTTCCCTGGGAATGCATCTGAAAATATCTCCACTGAGAACTGTACAGCCAGCAAGCAATCGCATGGCTTCCTTGGCTGAGTCAGTGGGCACATCCCAGAGTGATGCTCTCTCTATTCATGTTCTGTGTGCCACACTTAACTCTGCTTGCTTTCCTAGTCATGGACTCTTTTATACATCCATCTCTTAAATATTAATGTTCCCATGATTTTTTCAAGTATCACCTGCAAGTTAAGAAATCAAAATCTTTGCCTCCAACTCTAACCTCTCCCATAGGTTTCTAACTCCTACCAAACCACAAGCAGGCTCTCTAGCCACTTGAAGGTCACACAAGCGCCTACAACTCAACATGCCCAACAGTGAACTGAAGAAGATACAAATTACATGTGCAAATAAACATCCACAAACTCTTACCTGAAATGTTTTGAGGTGGACTTTTCAGCTTTATAATAGAAATAATACCCAAACTGATGTCTACACCAATACTTCATAATCAAATGTATTACTATTGTTGTTGTTATGTACCATTGAATTAATGCCAGCAAAATAGATGACTACACATTCTATGTAGAATGCATAAAGGCTACAAGTAGCCTTACACAATTGAGATTATATTTTGTCATTAAATGAATTTACATTAAAGTTATCAAAAAATGTTAGTTTTCAGTGTTGTATAGATAGGGAACTGTGGCCATTATGGAACTGTGTTTGTCACATATATAACATTAAAGGGCTCATAGCCCTACCATTCAAGGAGCTCATACACATCAATAAGAAAAGAGAAAGATGAAAATTCAAAAAGAAAATGGGCAAAGGACATAAAAAAGACTATTTATGTCAAGTGCAATTTGAAATATTTTCTGCTTAGCAGATGAACATAAAGGTATAGAGAAATAACAAACAACTCAAATTCTCTGCTGTCAAGTTGGAATTGACTCATAATTGACTCTCTAGCGGTGGATTTGAATCAGCAAGTGAACACATATACTATGCCTGAATTAATATTCGTACAAAGCTTAGAACAATGCACAGTAAATATATCATTTTATATAAGCACACTATTATCAAGCTGATTCTGACTAATGGAAGGAGACTGTCCATCTTTCTTCCCATAGAACTGATGATAGATTTGAACTGTGAACCTTTGGATTAGCAGCCAAACACATTGTTCAATATGCCACTGGAGCTCCTTAGCTTTAAATAAGTGCTTGCTAAATAAATATTGGTGGAAGCTGATAATACTATAAACTTTCAAGAAGACAACACTGCAATCTGTTAACAATTTAAATGTGTATGTCCTGTTATCCAGTACTTTCAGTTCAAAGAGTCTATTCTGCTAAACTTAGTCTTTTTTAAAAAAAAAAATTAAATTTAACTTTCATTTTACTTTATTATTTTCTGTGTGTACCGTCAAATCGGATCTGACTGATACAGGAGGAGATTGCCCCTCCTTCTCCAGTAGAGCATCTGGTGGATTCTAACCCTGTACCTCTGGGATTGCAGTGTAGCTTCTTGTCACTAGGCCACCAGAGCTCCCCTAAACTTATTCTTCCAGCCTGGCTACCACTGCTGACCACTCTTAAAGGGATCACAGCAGAAGGTCCTGGAAAGAGTGAAGGGGAAATGGAGAGGGGAAAAAAAAACCTTCATAAAGGCCAGGCTTCTTATTGATCTGACACACGCTGATGGACTTCCTGTGACTACACCCCTTGGTTATCCTTTGAATGTTTGAAAATTCAGCTTGCTGACTCAACTTTCAGCCAAACAATCATGCTTGGAAAGGTCAGCTAAAGAGAAGAGGACACTCAAGGAGATGGATTGACACAGTGACCACAGCAATAGGTTCGAGTGTGTCAGAGAGGATGAAGATGGTACAGGACAGTATAGGGTTCAGATCTGTTGTTCATAGGGTCGCTATGGGTCATACTTGACTAGACAGCACCCAACAACAACTCAAAGTGGGCAAGCACCTGGGAGGAACTTACTCAGAATAACAAACCATGGAAGATCAAGAGCTGTATTTGCCCAAGAATAAAGGCCAGAAGGCAGAAAGGGGGTAGTATTGAAGGATTACTGGGGGGGGGGGGGAATTACAGAGATGAAACAGGAAGAGTGCAATTACATTGTTTTCTGGGTTTTTATTAAATTGCGTTTTATGGTATTAAAAGTTTTCATTGATGAGTCATAGGAATTATCTGGCTCCATTTCTATGGCTGGAGAATTCCTAGGTATTACTTATCAGTCTGTCCAAAAATTCCTTTATTCAGAGACACAGATACTGTCTACAAATTTTCAGATAGTCTTGATTTTAATTAACTGTCATGGCTTGCTGAATTTTATTGTGGCAGCCGAGTTTGATGCAAGTTCAATTTTGTTTCCTTCAAGAATGAACTCCTCTTTCTGGGCTTGTGATATTGAACAAGTAACACCTGGCCTCATTCAACCCCTGAATAGATTTTTCATCTGTGAAGTTTCAAATTTCTGAATGACAACATTCATGGAGAAATGAGCATACACAGACTTCATTTTGTAATAGAAGCCCAGTGTAACGCAAGCCCAGTGTAACACGCTTGCTCAGGTTCTGTGCAAGACCACACAGTGCCAACTATGAGACAGTGCTTTTCTATTTCCTCATCATTTGTCAATTCAAAGCCTCCTCTTTTTCCCCCCAAGGAGACCAAGTTCTACATTGATGTGACTGAAGTCCCTCTGAAACCTTCCTCGGGTCTTTCACAGTAACTGTGCCTCCCTTCAGGGCGATGTTTGTTGACATTTTTTTTGAATGCTGACAGTCTGGTTGGTTCATTCTCACAGCACACAGTAGATATTTAATTCATGTTCTAGAACAACACATGTTTGAATGGTTAAATGGAAAACTAGTTTGCTTGGTAAACTGTCATTCAAATAATAAAAAAATTTTTTTAAAAAGTATTCTTTCAAAATACTCATATAAGTGTGCAAAGACATATTAGATATGAATCATGATAATGATGAAACCTGGAAACGGCTCTGCCATGCCTGGTGTCTCTGTCACACCAGAAGCAGCAATTCCAGGCATTGCTTCTGACACAGCAATACACAGCAAAGGGAAGAAGAGAGGGTGTCACCTCCTCTTGTGGCTTCTCTTAGGAGAGGAAGAACTTCCCCCACACTTCCTCATAGATTTCCCTTCTTATCTGATTATATATAAGCACATACACGAACAGCTACTACTCCCTGGCCAGGGTGAAGGGATTACCTTAGACCAGCAGTTCTCAAACTTTTTTAATTCCTGAGACACCTATTATAAACTCTTAAAAGAATCATTGATAATTCCACAGGAATTTTGTTTATATTGGTTTTATCTATCGCTATTAACCACATTAGAAATTAAAGTTGCTGGCGAGTTCTGGTGGCCTAGTGGCAAGAAGCTGCACTACAACCCCAGAAATTCAAGTTGTTGATTGCCTTCAAGTAGAGCACGACTCATAGTAACTCGATGAACAAAAGGCCTGAAGCCCCTCTACCACTATCAACATTTATCAAAGTTCACAGCTTTTCGGAGGCATTTGATTTAGGAAGTGGATGTCACTCTTCTAAACCTGCCATAGACTGTATTGGTTGATTTTCCTGTGATGCATAGCAACCCTCTGTACAGTAGCTGTGAACCCTTCCCTGTCCTGAGCCAGTCTCACCAATTCCAACATATCAACCCCCATCGCCCCAGTTACTGTATCAATCCATGTCATCCAGGGTCTTCCTTTCCTGCGCTGTCCCTCCACCCTTCCGAGCATGATGTCCTTCTCCAAGGACCGATCTCTCTTGGCCATGTGCCCAAAGTAAGTGATGCAGACTTCAAATGCTTAGTTTCCAAGGATTTCACCTTCTCCACGACAGATCTATTTGTTTTCTTGGCAGTTCATGGTACGTTCAAGACTTCTTCAGCACCACAACTTGAAGCCATTCTTCTTCTGTTAATCATAAAAGTAGAAATTTAAAAGAATTATTAATTAATATAAAAAATAATGTACATGTTAGCTTAAGTAGTATACTTTTATGAAAAATAGCTATATTTTCTAAAACAAAGGCATCTCTGAAAGCAGTGACATTATATTTTTGCAAATCATTTCAGTATTTGACTTAATGGAAGGTCCCTGGATTCTCATATCTGCTTGTGTGGTCTGTTGCTTTGTAGTGTAGAAAGAGACCGAGACCTACATATCTAGCTATATCTCCAGTCTCACAGCTGGAAAAGGAAGAAACCTACCAGACCTACTGCTATCAAGCCAATTATGACTCATAACAACCTTGAGGGCAGAGCAGAATTGCCCCAGGGAGTTTCCAAGGGTGGAAGTCTTTGCAGAAGCAGATCGATTCACCTTTCTCCTGCAGTGTATATAGGGTTCAAACTACTGTCTTTATGGTAGCAACTGAATGGATTAACCACAGCAACACTAGACAGAGTCTTTGAGAAACACAGAACTTTGAGATAGGTTTTGAGTTCCCAGGAGTCCTCAGTCATATTTTAAGAATGGTTGCCTAAATGATAATAAAAAGAATGGTTGCCTTAGGCCAGTGAGGCCTAATTCTAGGGTTGGGTTGGAGCACAGGGATGTTTGGGGAGGGATGAATACTTGACACAAGCCTGCTCTCCTAGGAGGGATGGAGGAGAAGAGGATAAACAGTCAAGGAGAAGGAAGGATACTGTGGGCAGCTAACTGGACATCCTTCTGTCACTTTCAGGTGGGGGCAAGTTCATACTCCTACATGCTTTTGAGAAGAAATTAACTTACATCCTCAAGATCTCAAAAACCAATGTCATAGAGACCCATGGACTAGTAACTAACACATTTTGGAATTCACAGGTTTTGCCATTAAGAAGCACTGGACTCAGGGTGACTTTTAATGACAAGCATGCATTTTGACAAACTAAAAATACAATATAATATTAATGACCAATGATGAAATATGTGACATAAAATTGTACATATAAGGAACAGGTCTATCTTACCAAAGTTTTATGAAGCTGATACTTTCAGGTAATCCCTGATTTACATCATATTTCAGATACAACAGACTGCACTTTGGACCATCTGCTTTGGTACATTTTATCCTTAGTATATCTTCCTGGGAGGAAGTTATGGGAAAATGCATGCAAAAGATATGGAAAAAAATGCCGAGTTCCATGAACATGTTCTAAGTATTTGATCAGGAAAATATAATAGATCTGTGGAAAAATCAACCATATGGCAAGAATGCTGAATTTAGAACTTGATATTGCAAATGTAGAACAGTCTGCAGATCATGAAAAAGGAGAAGTGACAGATCAGGACTTCATGAGTTTTGAAGAGGAGAGAAAGAATGAACCAGGAAGAGAAAGGAGAGGAGTATTCAAAAAAATTTTCCATGAAAAGATTAACTGTAATTTTGTTTTGAAAATTAAATTAGAGGTGTCTGTTGCTTGCAAACATGGACTCAAATGCTGACCACTTTGCTAAGGTTGATAGGTAGATTTTTAATGCAGTGAGATGTAACTAAGAAATATTGTTGTTGCTGTTAAGTGCTGTCTAGTCGTAGATGACTCATAGCGGCCTTATAAACAAAAGACCTGAAAACTTGTATACTTTTATCAGTCCACCAAGTTCATAGAGTTTCCAGAGGCAAGCTATTTTGGAAGTAGATGCCACTCCTGCTTCCAAGCTTGTATTAATTGGGGAGCTCCACCAAATACTGTCCACCATGGGTGATCATTATCGTAGTGTCACAGTGTTTAGCATCACAGCAACCATGAGTTACCCCTGTACAACAAATGAACAGACCAGTGCTATATAACTTAGGAGAATGTTTGACCAAAAACCAATTAAAACCAGGCCTGAGGGCCTATGAAATATATAAAGAAAAAAGAAAAGGACCATACTTACAATGCTCACTAACTTTTTGTTCAGAAACACCACTCTCATTCCCTGATGATCCAAAACCTTCCACGTGTGGAATTATTACCACAACTGACAAAGCCAGTGTCACTCAACTCTTCTTCACTGTCAGGACAAACTTTTATGATTTGCAAAATGCATAAAAATATACCTATAAGCTTATGTGTAATGTTTCCAACTCTGAAAGACAAAGATCAGATTTATAAAGGTACCGATAATAAAAGACAACAATAGTAAAATATTTTTAAAAGCTGTTCAAATTCATCTTGTAAGTCAGGGGTTACCTGTATTATGGAGAAAGAAAAATTAAATTGGGGTAAAGGAATGCTGTAAGAAAAAAGATGTCAACAATGTTGTTGTTGTTGTTGTTATGTGCCATCGAGTCGTTTGCAACTCATAGCGACCCCATGTACAACAGCCCTAAACCGTGCTCTATCCTGTGCCAATCTCATTGCTTCTGACACACCCATCCCGAGTACCCCAGTCACTGAGTCAATCCACCTCATAGAGGGTCTTCCCCTCCTGCACTGTCCCTCCACTCTACCCAGCATGATGTCCCTCTCCAAAGACCTGTCTCTCCTTACAACATGTCCAAAGTATGTCAGACGAAGCCCCAGAATCCTTGCCTCCAAGGAGCAGCCTGGTTTAATCCTCTCTATGATGAATCTGTTTGTTTTCTTGGCAGCCCATGGTGCATTCAGTACTCTTCTCCAGCACCACAGCTCAAAGGTGTCAATTCTCCTTCTGTCCTCCCTAGTCATTGTCCAACTCTCTGATGCATAACAAGTGATTGCAAAAACCATGGCCTGTATCAGGCGGACCTTAGTCTCCAGAGAGACACTGTTGCTCTTGAGTATTTTGGAGAGGTTCCTAACCGCAGACTTTCCCATCGCAATACGTTTTTTTATTTCCTGGCTACTGGTGCCAAGAGCGTTGACCGTGGAGCCGAGCAAACTGAAGCTGTGAACAATCTCAATCTCTTCGCCATCCATCCTGATGCTACAGATTGGGAAGATTAAAAATTAAATGGTGTCTTTCAAAAATATCCATAATATTCATGCGTGCATATGTGTTCCACTTCCTTCTTGAAAGATAGCTCTAATTTATTATTAACTGTGGCTTCATTATGTGGTCTACATCCTTGCTTCTCAGTGTGTGATTTTGGCATCAATAATACTGGTATTACCAGAAAATAGAAATGAAGTATCTCCAATCCCACCAGACCTACTGTGGAAGGCTGTTTTCAATCCTACATGTTCTACTTACAATGTGGAGATGACCCTTCTCCCATTAAATGATGCAATAATGACCCCTCTCCCCTTAAAATGTTGCATGAAGTGATGGAGTAATGACCCTCTCCCATTATGACTGTCTCAATCAATACAAACTAGCATAAAAGGTACTGTATGACTTCTGAGGCTAGGTCACAGAAACACCAATCACTATCTTGTTCTCTTGGGACACTTGATGCCCAGCCGCCAAACTGTAATCTTACGAAAGCCAGGCATTTACATGGAGAGAATATATGTGCTTTGTGATTGAGACCAGGGGACTTACCAACAGCCAGCATCTCACACCACGTGAGTGAGGAAGCCTGCAGATGATTTCAGATCCTGGCCACGGTCACCTTGTTATGAGCTGTCTCAGCTAGCTGAACCTTACATGATCCTATGGCAAACTACCACCGCCACACCTTACCCAAATTGCAGGTTTGTGAACTAAATAAATGAGTCTTATTGTTTTTAATTTTTCATCATTAAGTTGGAGATAAATTCTTTGTGAAGCAACAGATAACCAGAACAAAACTTACTGAATCAGAATCTGCATTTTAAAAAGAACCTTGAGTGATTCACACGCATATTAAAATTTGAGAGGCATTGATTTAAAGTAAAATTATGGAACATTTCCTTTTCCTACTGCCCTTAACAGCAGATTGCAAATGATGAAAAATTGCATAATGAATGACAATCGTATTCAGATGAATTGTCTCCAGAAGGCTGGATAATTGACGCCCTGCTAAATAAGCTTTCTGTGTGTTAGAACTTGCCTACATCTGGGGTCAGACTCATGTTTGGCATATGTCTTCCCCATGAGAGTTAGGGGAAAATGTTTTGGGGTTTGTTTTTTTTTTTCATGGAAAAGTAATTGAGACAGCAAGCCAAGAGATTTTAGAAGCTGATCGTCCCAAAACAGTGTAAAGATGAGGACAGAAGATGTGTGATGATTATCTAATAACCTTACATGTATCAAGGGCAGTAATCATTTTAATAGTAGATGGCTCAAAGGAAACTGAAAAACAGGTGATATAATGCTACCAAAGTTAAGTGGAGGGCTAAATGCAGCTGTTTTATTGTTAAAGTGTTAACAACAAACCTGTAATTCATATTGTTCTTTTGGTAGTGCATTTAAAAAGTATAAGCCAAAGGATTATGGTCTCATACGGATGGCAGCTTTCCTCTCTTATTGTTGTTGTTGTGTACCACTGAGTCGCCTACAACTCATAGCGACCCTATGTACAGCAAGCCCAAAACCTTGCTCTATCCTATGCCAATCCTACTGTTTCTGACACACCTAGCCCCATTACCCCTGTTACTGAATCAATCCATCTCATTGAGGGTCTTCCTCTCTTGTGCTGTCCCTTCACTTTCCCAAGCATGATGTCTGTGACAGCAGACTTTCCCAATGCAATTCATCTCTTGATTTCCTGGCTGCTGGTACCAAAAGTGTTGATTGTGGAGCCAAGCAAACTGAAACTGTTAGTAATCTCAATCTCTTCACTGTCTATCATGACACTGCCAATTGGCCTAGTGATGAGAATCTTTGTCTTCTTGATGTTGAACTTCTATTCATATTGAAGGTTGCAGTCCTTGACCTTCTGTAGCAAGCACTACAGGTCCTCCTCAGTTTCAGCAAGCAGGGTTGTGTCATCTATATTCAATAGGTATGGAGAAAGGATACACCCTGGCACACCCCTCTCTCAATTTTAAACTATGTTGTGTTCCCCTCCTCTGTTCAGAAAAAAAGATTTTTGGCGTAAGTATAGGTTTTGCACAACTGAGTGCTCTGGGACTCCCATTCTTCTCAATGCTATCCATAATTTGTGTGATCCATACAATCAAATGCCTTTGCAAAGTCAATAAAACTCAAATAGACCTCTTTCTGATATTTTTCTGCTTTCAGATACCTCCAACATCAGGAATGATAATCCTGGTGCCATAGCCTCTTCTAAATACAGCTTGAATTTCTTGCAGATATCCGCTGATGTATTTATTCTAGCCATTAAAAAAAATCTTCAGTAAGATTTTTACTGCCTGTGATATAGTGATATTGTTTTATAATTTCCACATTCTGTTAGATCACTTTTTTTTTGGAATGAGAATAAATATGCATCTCTTCCAGTCAGTTGGCCAGTACGCTGCCTTCCAAATTTCTTTGGAATGTTACAATAGAAGGAGAAAAGATTGAAATTGTCAATATCATCTTACTTAGATCCACAATCAACACCCTTGGTACCAGTCAAGAAATCAAAAGATATGTTGCATTTGGGAAATCTGCTGTAAAGGTCATCTCCAAAGTACTAAAGAGCAATGATGGCAGTTTGAAGATTAAGGTACAGTTGATTCAGGCTGGTATCTTTTCAACAACTTGCTATGCATCTGAGAATTGGACAATGAGTAAGAATGACAGAAGATGAATCAATGTGGTACTGGTGAAGAATATATCATAGATTGCCAAGAGAACAAACAAATATGTCTCAGAGAAAATGAAACTAGAGTGCTCCTTAAAGGCAAGGATAGTGGACCTTCATTTCACTAGGAGAGACCAGGCGCTGAAGAAAGACATCATACTTGGAAGGGTGGAGGGTCAGCGAAGGAGAGGAAGACCTTCAACAAGATGAGTTGGCCCAGTGACTGTACCAGTGGGCTCAAGTATATCAGAAATGATGAGAATGGCACAGGATAGGGCAAGGTTCAGATCTGTTAGGGTCACTATGGATTGTGGTCAACTTGACAGCACGTAACAACAGGATTGATAGTGTTCTGCTGGCATAGTCTATAAGGAGTTTCACTATTAACCAAAAAGCATACCTCTCTGGTGGTTCGAATTTACAGTGACTCTTGGAGAGACAGATATGCAATCTCCTTCCTTGTGGTTTACAGTCTTAGAAATCTAATAGAGGGTCAATTATAGATTGGTTCCAATTTGATAGCAAGGAGATAAAAGAGTGTTTGCAGTTATCACCATGCTTAAGATCTTTGTTCCATTTACTTTAACATTTCCTTCACAGTGTTCTAATTTCCCAATCAGTCCAAATTACAAAGATCAAAGGATAAAAACCACTATTTATTACATAATGCCAAATGTCTGGAGAAAATCTAGACTTTTCTATGAAATCTCCCCCCCCCCATTGTCAAGCTGATACCTGGCATCCTGTGGCTATAATGGTTATTTAACATTTTCTCTTAAGTCTTCAGCCTTTTAGGCTATGTAGGGAAGCAACAGTTCTGTAGCTGTAGTTTGCTTTCCCAATTTTCCAATTATTTAAAAAAAACCACCTCACTAGGAAAAATTCTTTATTCTGCAAACAACAGAAATAGATTCTGAATCAAAGAAGAAACCAGTCCATAGGCCTATTAGCCCACATAAATGATAATCTCTTCAACCTTGAGACCAGCGGTCTAGATGGTGCCCAGATATCAATACTAAATGACCATCTATTTAGGACACAATAGAAAATCCTAAATAGAAAGGAAGAAAATGTAGATCAAAACTCAAATTCCTTCACAAAGCCAGACTTACTGGACCACCAGAGACAGAGGAACCCTTGAAATGATGAACATAAAATAGCCTTTGAGGATGGAATTGAAGCTCTCTTTGCGTCATGCTTCTACCAAATAATAGATTAACTTACAAAATAGATTGTACCACACATTAATAATGTGCACTGAATTACACAAGATCAAATGGTTAATATTTTCTGCAAAAGAAAGATGAGAAGGAAAAGTGAAGGATCAGTACAAACAGAATGGACATAATGGTGATACCAACACCTTGTAAAAATGGTAACCAATGACACGGAATCATTTGTATTAAAAAAGTTAGCATCAGAATAAAAACAAAACTTGTTGCCATTAAATTGATCCCAACTCATGGTGAACCTCCATCAGGTTTCTGAGGCTGTAAATCTTGATATGAGGAGACTGCTCTTTTTCTCCCTTGGAGCACTTGGAGGATTCCAGCTGCAAACCTTTTGGTTAGAATGCCACAGAGTATTTAAAAATGAGAGAGAGAGAGAGAATGAACAGAAATGGATTCTAACTTACCATAGGGATTCCCTAGACAGGCAGACAGTTAACTAAGAGGTGCACTGGAAGAAAAGCCTGGTAATAAACTTTCAAATGATCAGCCATTCAAAACTCTATGGAACCCTTTGAACTATGGTCTGGAATCTTTAAACTTTAAATAAAAAAATAAACCTTGAAGTCTTTTTATTTTTTTAGTGTAGCATAAGTTATTTTGGGGTTTTTTTGGTCATTTTATTTATTTTTTAAATAGCATTCAGTTTATTACAAATATTTAGTATTGGCTTCCCATATTCCCCCACTTTTATTTTTATCATAATTATGTTATCATCTAGATGAGCATCCTTTATGTGCAAACAAATAAAACAAATTAAACATAATAAACTCAAAGAAATACTTTCAAAAATCTCCATATGATCAAAAGGATTCAGCTTGAATATCCCTTGAAAGTCTGTTTTAAGTGTCCCATTGCCACAGTGCTTGTCAAAACCAGTTCTGATTAATCTCCTTTGTCAGTGTGTCCTTTGCCATTTCCTATCACTCCTCCCTGAGAGAGATTTCACCCTGATTCAACCCTGAAGTCTTTTCAAACCCAAACAATCGGTTAGCTTAACTGGTAAAGAAAGTGGTTTGGCTTTACTAGTAAAGAATGTAGCTCTGGTAGCCTAACGGGTAAAAAGCTGTGTTGCCAACTCAAAGGCAGGCAGTCCAAATCCACCAGCTGCTCTGAGGGAGAAAGATGGACAACCACTTCCCATGAGATTTACTGCCTCTGAAAACTTGCAGGAACAATGAATTGATGTTGATTTGACAGCAATGAGTTTGACTTGAGTTTTTCTAATTTAAGTTCACTTAGCTAATTTCCGTTTTACTTTTTACCATTATAAATAACTATGGACTGAACACATGCTTCCCTTCTCTTTTGCATATGTATAAAGACACTTAATACATAGCAGTTAGTATGCTAAGTGCTTTGTGTGCTTGGTCTCTTTTGCTCCTCATAGTCTCGTGTGAGTACAGACAATGATGATCACCATTTTACAGATTAAAAACATGCTGCATGGAAACTATACATGAACTAGTCTATTATCACAGCAAACTCATTAATTAACCTGAGCTCTCAGATGGCACAGTCAGTGTATAAATCCAGCTGTGTCTAACTCTATAACCCAGGATCTGAATCTCTGAACTTCCATTTCATGTATAAGTCACTGGGTAATCCATTTATGTCCTGAGGATAAAATCAATCCAGAGAAGAAGTAAGAGTTTTGGATATATCTTGTTAATTTGTCCTCCAGAGAGTTTGTATCAACTGGCATTGCAACTAGAAATATGAGGAAAAGTTTATTTCACACCATACCCCTAACACAAACCCGCCACACAGCAGCTTTTGCATGTTTTAGGTTACATTACATTGCTAACCAGTTAATTATGACTCATGGTGACCCCATATGTGTCCAAGTGGAATTATGTTCCATTATGTTTTCAACTGGTGAATCCTAGGAAGTAGGTCACTAAGGCCTTTTCTGGAGGACCCTCTGCATCAACTGGAGCCTCCATCATTTTGTTGGCAATAAAATGCATTAACTGTTTATGCCATCAAGAAACTTGTTGACTTCACCCAGGAACTCCAAATTACAGTGCTTTCTTTTAATACTTGTTTACTGTGTACCAGTAGAATGTCAGCTCGTAGAAGGTAGAGATGGTTGTCTGGTTTTGTTCACTGCTGTATTTTTAGCACCTAGCAATTACTCACGTACTAGTTCAAATTGAAGTTAAAATAAATAAAAGCAAGTCCACAAGAACCAAAGTATGACCCTGGGTCTGTCCCACCTGAATTTAAAAATTATGTCGAGGATAGGGCTAAGGGATTGAACACTAATTTAAGACTGATTGAATGATTGAAGAAGAGTTGTGGGATCACATTAAAGACATCATCCATGAAGAGAGCAAAAGGTCATTACAGAGACAGAGGATAAAGAAATTACCAAAATGGATGTCAGAAAAGACTCTGAAAACTGCACAAGAGCATCAAGAAGCCAAAAGAATGGGAAGAGATGACATGTAAAACACTATACAATATGAGTGAATAAGAAGACATGAGGCTGAGTGAAATATCTCGGTCACAAAAGGACAAATATTGCCTAACACTGTTATTATAAAATAGGATTGCCATGGTTGTTGGGGGTGGGTGTTGGGGAGAAAACAAGAGTGGATAGATAATGAGCACTGCACTATAAAGATGAGGGGGATGACCTTCTGAAAAGATTATGATTAGGCATTATATGTATGACAATTAACAATTTGGAATAAGAGGTACATTACAAAGTGACTAGGGGAGAGGGAAGGGAGGGAAAGTGAGAAAAGTGAATGAAACCCCAATTTTTATGAAAACTTTTGTTAAAATTACAATTAATTTTTTTAAAAGGAGATAAACAGAAGATTTCAAAAAGCAGCTCAAGCAGACAAAGGGAAAGTATTATAAGGGAATGTGCAAAGAGTTATAGTTCAAGATTAAAAAGGGAAGAACTCACTCAGTATTTCTCAAACAGGAAGAACTGGAAAACAAATTCAAGCGTGAGAGATGCTATGGCAAAATCTTGAATGATTCAGGAAGCATCTAAAGAAGAAGAGTCACTGCACAAAAAAAGAATTGGTAAACACTGAAAAATATTATAATGAGCCAATGGTGATGAGAGAAGAAGTCCAAGCTGCATTAAAGTCATTGGGGGAAAAACATAAGGCCTTAGGAATCCATGAGATACAACTGATATGTTTCAACTAACAGATGTAGCCCTGGATGTGCTCATATGTCTGTGGCAGGAAATTTGGAGAACAGCTACCTGGTCAACTGACTGGAAGAGATCCATTCCCAAGAGAGGTGATCCGAAGTATTGGACAATATCATTATTATCACATGCAAGCAAAATATTGCTGAAGATTATCCTAAAATTGCTAGAACAGTTTTAGTAAAACATTAACACAGAACTGCAGAAATTCAAGCTGGATTTATAAGAGGTTGTGGCACCAGGGATATCATTGCTGATGTCAGATAGAATTTGACCAAAAGCAAAGAATACTGGAAGAATTTCTATTTGTATTTTACTAGCTATGCAAAAGCATTTGGCTGTGTGGATAATAGCAAACTAAGGCTAATACTGAAAAAAGAATTCCAGAATATTTTACTAAACTCATACAAAATCTATACTTAGACCAAGAAACTGTTATACAGTTTGGAATAGAATGGTTTAAAGTGGAGAAATGTGTGAATCTAGGTTGTATTCTTTCTCCATACCTATTCATTCTGTATGCTGAGCAAATAATTAGAGAGATTATACTTTATGAAGAATGTGATGTCCTAGGGAGCTCTGGTGGTCTAGTGGAAAGATGCTGCACTGCAATCCCAGAGGTACATGGTTCAAATCTACCAGATGCTCTGCTGGAGTAGGAGGGGGCAATCTCTTCCTGTACCAGTCAGATCTGACTTGATGGTACACATAAAAATAATACAATAACAATTTTTAAAAAATAATGTGATGTCCAGATCAGAGGAAGACTCATCAACATCCTGCATTATTGCAGGTGACACAACCTTGCTTGCTGAAAACAAAGAAGACCTGAGGTTCTTGCTGCAGAGGATCAAGGATTGCAGCCTTCAATATAGATTACATCTCAACATCAAGGGGGGAAAAATCCTCATCAATGGGCTAACAGGAAACATCATGATAGATGGGGAAAAGATTGAAATTGTCAACAACTTCGTCTTATGTGAATCCAACAAACTTGGTACAGTCAGGAGAGCAGGAGATGCATGGCATTGGGAAAGTCTGCTGTCAGGAATCTTTCCAAAGTCCTGAAGAGCAATGATGCCAATTTGAAGACTAAAGTTCACCTAGTTAAGCTACAGTCTTTCTATTCACCTGCTATACATCTGAGAACTGGATCATAAAATAAGAATGACGGAGTAATCAATGCTTTTAAGTTGTAGTGTTAGAGAAGAGTGCTGAATATCTCATGGGCTACAAAAAAATCCCCTAAACAGATAGGTCTTGGAGAAAATGCACCCACAGTGATCTCTTGAGGCAAGGATGGTAAAATTCTGTCTCACATATTGACATGGTGTTAGGAGAGGCTATTCCTTAGAAAGGGACATGATGTTTGGAAAGATGGAGGGTTAGTGAAGCAAGGGAAGACCCTCAACAAGATGGACTGATACAGTGCCTGCAGCAATGTTGAGGTCATGAGGATGGTGCAGGATAGGATAGGATTTCAGATCTGTTGTTTATAGGGTTGCTATGAGTTGTGTTTGACTTGACAGCACTTAAAAACAACTGCTGAGTTAATGATACACAGTAAGCCATTCAATAAAAATGTGCTGAATCACTGCCCAAGCATTTACTTTAGCATCTTTATAGACGTTTTATTTTGCTATCTTCACAACAATCCTATGCTTAAGCTAGAGTTTCTCCATGTTGTAAGGACATGTCTGACTCAATCCAATGGTTTCTCTTTGAACCTCATGTTCAGCTACTCAGCAAGCACTTCAGGTCCTTCTCAGTTTCAGCAATCAGGGTTGTGTCATCTGCATAATGCAGATTGTTGATGAGTCTACCTTAATTTTATTTCTAAACAATGGAAAAAAACCCACCACTCTATGTATTAAAAATAGCCCTAACCCTTGATCAGGTATCTTGCAACATTTTCATTTGCCTTTTCAAGATAATTTTTCATTCTTTAAAAAAATTATTTATCAGGTTTTAGGTAAAAAAAACCCCACCATACACAGGAAATTATAATAAGTTAAAAATCGATACACACATTGTTCTGTGACTTTGGCTGCTACTCCAACAGTGTCCGTGTCCACCCTCCCTTCTCCACTGTTCATCCCGCCAGGGTCCCTGCTCCTCCTTGCCATCTCATTTTGCTTTGGGGCAAATGGTGCCCATTTGGCCTCAAATATTTGATTGTTGGAAGAAACACGTTCCTTGTTGATAATACTGTTACTTTTAGTGGGCAATCTAATATTTGGCTCAAAGGTGATCTCCAAGAGTGCTTTAACATCCCAAGTGTAAAGGACATCTTAGGACAATAGTCTTGGGTGTTTCTCCAATCTCTAAGTCTAGTCTTTTTTATGAATTTGAGTTTTGTGTCACATTCATCCGTTCTAACCAGGACCTCCTAGTGTGTCCCTGAGTGGTCAGCAGTGGCAGCTGGCCATCATCCAGTTCTTCTAGGATCTAGCAAGAGGAAGCTGTGTTTCATGTGGGCCATTAATCCTCTGGACTAATTGCTTGCTTGAGTATTTGGTTTCTTTCACTCTCCTTTGTTCCTGACAGGAAGAGTCTAATAGTCAGGTCTCAGATGGCCACTCACATGCTTTTCAGGCCTCAGATTCTGCTCACCAAACTAGGGTGTAGAATATTGTCTTTATGAACTATGTTATGGGAATTGACCAACATGTTCCCTGAAACTATGGTCCTTAACTTTCAAATGCAGTAAACTCATCCCCATTAATTTTTGGATTTAGCTAAGGAGTTCCCTAACAGTGCTCTTTATGTATTTTTTTTTAAAAATTTGGGTTTTTTTTTTGTGGTTTTTTCCCCCCCCCCCCCCCCGTTTTGTTGTTTGGCATTAAGTCAGAACTGATTCACAGCTGACCCTCCAGGAAGTTTTCAAAGGCAATAAAAGGAGATTGCCCATCCTCCCATGGAGCAGCTGGTGTATTTGAATCACATGCCTTGGGATTGTGGCACAACTTAAAACTAGGTCACTAGAGCTTTTTAAATATATTTTGTTGTTGTTGTTGTTATATGCCATCAAGTCACCTGCGACCCATAGTGACCCTATGTACAACAGGTCTGAAACCTGTTCTATCCTGTGCCAACTTAATTGTCTCTGACACCTCTACCCTCATTACCACAATCACTAAGTGAATCCATTTCATTGAGAGTTTTCCTCTCTTGTGCTCTTCTTCCACTCTTCCATGCATGATGTCCCTCCCCAGGGACAGGTCCCTCCTTACAACATGCCCAAATTATGTCAGACAAAGCTACAGAATCTTTGCCTCCAAGGAGCAGCCCACTTTCAGCCTCTTTAGGATGAACCTGTTTGTTTATCTGGCAGTTCATGGTATATTCAACACTTTTCTCCAGCACCACAGCTCAAAAGCATCAATTTTCTTTCTATTATCCCTAGTCAATGTCCAGCTTTCTGACGCATAGCAAGTAATTGTGAAGACTATAGCCTGAATCAAGCACACCTTATTCTCCAGCCTGAATCAGGCACATCTTACTCTCCAGCCTGACATCATTGATCTTCAGTACTCTGGAGAGGTCCCAGACAGCAGATTTTCCCAATGCAATTCATCTCTTGATTTCCTTGCTGCTGCCAAAAAGTGTTGATTGTGGAGCCAAGCAAACTAACACAGTTAATAATTTCAATTTCTTCACTGTCTATCTTGATGCTGCCGTTTGGTCCAGTGGTGAGAATCTTTGTTTTCTTGATGTTGATTTTCAATCTATATTGAAGGCTGCAGTCTTTGACCTTCTGCAGCAAGTGCATCAGGTCCTTCTTAGTTTCAGCAAGCAGGAATGTGTCATCTGCAAAATGCAGGTTGATGATGAGTCTTCCTCCTGATGCCACATTCCTCCTCATAGAGCCTAGTCTCGCAGATGACCTGTTCTGCATATAGACTGAAAAGGTATGGAGATAGGACACATTCCTGGTGTACACCTTTCCCAATTTTGAACCATGCAGTGTTCCCTTGCTCTGTTCTGATGACTGCCTCTTGGTGAAAGTATAGGTTTTGCATAAGCACAATCAAATGTTCTGGGATTCTCATTCTTCTCAGAGCTAGACACAGGTTGTTGTGATCCACACAGTCAAATGTCTTTGCATAGTCAAAACACAGATAGACATTTCTCTGGTACTCTCTGTTTTCAGCCAAGATCCACCTAACCTTGGCTATAATATCCCTAGTACCGCAGCCTCTTCTAAACCCAGGCTGCACTTCTGGCAGTTCTCTGTTGATGTGCTGTTCCAGTCGACTCTGGATAATTTTCACCAGACTCTTGCTTGCATGTGATATTAACTATATTGTCCAATAATTTCTGCACTCTGTTGGGTCACCTTTCTTTGGAATGGGAACAAATACAGAACTCCTCTAGTCAGCTGGCCAGGAGGTTGTCCTCCAGATTTCTTGGCACAATATGGTGGGTGTATCCAGGGCAGCATCTGTTTGTTCAGGTATGTTAATTGGTGTGCCATAAATTCCTGGGGCCTTGTTTTTTATAATTCTTTCAGAGCATCTTGAACTTCTTCCTTCATCACCACAGGCTTTTGCTCATACGTTGTTTCATGAGATTCTTCTGCGTCTGCCAGTTCCTTTTGGTACAGTGACTCTGTATACTCCTTCCATCTTCTTTTAATATTTCCTGAATCATTTACTATTTAGCCCAAGGCATCCTTAAGTATTGCAACTCAAGGTTTGAATTTGTTCTTCAGTTCCTTCAGCTTTGAATTTGTTCTTCAGTTCCTTCAGCTTAAGAAAGGCCAAACAAGTTCAGCCCTTTTGATTTTCCGACTTCAGCTCTTTGCGCATTTCATTATAACACTTTACTTGGTCCTCCCGCGCTGCCCTTTGAAATCTTCTGTTTAGCTCCTTTATTTCTTGATTTCTTCCCTTTGCTTTGGCTTCTTGGTGCTCTAGTGCAATATTCAGTCTCGTCTGATATCTCTCTTGGTCTTTTCTTCTTCCTCCGTCTTTGTAATGACCTTTTGCCTTCTTCATGGATGATATTCTTGATATCCTCCCACAGCTCATCTGGTCTTCACTCACTGGTGTTCAAGGCCTCAAACCTGTTCCTGAGATGATTTTGAAATTTGAGTGGGATAGACTCAAGATCAAAATTTGGCTTCTGTTGATTTAATTTTAACTTCAGCACATAAGTAAAAATTTAAAAATCACAAAATCTCAGAAACCTTTAGCAAATAAGCAGATCAAAATGTGAAGCTATTGTTTCCTGGCATATCCTACATCTAGGCCTATACACATCTGAAGAGAGTATTTCCATCTCTAGCTTTTCTGCAAAGAAGTCTGGGTCCTTCAGTCTATATACTGCCTCAAAACAATAGTTTTAGCTTTTTGAGAGAAGGCAAGAATGTGGTTATCTCAATTGAATTTGCAGACTTCAGAACCTCAGTGTGAGAGGAAAGGAGCCTCATTTACTTGTTTAAGGAGTTTTTCAAAACACAAATTTTTCAATTGGTACATTTGAATGTTTGTGTTTTAAAAGTTGAAACTGAGTTTGAGAAGTCAACAGAAAAATCTGTCATTGAAGTCTCAGATTGTTCATGGATCACCAAGGATTTGTTAGAAGTATAAATATTCAGGTATGTGTAAAATCCCTGTATATATAAAATATTGATATTGTCTCATGTTTAAAACAACCACCAAGAAAAGTCAGCCGCTTTAGCTTATGCCATAAAACAAAACACGTTTGTACAGCTGAATGGAAAAAGCAATTTGCTTTCTCAACTTTTGTTCAAATCATAATTTAAAAAGAAAAATAGCTTCTTCTCTAAGAAAACACCAAATGGTGGATGACACTGATGCTGGAGGGCTCGGAGGCCCCAGAGGCCCTGAGATAAGAGCCCAAGGCAGTTTCTGTGGAGGCTTCATCATTAGTGGGGGGTCAGGGGTGTTAGGGCTGCAGCCATGGACAGGGCTGTGGAGTTCAAGGAGGCAAAGCCTAGGACAAGGAGTGGCTCCCAGTCATCAAGCTGTGCTGTCTGGTCAAAGATAAGAAGACCAAATCCCCAGAAGAGATTTATCTCTTCCTTCTTACCATCAAAGACTCAGATCATTGACTTTTTCCTGGGTATGTCCATCAAGGATTAGGTCTTCAAAATCATGCCTGAGCAGAAGCAGACATGTGTCGGCTAGTGGGCCAGGTTCAAGGCCTTTGTCACCATTGGAGACTATAATAACCACACTGGCTTGGGCATCAAGTGCTCCAAGGAGGTGGCTATTTCCATCTGTATTTTCCTGGCCAAGCTTTCCATTGTCCTTGTGTGGAGTGGCTACTAGGGGAACAAGGCCGGCAAGCCTCACACCATTCCCTGCAAGGTGACTGGGCACTGCGGCTCTGTGCAGGTGCGTTTGATCCCTGCATCCCGAGGCACTGGAATCATCTCGGCCCCTGTGCCCAAGAAGCTGCTGCTGATGGCTGGAATTGATGACTGTTATACCTCAGCCAGGAGCTGCACAGCTACCCTGGGCAGCTTCACCAAGGCCACCTTTGATGCCATCTCCAAGACCTACAGCTACTTGACCCCAGATCTTTGGGAAGAGACTGTGTTCACCAAGTCTCCCTACCAGGAATTCACTGACCATCTTTTAAAGACACACACCAGAATCTCTGTGTAGAGGACCCAGGCGCCAGCTGTGGCCACCACTAGTGGACTTCGTATAACAAATAAAGTAAATTAAGTTAAAAAGAAAAGAAAAAGAATCCCACAAGCAGTTTTAGCATCCTAAAAGACTCAAATTGTGTTTCTTTTAAATGTTCTTTGTGTTTGGGGAACAAGAAGCCTGAAGAACCTGAAAGGTGGATTTGGTAAGTTTTCCCTGTGAAATTCTTTTTTTTTTTTTAGCCCCTCCCTCCCTGTGAAATTCTAATAAGACAACTTCAGTAATCTTTGGAGCATGCGTAGGTGCATTTTCGTGATGGCAAAAATTCCTTTGTATAGGGAGCTCTGGTGGCCTAGTGGCAAGAAGCTGTACTACAATCTCAGAGGTATGCAGTTCGAATCCACCAGATGCTTTGCTGGAGAAGGAGGGGCAATCTCTTCCTGTATCAGTCAGATTTGATTTGACAGTATACACATAAAATAATAATAAAATAAAAAAATTCCTTTGTCCTAATTTCCTGGTCTTTTTCTCACTAATGCAGTTTTGAAATTTCTTTTTTTAAATTGAGGTTTTAATGAAAGTTTATAGAGAACTTGGATTTCCATTCATTCATTGTTGCACATTTTCCTTCCTGCCCCCCTCCCAGTTTGCTTTTCTCTTTGGAAAAAGAAAAAAAAATTCTTTCATTGTTATACACACACCCTCCCCCAGTCCAATTTACTGTGCAGCTCTTATTCTATACTTGTGTCATGCAAATAATAATTATATATTCCTTTTAAATAGTTCTCTCCCTTACCTGTTTCAATGCAGTATAGAGTATTTATCCCCTCTTTTCTTAGTTTCCCCCCAACCCTGATGTCAATCCTGTTTTATAACAGTGGCATTGTGCAGTATTTGTTCATTTGTGATTGAGATATTTCACTCAGCATAATATCCTCCAGGGTCACCCATTTTGTATAATATTTCATGAGTTCCTTATTTTTCAAGGCTGCATAGTATTCCATTGTGTGAATATACCACAGCTTCTCTATCCATTAGTTTGTTGATGGCAATTAGGTTGTTTCCAACTCTTTGCTATTGTGAAAAAAGCAGCAACAAACATGGATGTTCATATATCTGCTTGGGTGGCAGTTCTGATTTCTTTGGGGTATATTCCTAATTGCTGGGTCAAATGGTATTTCTAGGAAATTTCTTAAAACTTCATTAATAAGCACTCAGGATCATCCTGTGTTCTTTGAGGAAATTTATCAAGATGATGCTCTTGGATTCCTAAGAAATCAATCATGACCATCACCTGAGCTGGCTATTCTGCTTTAAATTTCACTGGCCTAGTCAAGGCCCTCGGAAGCCAGAGTTTTGACTGAACCTTACTCTCTAGATCAGATTAGTAAACCCAAGAATTGAGCTAGCTGATCTTCATGCAACACCATACATAGCCGCATGCACTTTTTTCTTTAAGGCATCCTAAGGAGACTAAGACAAGTGTGTACTACTGAGAGAATTTGCCCTTCAGCCATTCACTGATTATGGAGACTTGGTTAAACATATTTTGTCTGATACAAATTCACACATGTGTGAGCTAGAATCCTATTTGTTGTTGGGTACCATAGAGTTGGAACCGACTCATAGCTGACCCTCTGGCAAGTTTTCAGAGGCAGTTAATTGCATGGGAGGAGATTGCCCATCCTTCTCCTGCAGAGCAGCTGGTGGCCTTGAACAGTGTGCCTTCAGGATTGCAGTGCAGCTTCTTGTCACTAAGCTACCCACCAAAGCTCCCTAGTAGCAATACTTTTCCAATCACGCCGTACATATAAATACATACATACAAATGACCATAACTTTACCTATACATGCACACACACGTGCTCTTCCACATCAGCCGTTGTGTTTGTTATATGTTGTCAGGTCAAAACCAATTCATAGCTGACCCACGAGCAGAGTTTTCAGAGGCTGTAAATCACACAGGAGGAGACTTGCCATTTTTCTTCTTTGGAGCAGCCAGTACCACTTGCCTTTGGGTTTACAGCACAATTCCTTACCCACTAGTCCACCAGAGCTCCCTCCAATATAACATACATATCCATTTATGTGGGATTCTTACCAGTGTTAAGAATCTGGCTGCAATCCTGATGGCACACAGCTCGAATCTACCAGCTGTTTCATGGGAGAGGAGTGGGCACTGTCCTCCTGCATGATTACTGTCTCTGAAAACTCACTGGAAAGTCAGCTATGTATAGGTGGGTTCCAACTTGTTGGTACACAACCACAACAACAATCCATTTGTGTTGTCATTCATGAATGTTTGGTTATTATTACCGCTGTGAAAATGTAGATTTTATAGCATTTCCTAGTTGTCTTTTATTTTTTCATAAATGTTAGTCTCTTCCTTTGCCTTGGTTAGATTGTATATTGCCTTTCCTTTAGCAAAAAATATCATGAGTCAGCTATCTTCAAAGCCCTAATGAGTGAGGATGTCTGTTTAAAGACTAAAGTTCTTCTGACTGAAGCCATGGTATTTTTAATTGCTTCTTGTGCATCTAAAAGTTGGACAAAGAGAAGAATTGATGCCTTTGATTTGTAGTGCTAGAGAAGAGTACCGAATATCCCATGGACTGTCAGAACAAGCCCATCTTGGAGGAAGTGCAGCCAGGGTGCTCCGTAGAGGCAAGGATGGTGAAACTTCCTCACATGTCCATTGGGCATGTTGTCAGGAAAGAACAGTCCTTAGAAAAAGAAATTATGTTGGGAAAGATGAAGGACCAGAGAAAGAGAGGAAGCTTCCTTCTCAACAAGATGGATTAACACAGTGACTCTAACATGGACTAAGCATCCTCTGAGATGATTGAGGATGGCGCAGGACAGGGCCAGATTCAGATCTGCTTTCACAGGATCATTTTGAGGGTCACTGTGAGTTTTAGTCAACTAGGTGAGACCTAACAACAACCTTTTTTCTTACTGCATAGTCTTTCCTTCTTTAAGTAAACTAAGAATCATCCTTAACAGCCATTTCTCTATAGGGTGAACTGAGTAATAAAAACCTTGACTTTCCAGTGTCAGTTTACTATCACGGTGATACACAGAAATAATCCACTCACTTACAATGGCACCTGGTTAGTTTTTGCAACTGCTCCATGGCACTGCTCCTCTGAACCACCCAGAAGCCCAGAATATTCAGGTTATTGGATCTGGGAAAGGAGGTGGGAGCAGCAGTTGTTGATAATCTAGATCCTACAGATGAGGATAATCCTCTTAATTAAAGCATCAGAATAATTCCAGCTCCACAAATACTTCAGCATTCTGGAGTAGATAACTTTGGATTTTACCTAATGCTATATGTAATATGGGAGCTCTGATGGCCTAGTGGCTAATAAGGAGTTGTACAGCCAACCCAAAGGCACGTGGTTTGATTCCTCCTGCTGCTTTCCAGGAAAAAAGAGAAGCTATCTCCTCAAGGCCAATTTGTAGTCTCGGAAAACCCACTGGAGGGTCAGGTATGAGTTGCTTTCAACTCAATAGTAGAGTTATTGTTGTTGTTGAGTTATATGTACTAAGAACATTTGTATGTATGAACACATATGTAGATATATATTCTTGCTTATAAAACTTTAAAGAATTGCAAAACTTCAAACAATTCTCTACAATAGTTGAAAGTTACATAAGGAAACAAAAACTCAACCAAATATGTTGTTGGTCTTATGTGTCACTGAGTCATCTGCAACCCATCGCAACTCTATGTACAGCAGCTCTGAATTCTTCCCTGTCCTGAGCCAGTCTCACTGATTTTGACACATCAACCCCCACTGCCCCAGTTACTGTATCAATCCATTTCCTCCACAGTCTTCCTCTGCTGCATGATGTCCTTCTCTCAGGATAGGTCCCTCCTGGCTACATGCCCCAAGTATGTGAGATGAAGTTTCGAAATCCTAGCCTCCAAGGAGAAACTTGGCTTCACCCTCTCCAAAACAAACCTATTTGTTTTCTTGGTGGTCCATGGTACTTTCAAGGCTCTTCTCCAGCACCACAACTCAAAGGCATTGATTCTTCTTCTGTCATCTTTAGTCATTAGCCAGCTCTCTGATACATAGCAAGTAATTGGTAAGGTACACTTAGTCTCTAGACTGACATCATTGCTTTTCAGTACTCTGGAGAGATTCCTCACAGCAGATCTTCCCAGTGCAACTCATCTTTTTTATATCCTGACTGTTTGCGCCCAGAGTGTTGATTGTGGAGCCAAGTGAGCTGTAACCGTTAACAACCTCAAGCCCTTCTTCTTCCAGCGTGATGTTGCCAATTACTATCTACCAGTTGCTCCAGAGACAACTTCAACTCCTGGAGACAACATGAGTAGCACATAGATCTGTGCTTCACAGTGTTTTCAGTGAATGGTCTTTTGGAAATAGTTGACCAAGTCTTTCTTACATGGATTCTCTGGGTGTGCTCAAACTTCTCACTTTTCAGTTAGCAACCGAGCACCTTAGCTATTGTCCTACCCTGATACACCCAAGTCAGAGTCACCTCATTAGCAACTGCTTCACTCAAATGTAACATATGCTAAAATATGGAACTTCTGTGCATGAGTGAGAATTGAGATGATGACACTTATACCACACAGATGAGTAAACCAGTAGTTGAGTAGTCATGAATACTAAAAAACAAATATGAGTAAAGGGGTCATACTTCTTACAAGAAAACTTGGAGCCTAGTAGAAGGTGTAAGGCATATTTAAAAGCTCCTTTTTTATTATTATTATTTTTGCGTGTGTGTACCATCAAATTGGATCTGACTGGTACAGGAGGAGATTGCCCCTCCTTCTCCAGCAGAGCATCTGGTGGATTTGAACCACATACCTCTAGGATTCAGTGCAACTTCTTGCCACTAGGCCACCAGAACTCCCTTCTAAAGGCTCCTTTTGAGACCCTAAATCTAATACACACACACACACACACACACACACACTGCCATTCAGGAAACTCTGGTAGTCTAGTGGGTAAGGAATTGCACTGGCAACTCAAAAGCAGGTGGTTTGAATCTGCTCCATGAGAGAAATATGGGTAATCTCATCTTGTGCAATTTGTTGTTGTTGAGTGTTATAGCATTGAGTACAACTCATAGTGATCCTATGGACAACAGATCTAAGCCCTGTCCTAGCCTGTGCTGTCTTATTCATCTCTGACTCACGTGAGCCCACTGCTGCAGTCACTGTATCAATCCATCTCATTGAGGGTCTTCCTCTTTTTAACAGACCCTCTACTTTTCCAAACAGGATGTTCTTTTCCAAGGAACATTCTCTCCTAAAAACATGGCCAAATACATGAACCAAAGCATCACCATCCTTGCCTCCACGAAGCACTCTGGCTGCACTTTCTCTAAGATATATGGTTGTTCTTTTGGTAGTCGATGGGATAGTCACCATTATACTCCAACACCACAACTCAAAGGCATCAGTACTTCTCCTATCTGACTGTGGCTTGAGTCAGGTGACCCTGAGACTTTAAGCTGCCACCATTGGTCTTCAGTATTGTAGAGATGTCCTTAACAGCAGACTTTCCCAGTGCAATTTATAACCTCTGAAAACCTGCTAGAGGGTCAACAATAAGTCCATTTCAACTCAGAGGCAAAGATCAACAATAACGTTCAGTGGTTTTGCCTCATTGTGACCTTCCATCAGGTTTCTGAAGTGTAAATCTAATGAGAGATTGCCTTCTCTTTCTCCAGAGAAGGAGCTGGTGAATTTTTTTTTTAAGTTTTTTTTTTTTACTTTTTTTTATTATTTGTGTGTGTACTGTCAAATCAGATTTGACTGGTACAGGAGGAGATTGTTCCTCCTTCTTCAGCAAAGCATCTGGTGGAGGAGCTGGTGAATTTGAACTGCCAACCTTACAGTGAGCAGCCTGATACATTACACACTTCACCACCAGGACTTCTTACTATCCCACCAGGATTTTGAGACACTGATCTCCCCTAAGCACCCAAATAAATCTACTTAATTTTGGTTCTACACTGATCTAGAGACAGCTATATCTCTACAAGTATTAGCAAACACAATGTTGATCCGAGTGCTGTGTAATTACCACCAAACAGACCTTGAGAACTTGCTGGCCCCTCCTTCAGTCATACTATAAGATAGAAAGTTACAGCAGCAGCATGAAGGTTGTGTGATGACAGGCTGAAATGGTAATTAGTTGCTAATTAGAAATTTTGAAATATTAGGACAATCACCATAGGAAAATCCCACGCAACATTTTATGTAAGTTAAAAATGTCCCAGGGTATCTATTAACTTCTGAAAATAGCAGCAGGTATGCACACTTGAGCTGAGGCTAATCAACATTTCTAATACCCAGTCAGATTTCAGAAGCTACAACTTTATATACTTTATCAAGCTCCACCAGACTGGTGTTTAAATATAGGTTTACATGATTTATATATTTTAATACATAAATATGTTTATTATTTTTTAAATTTCCAAGCTGCTGTCAAAGAAAAGACAGTGGAGTGTTTTTTATAAAAGCTGCCCTGAATATTCTGGACTCGGTGCTCCTTTATCCCTTGGAGATTTTTTTTTAAAGAGATTTTTTTTCATCAGAAAGAAGTACTTGGATAACCTGCACAAAGGCAAAAACAGATCTCAAAGAGTCATATCCTTACATGAACTTTTGTTTCCTGGTGATGCAATGCAGATCTTTAAACAGCAGTAAATCCAAGGAAAGTTTGCAAAATGATTTACCAACCCCTAACTAGAATTAAAAATCTCATTTGAACCAGTTGGGGAAAAATATTAGAGAAACAATGTAGAAAGAAGTAAAAAATGTATTCAGGATATAATCTAGCTGTAAACCCGTTGCTTTTGATACCAATTGACAGTGAGTCTCCAGGACAGAGTAGCAGTGCCCTCAAAGGGATTTCAACACTGATATTTATAGAAGTGGACTCTTAGCTCTCTCACCCATGGAACAGCTGGTGGGTTCAAGACATCCATTCACCTTCAGTTAGCTAAGCACTTAATCAGAATGCCACCAGAGCATCTCTTACCTAGATTTCAAGTGTTGCAATGCCTATCTTGATTGCAAATCTGTATAAGACGCACTGAATTCAGTATTGAATCTATTAATTTAAAAAAAAAAGTAATGTCTAATAAGGGAAAAAAGAAGGAAAATCTCCTCCCATGTTATTACTGCATCTAAAAACGCATGGGAGGGTCAGCTAAGGGTCGACTCCTACTCTATGGTACACAACAGCAAATATGTAATAATTTCACATGAAGGGGTTCTTGTTAGGTGCCATCAAGTTAAGTATGATTCATATCAACTCTGTGAACAACAGACCTGAAGCCTATGCATTCATCACCATGTCTGTCTTGCTTGAGCTTACTGCTGCAGTCACGATGTCAATCCATCACTGACCCTCTACCCATGCACAATGTCCCTCTCGAAGTAATAGCCTCTCCTAGCAACATGTCCAAAGTATATGAAATGAAGCTTCATCATTGTTGCCTCCAAGAAGCACCCTGTCTACACTTTCTCCAAGATGTTTGTTCTTTTGGCAGTCCATGGAATATTCAGCACTCTTTTCCAACACAATTCAAAGCCATCTATTCTTCTTCTGTCATCCTTATTCATTGTACAGCTCTTAGAAGTGTAACAAATGATCAAAAATGTACTTCTTAGTCTTCTTACAGACATTATCACTCCATAGTATTTTGGAGAACTTCTTGACAGCTGACTTTCCCAATGTAACCTATCTTTTGCTTTCTTAACTGCAAGTACCAAGGGTGTTGATTGTGGATTCAAGAAAGAAGAAATCATTGACAATTTCAATCTTTTCTTCATCTATCATGATGCTGCATATTAGTCCAGAGGTGAAGATTTTTCTCTTCTTGATGTTGAGATGTAATCCATATTGAAGGTTACATTTCTTGATCTTTGACAGCAAATGCTTCAAGTCCTTCTCACATTCAACAAGCAAGATTATGTCATCTGCATAATGTAGGCTGTAGTTGAGTATTCCTTTAAGTCTGATGTCACATTCTTCATAAAATCCAGATTCTTCATAAAATTCAGATTTTTCTCAGCATGGAGATTGGATACGACCCTGATGCACACCTTTCTTGATTTTAAACCATTCAATGTTCCCTTGCTCTATTAGACAATAGCTTCTTGGTATAGATATAGGTTTCATATGAGTATAATTATGTGCTCAGGAATTTCCATTCTTCTCAATGTTAGCCATAATTTGTTACAATCCACACAGTCAAATGCCTTTGTATAGTAAATAAAACACAAATAGATTGTCTTGTGGTATTTTGTGCTTTCAGTCAGGATCCATTTGACACCAGCAATGATATCCCTGGTTGTCATGGCCTTTGCTAAACCCAGCTTGAGACTCTGGCAGTTTCCTGTCAATATATTGTTCCAGCTGTTTTTGGATGATCTCCAGCAATATTTTGCTTGCATGTCATATTGATTATATTATCTGATAATTTCTACATTCTATTGGATCACCTTTCTTTGGAATGGAAACCCATATGGATTTCTTCCAGTCAGTTGGCCAAACAGCTATCTTCCACCTTTCCTGGCACAGGCTAGTGAGCATGTCCATGGCTGCATCTGTTTGCTACAATATGCCAGTTGGTGTCCCATTGATGCCAGGCACCTTATTTTTTTTGTCAATGCCTTCAGTGTAACTTGAACTTTCTTCATAACCTTTGATTCCTTCTTCAGATGTTATTCCCTGAAATGTTTCAGTGTTGTCGGATTCTTTTTGGTACAGTGAATCTCACATCTTCTTCTGATGATTTCTGGATCAGCACAGAAAACATTCAAATATATACAGAAATTATATTTTGTAATGAAACAGCTTTCTTTGACTTCTCCTTTCTTGATTTTAAACCATTATGTATCTATGTTTGGTGGGTTGTATTGTGGTTTTTTTTGTCATTTGTACATAAGAACATAGTTACTGCCCTGTTGTGCCAACTTCAATTGTTCCATAAAAATGTAGTGACTTAGAATAACACACATGTGTAATCTCTACCATTAGTTTTAATTTGTTTATCAGACATCTGGGTGGCTCAGGCTATTCCATGAGATTGTTGTCAAGCTGTCAATCATATCTACGGTCTCATCTGAAGACCACAGTGGAAAAGGAACTAATTCTTAGCTCATATGCGTGATTATCCATCTCAGAATACTTGTTTCCAAGCTCCCTACCCTGGGCCTCCCTGCAGGACTTATTTATACCATGGTAGCTAAATTCTTTCAGGAGAAAGCCAGAAAGACCTAGAGCATACAAGATGGAACCTACTGTCTCTTATAACTTAATCTCAGAAGTGACATCAATTTGCTGTTTTCCTTTTAAAACTTAAATTACTATATCCAGTCCACATTGTTATGGAGGACCACATCTTAGAGGCTGCTATTATACTAAGCATTGAATTGTCTCTGACTTGTTGAAACTTCACCTGTGTCAGAGTAGAACTGTTCTGTACTTAGTCTGCAGTGGCTGATTTTGTTTGGAAGTACATCACTAGGCTTTTCTTGTGAGGTGCCTCTTCCTTTCCATTAGTAGCCAAGAAATAATGCAATGGTGGTTCAACACTAAAAACCCAGAGTTGTTGTTGTCAGGTGCTGTCGTGTCATAGATGACTCATAGCAACCCTATGAACGAAAGGCCTAAGCACTGTTCGTACATAGAGTTTCCGGAGGCAAGCCATTTCGGAAGTGGATGCCGCTCCTGCTTCCAGGCGCCCCCGCCGCCTCCCTGCAATCACTGAACAAGACGAGGGGTTTGGAGCTGCTGCAGATCACATGTTGGCTCGCTCCCGCTGCAGCCGTGAGTTGTAGGCGCGCGACACGGTGTTCCAGGCGTCCATGTAGCGATCCATACACATGGTGATACATTTCTGTTCTGAATGGTCCAGGGAGCCCCCCACCCCCCACCCCCAGCTTCCCGATGCACTTCCGGAAGCATTTGTCCGTCATTCTCTGCAACAGCTCCTGGGCGTTAGCCACGGCAATCTGCACCTTCACCTGCTCCATGATGAGCCCTGGGTCCAGCTTCCCGCCCTCGCCCCCCCCCCCAGTTCCCAAAATCTGAGCCGAAGCTGCCGTCCATACGGTTCCGCAAAGTCAACCAGACCGCAGCTGCCGATGACTCAATTTTTAAAATAGTCTTTTGTCTGGAACTTTGTGAAAGGCTTTTTGAAAAATCTAAATAATTGCCATTCATCAGTTGTTACCCATATACACATGTGCATCTTAAAAGAATTTTAATAGATTAGTCATGCCTGATTTCCTCTTATGGAAACTATATATTCCTCTCCCAGGCTCCTCCCTGCAATATTATTATTGGGAAGGAAAAAAAGTTCAGTTCTTCCTGTTGATCTGCTTTGGTTAAGTCTTTATTCTTTGTCATATGTTACAGAAACATGCAGAGTTAATATTACAAAAACGAAAAAAATATTAAAGGCATTAATAGCTATGGTTATATTAGCATGCTGGGGTGAAAAATGTGGACACACGAGGTCAGGATCTGCGGTAAAGTAATAATGAAGAAGGAAGATCGGAAACTTATAATATTAGTAGTTAACTGTCAAGGGTGAGGAATATTTTAACTCTTTTGTACATTTGGCGGTTAATGGTTTCCCTCTCCTTTAAATTCTCCCTTTCAGAGTTATTTGTCATATCTAGAAGGTTTTTGGGTTTGTAGCCTTCAATATGTATTGAAGCACATCAAGAAAACAAAGATTCTCACCACTGGGCCATTTGGCAGCATCATGATAGATGGTGAAGAGATTGAGATTGTTAACAGCTTCAGTTTGCTTGGCTCCACAATCAGCACTCTTGGTACCAGTAGCCTGGAAATAAAAAGATGAATTGCATTGGGAAAGTCTGCTGTCAGAGACTTCACCAAAGTACTGAAAAACAATGATGTCAGTCTGGAGACTAAGGTGTATCTGATACAGGCCATGATCTTTGCAATTATTTGTTATGCATCAGAGAGCTGGACAATGACTAGGATGAAAGAAGGAGAGTTGATACCTTTGAGCTGTGGTGCTGGAGAAGAGTACTGAATATACTATGGACTGCTAGGAGAACAAACAAGTTTGCCCTGGAGAGGGTGAAGCCAGGCTGCTCCTTGTGGGAAAAAATTCTGAAGATTCATCTGACATACTTTGGATATGTTGCAAGGCAGGATCAGTCCTTGGTGAGGGACATCATGCTTGGGAGGGTGGGGCGACAGCACAGGAGAGGAAGACTCTCAATGAAATGGATTGATTCAGTGACTGGGGTAATGGGGATAGGTATGTCAGAAACAATAAGACTGGCTCAGGTTAGAGCAGGGTTTAAGGCTATTGCACATAGGGCTGCTCTGACTTGCAGGTGACGAGGTGGCAAATAACAACAACTTTTAAAAAAATATAATCCATTTTTCTATCTATTAAGTCTGTGCTTTAGATTCTTAAACATAGAGAATAATTTTAACTGTTTCAGTGTCTTTGCAAATTAATTCTATTATCTGTCATGCTTGACTGAACCCATTTCCATGGATTGAACTTTGCTCTTCTTGTTGCTGTGTGCCATTGAGTCAGAACCAATTCATAGCTGAGCCTCCAGCAGGTTTTTAGAGGCAGTAGTCTGTATGGAAGGAGACTGCCCATCCTTCTTCCATGGAGCAGCGGGTGTATTTGACCTGTGTGCTTTGTCAAGTAACTTTTTTTGTTTTGTTTGTTTGCTTGTTTGTTTTTTATTATTTTGCGTGTGTGTGTGTGTGTACCATCAAATCAGAACTGACTGGTACAGGAGGAGATTGACCCTCCTTCTCCAGCAGAGCATCTGGTGGATTTGAACTACATACCTCTGGGATTGCAGTACAGCTTCTTGCCACTCGGCCACCAGAGCTCCCTTGAACTGTGTGCTTTTGACACTGCACTGCAGCTTCTTACCACTACATTATCAGAGCTCTAGAGCTTAGGGTTGTCATATTTTCCATTTGCTCATATGTCTAATTTGGCTTTTTTTACCAGATGGCAGATACTGTGAACTTTAACTTTTTGGTTATTAACTATCATTCCATTCATATTAATATTTATGAGCTTCATTGTGGGAAGTAGTTAAAATACTTGGAAATATTTTGCTCTTTTTGAGGCTTTTTTACACTTTATTAGGTTAGATGAGAGCAATATTCTATGGCTAATTTTGTCATTATTGATTTCTATTCAATCTGTATGCTGAACAAATAATTCAAGAAGCTAGATGTTATGAAAAAGAATGTGTAGCGTCAGTATTGGAGGAAGACTCATCAATAATCTGCGTTATATGGATAAAACAACATTGCTGGCTGAAAGTGAGGAGGAATTGAGACATGTGCAGCAGATCAAGGACTATATAGATTATAGTATAGTTGTATTACAAATATTATACTATGTAACAATATAATAGACATACTACATTGTATGTTGATGTTGTTATGTGCCTTGGAGTTGCCTGCAAATCATAGCGACTCTTTGTAAAATAATCCTAAACTCTGCTCTAGTGTGTGTCGATCTCATTGTCTCAAATACACCTGCCCCCATTAACCCAGTCACTGAATCAATCCATCTCATCAAGGGTCTTCCTCTCCTGCCCTGTCCCTCCACCCTCCCAAGCATTATGTCCCTCTCCAAGGACTGGTCCTTCCTTGCAACCTGCCCAAAGGATGTCAGATGAAGCTTTAGAAGCCTTGCCTCCAAGGAGCAGCCTGGTTTCACCCTCTTGAGGATGAAGCTGTTTGTTCTCCTAGCAGTCCATGGTATATTCAATACTCTTCTCCAACACCACAGCTCAAAGGCATCAACTATCCTTCTATCATCCCGAGTCATTGTTCAGTTTTCTGATACACAGCAAGTACTGAAAAGACTATGGCCTGGATCAGGTTCACCTTAGTCTTCAGACTAACATTGTTGCTCTTTAGTACTTTCAAGAGGTCTCTGGCATCAGACTTTCCCAAAGCAAGTCATAATTTCTGGGCTGCTGGTTCCAAGAGTTTTGATTGTGGAACCAAGCAAACTAAAGCTGTTAACAATCTCAATCTCTCACCATCTATCATGATGTTGCCAATAGGCCCAGTGATGATAATCTTTGTTTTCTTGATGTTGAGCTTCAATCCATATTGAAGGTTGCAGTCCTTGACCTTCTGCAGCAAGCACTTCAGATCCACCTCAGTTTCAACAAGCAGGGTTGTGTCATCTGCATAACACAGATTGTTGATGAGTCTTCCTCCAATCCTGGTGCCACATTTCTCTTCATAGAGCCCAGCCTCCTGGAAAATCTGTTCTGCATATAGATTGAAAAGGTATGGAGATAAGACACATCTTAGGTGCACACCCTTCCCAATTTTGAACCATGCCGTGTTTCCTTGCTTTGTTCTGACCACTGCCTTCTGGTTCAAGTACAGGTTTCACATCAGGACAATCAAGTGTTCTGGGATTCCCATTCTTCTCAGAGTCAGCCACAGTGTATTGTGAAACACAGATAGACATTACTATGTTATAATATATATATATGTGTGTGTGTGTGTGTGTGTGTGTGTATACAATATAAATACACTATATATACACTATATATACTATAGACACACTATATACATACTATATATACACTATATACAAACACTATACATACACTATATATACACTATATAGACTATGTTGTTGTTGTTGTTAAGTGCCGTTGAGTCGCAGTAGACTCATAGCAACCTTATGAAGAAGAGTCCTCGACGCTTGGGTGCCTTTCATTCTCTCTCCAGATATATACTATATATACTATATATATCGTTATTATTGTTTTATGCTGTCAAGTTGCCTGTAATTCACAGTGACCTTATGTATAACAATTCTGAAACCTGCCATTTCCTGAGCCAGACTCACTGACTCTGACAAACCTACCACCATTGCCCTATTTACTGTATCAATCACCTGCTATGTGTCTGAGAGTTTGACAATGATTAAGGATGAAAAAGAAGAAGTGATGTCTCTGAGTTGTGGTGTTGGAGAAGAGTATTGAATAGCCCATGGACTGACAAAAGGAAAAACATATCCTAGAGAAAGTGTAGTCATAGTGCTCCTTAGAGGCAAGGATGGGGAAATTTCATTTCACATATTTTGTGTACGTTGTTAGGAGGAGCTTATTCCTTGGAGAAGGACATCATGCTTAGAAAGCTGGAAGGTCAATGAGGGAGAGGAACATCCTCAATGAGGATTGACACAGTAACTGCAGCAATGGGTTCAAGTGTGTTACAGATGGTGAGATGGTGCAGAAAAGAACAGGGTTCAGATCTGTCATTCAGATAGGGTCATTTTGAGTCATATCTGACTCAACAGGGCATAACAAAAGCAAGAAACGTGGGTAGGAATTTGTACTCCAACTCAAGGGCAGACAGTGTGAACCCACCAGCTACTCCATGGGAGAAAGATGGCATTCTCCTCCCATGTGATTTAAAGCCTCTGAAAACCCACTGGAGAGTCAGTTATGATGAGTTGGGTCCAACTTGACAGCAATGAAAGTTGCATGATTTCCTATTTGGTAGTAGTTCTTTAAACCTTGAGCAATTTCCTCGCATATGGACTGATCAAGACTTTGCTGAAAATACAATGGACCCTCTGCAGATCTCTGGAGCTTTCTGTCATGCAGCTCTTTCCTCCCGGCACTCACTTCCATGAACTCAAGATGTCATGGTCTCCCTGGACACACAGGCTCTGCTCCCTCTCAAAGCTGCATCCTAGGAACTCTCTCCAGGCAGTGAGGTAGCACTGTCCCAGGAATCACTTTATTAGTTCCTTCTCACAAGGCCACACACCTGCTGTCTGTAGTACAGGATCTGAAAACTAGTAATACAGATCATTTGTCTGTTTTCACACAGAAGTCTAGTTTTATTTTTAGAATTATTTGCAGTTACTTAAAACTCTGAGCTGTTGCATACCTCTATGGGGTTTTTTGGGGTGGCTTTGGTTTGGTTTTTGTTGGTGGTTTTTGTTTGTTTTTTTTTTTAACACCACAGGTCTCATATTTATTGAAAACGTGGGTGTATTAAAAACCACAAGTGTTCACTGAAAGTGATCACACTGTGACATAATTTTAAATCTGATATGGTAGCATGCCTTCGAGCTGTGGTGCTGGAGAAGAGTATTGAATATACCATGGACTGCTAGGAGAACAAACAGGTTCTTCCTGGAGAGGGTGAAGTCAGGCTACTTCGTGGAGGCAACAATTCTAAAGTTTCGTCTGACATACTTTGAGAATGTTGCAAGGAGAGACCAGTCCTTGGAGAGGTCATTATGTTTGTAATGGTGGAGGGACAGCACAAGAGAGGAAGACCCTCAATGAGATGGATTGATTCAGTGACTGAGGTAATAGGGATAGGTGTGTTGGAGACAATAAGGTTGGCTCAGAATAGAGCAGGGTTCAGAGCTGTTGTACATAGGGTTGCTATGAGTCATAGGCAACTTTACATAGCACATAAAAACAGAAGAATAACATAGAAAGTCAGGCACCTTAACACAGGGCTATGCTTATGAATGGAGGCTCATTATGTGTGCTGCCATTCTGTGTGCGATTCCTTAGAGACCCAGCTTGGTTCTTCTCCAACATCTCCTCTTGGAATTGTACCTGATTTTATTGCCAGTTTTCATTTGAATCTACTGAGGAATGGAATAGTTCTCCTTTCATTTCTTGGCCAGGAACCTCTTGATCCTGAACGTCTTATGAGAAGACATAGTGAAGACAAAACAGGGCTTTATGAAACACGATGGCGGAGGAAAAGAAAGACTACATCTGTGTTTTGAAGTCAATATGAAATGTCCTTCTTTTTCACTTGGCCTGGCAAGACTTATTTCCAGCATTGTCTTCACCCAAACCTTACTCATCATTCCCATTCACACACCCAGGACCATACACGAGCCATAAATGTTGGGCCCCTTCACAAAATTCTAAGTCTTTTTGGTATAGATCAGAGTATATTCATTTGCAGCTGACACTGGTATGCAACAGGTTCTTGTTGTAGTTATGTGCCTTAGAGTCATCTGTAACTCATAATAACCCTGTGTAAAACAGTCCTAAACTCTGCTCCGGCCTGTCCCAGTCACTTAATCCACTTCATCTAGGGTCTTCCTTTACCACACTGTCCCTCCACCTTCCCAAGCATGATGTCCCTCTTCAAGGACTAGTCCCTCCTGGCAACATGTCCAAAGTATGTCACACAAAGCTTCAGAATCCTTGTCATCAAAGAGCAGCCTGGTTTCACCCTTTCCAGGCTAAACCTGTTTGTTCTTTTAGTAGTCCATGATACATTCAATACTCTTATCCAACACCACAGCTCAAAGGCATCAATTCTCCATCATCCCTAGTCATTGTCCAGTTCTCTGACGCATTAACAAGTGATTGCAAAGACCACGGCCTGTATCAGGTGCACCTTAGTCTCCAGACTGACCTCGTTGCTTTTCAGTACTTCGGAGAGGTCTTTGACATTACACTTTCCCAATGGAATTTGTCTTTTAAATTTGTCTTTTTCCTGGCTGTTGGTGTCAAGAGTGTTGATTGTGGAGCCAAGCAAACTAAAGCTGTTATAAATCTCAATCTCTTCACCATCTATCATGATGCTGCCAATTGGTCCAGTGGTGAGAATCTTTGTTTTCTCGATGTTGAGCTTCAATCCATATTGAAGGCTGCAGTCCTTGATCTTCTGCAGGAAACCTTCAGGTCCTCCTCAGTTTCAGGTACTTGTTGAAATAATTTATTCTTGTACTTTAAGGAACTCAAGTGAAATAGTGTGCCTATTTACACTGAAACAATAATCTTCTCTGATTATTTCAGAATATTTATAAGACTGTTGTTATTGTTAGGTGCCGTCAAGTATGATTCATAACAACCTATGAACTACTGATGTGGACCATTTCATCCTCACAATCTCTGAAACACTCAGGCCCATTGCCGCAGTCACAATGTGAACTCAGCTGGTCAAGGGTCTTTCTCTATTTCATGGTCCCTCCAATCTCCCAAGCATGATGTTCCTTTCTAAGAATAATCTCTCCTAGCAACATGCCCAAAGTGTGTGAAACAAAGCTTCATTTTCTCTAACAGAGAGCACGTTGACTGTACCTTCTCTAAAACATACCTGTTGGGGTTTTTTTTAGCAGTGCATGGGAACTTCAGGACTCTTCTTCTTTGATCAGCTCTTAAATGTGACTGAAAAGACCATAGCCTGAATCAGATGCACCTTAGACCTCAAAGTGACATCATGATTCCTCAGTAATTTGAAGCAGTCCCTGACTGCAGAATATCCCAGTGCAATCAATATGTCTCCTGAGCACCTAACAGCTGGTGCCAAATGTAAATTAATTTGGAAATTGATCTGCATAATGCTAATTACTCTATAGCTTGGCTATCTGTACTACTGCATGTTAATCAGTGTTCTAATTAGTGCAGCACTTGCCTGTCAGTTTGCTGTACTTGTCAGTTGCAATGATGCTCAAAGCTGTGCCAACTGCTGTTTCAAATGCCAGAGGAGTCACCCATGGGGAACAGGTTTTAGAGGAGCTCCTGGATTAAGACAGGCTAGGAAGAAGGCTTGGCCATCCACTTCTGAAATAACAGACCTCTGAAAATCCTATTAACAATAGAGGAACACAAATACAGCATTACAGGTAGTGCCCAGATTGGCAGTCAATCAGTCAATCAATCAATTATAATTTATAAGATGTTACCTGCAAACATGGACTATAATTTAACAAATCTGTATTCTTAAATTCTGGCACTGCATTTCTTTGAATCAAAAATGTTCTTCTCATGTATGGTCTGTTTTAATTTTCTTTCTATTCAAAATACTTTGCAAGGTTTTGAGCCTTTTATGTATTCCTAGTTTATCTAGAACTGAGTCCTTTATTTTCCAAATGTCTTTCTGGCACTAATTTCTAGTTTGATTCCATCATGGTCATAAACACATTTGTTTGACTTGGATTCTTTTATGCTCATTGAGAGATGTTTTCAAGCTTATGATGTAACTACTCTTGGTAAATATTTCATGTGCTCTTTAAGAAATATGTATTCTGCTGCTCTTTGTTGTTGTTGGGTGCCAGCAAGTTGTAACCCTTTGTAAAATGGAGAGAATCACTGCCTGGTCCTGCTCTAGGCTCACAACTGCTGCCATGCTTGAGTTCATTGTTTCTGTCCCTGTGTCGACTCATCCCACTGAGCATCTTCCTCTTCTTTCTGACACTCTACCAAGAAGGGAACGCAAATGGCCTACTCTGTAGGAAGTTGTGTTGCTTTGCGGGCAAAATGTGCAATCTTCTCTCGTATGAATTACTGCCTTGGAAACTCAGTGGTGGGTCAGCCATGAGCTGATTCTGATTCCATAGCAATGAGCTCTTTTACTTTACAATGAATTTCTTTTACTTTTTAAGTATAAAAGTCCCTTCTCCTGGGATTGGCTGCTCCTGATAGAACAGAAGTGTGTTAGACAAAGTCTCACTATCTTCCCACCCAGGGATTATTATGGTTGTGCTTTCTCCAAGGCAGATTTGTTTGTTCTCTTGGCAGTCCATTCAATATTCTTTGCCAACATCACAATTCAAAGGAAACACTTCTTTGATCTTCCTTGTTCCCTGTCCAACTTTCACATTCTTGAAATGCATGGAACGAATCAGACACACCTTAGCCTTGTCAAGAACATTTTTGCTCTTCAGCACTTTAAAAAGTTCTTTTGCAGCAGATTTACCCTTTGCGATAGGTCGTTTGATTTCTTAACTACTGCTTGTGTGGGAATATATTATGGATCCAAATAAATGAAATCTTTGATAACTACAATCTCTGTTTATTATGATGTTTCTTATTGTGAAGATTTTACTTCATGCTGATGTGTAATCTATACGGAAGGCTATAGTTTTTGATGTTCACTAATGTTTCAAGTGTTTTTTGTTTACAGCAAGCAAATTTTTACATCTGCATATTTCAGATGGTTTACGATTCTTCTTAATTTGCTCACTATAGAGACTAAGAAGTACGGTAAAAGGATACAACCTTGGTATACATCTTTTCTGAGTTTAAACTATGCAGCATCCCCTTGACCTGTTTAAATGACTGTTCTTAATCTATGTACAAGAGCTGTTATGAGTGCAATGAAGTGTTCTGGAATCTTCAATATCACAATGTGATCTGTAATATATGATCTATAGAACTGAATGACTTGCAGTCACTAAAATACAGGTAAACATCTTTATGGTATTCCCTGTTTTCAGCCAACATCCACAGGTCACCAGCAACTATAGCCTATTCCGTAGATAGCTGGAATTTCTGGCAGTTCTCTGTGATTGTACTGGTTCAATAATCTTAAAATTTTCTTCAGCAAGATTTTACTTGTGTGTGATATTAATATTATTATAGGATTTGTAAATTCTACTGGATCACCTTTCTTTGGGATGTGCATAATTATGGATCTCTTCCAGTTTATTAGGGTTCTGGTGGCATAGTCAGTACAGAGTTGAGCTGTTAATCCATAGGTGGTACCTCTCTGGTGGTCTGAATCCATCAGCAGTTCTGTGGAAGAAAGATGGGTAATTTCTTCCCTTGTGTTGTAGAAAAGTCTGCTGAAGGGTCAGCTGTGAGTTGGTTCTGACTCAATAACAATGAGTGAGTTTTCCAGTCTGCTGACCAGGTAGCTGTCTTCCAAATTTCATAACAGATCAGTAGCATGTCCAGTGCTTTTTCCATTTTCTGAGACATTTTAATTTTTATTCTGTCAAATCCTAGAAGCTTATTTTTCACCAGTGCCTTCAGTGCACCTTAGACTTGTGCCATTGGTTCTTCATGATATGCTATTTCCTGAAATGGATAAGTATTGACCAGTTAGGGTTTTTGGGTGTTTTTGTTGTTGTTGTTGATCTTCTTTTGATCCTTCTTGTGCTAAAGTATTTTGTCCAAATAATTCAATTCCATAGGGTGTTGGGCTTCTAACCAAAGGCTGCATGTCATTTTTGGTTGGAATTACCAGAAGCTCCATGTAATAAAGATGGGCAGTCCCCTTAGAGTTACAGATTTACAGCCTCAGAAACCCACTGGAGAGTCACTGTGAATTGGAACTGACTCAATGGCAATAAGTTTGGTTTTGTTTATGGAAACCTCAAGTTTGAATTTTCTCTTCAGTTCTTTCAGTTTGTGAAATGATGAGTGTGTTCTTCACATGTTTCATATTAATACTTCGCTTTGTCTTCTCCAGATGCCCTTTGAAATCTTTGGGCGAGATCTGTTAACTTCTTCATTTATTCCTTTCATTGTAGCTTCTCTACCGTTTAGAGTAAGTTTTAGAGTCTGTTCTTACATTCATTTTGATCTTTTAAAAATATTTTTATTTTTATATTTTGGGGACTTTTGGTTCACATTGTCTTTCAAAAGATCTTTCCTATATATTCTGTCTTATAAAATTAATCACCATGGATCTATGCCCACTATTAGCCCATCTTTTCAGATCCCCACTAGATCTTTCCTAATTCCTTCAGCCCATCCCTCCACCCATCAAACTCTGTGACCTCATGAATTCTCCCCTCCCCACCTTCAGCTCCCCTGCTCCTACCCACTCCCCTTCCCTCTTTGGAAATTTGTACATATTTTATTAGTTATCTTTATGTTTTTACAATAATGATTTATGAAGTCTTTATGAGAATGAGTTTGTTCACTCAACATAATGCTCATTAGCCTCTCCCATGCTATATAATAGTTTTCTAAGTCATTGCTCCCGAAGGGACCTCTTGGTTTAGTGGCAAGAAGCTGTGCTGCAATCCCAATGCAAGTGGTTCAAGGCCACCAGCTTCTCAGTGGCAGAAGTATGGGGGAGGGTCAGCTATGGGTCAGTTCTGGCTCTATGTACACAACAGCCTCTCTCATATTATATAGTAATTTTCTAAACCATTGCTCCTGAGTGCTGCACAGTATTAGTATTTAATCATGTGAATGTACCACACAATTTCTCCTTCCAATCATTTGTTGGTGAACATTTGGGCTGTTCTCATGTTCTTGCTATTACGAATAATACAGCTATGGCCTTAAGTGTACAAATCTCAGTTTGTGTCCCAATTCTAATTTCCTTGGGTATATTCCTAGCAGTGGAAGAGCTGGGTCATATGGAATTTCTATGTTCACTTTTCAGAAGAAATGACAAACTGCCTTTTAGAGTGGTTGTACCATTTTACAATCCCACCAACAGTATAAGAGAGTTCCAAATCTCTTTATATCCTTCCCAACATTTATTACTTAGTGCCCTGTTAAACTTTGCCACTGCTGCTGAGGTGAGATGGTATCTCATTGTGGTTTTGTTTAAATTTTTTTAATTTTGAGATTTTAAGGAAAATTTATAGAGAACTTAGATTTCCACTCATTGAGTGTTGCACATTTTCCTTCCTATCTCTCCCAGCTTTTCTTTTAGAAAAAAAAATCATTTTTGCACAGTTACCACCACCACCCCCCAGTCCACTTTGCTATGCAGCTCTTATTCTGGACTGCTGCCATGCAAATAATACCTAATCATATATTCCTTTTAAATAGTTCTTTCCTTCATATGTTTCAATGCAGTATATATTTATCCCCTCTTTTCTTAATTTCCCCCATCCCCCATGTCAGTCTTATTTTATAACAGTGGCATTATGCAGTATTTGTCCTTCTGTGACTGAGATATTTCACTCAGCATAAGGTCCTCCACGGTCACCCATTTTGTATAATATTTTATGAGTTCCTTATTTTTGATGCTGCATAATATTCCATTTGTGTGAATATCCCACAGCTTCTCTATGTATTCATTTGTTGATGGGCAGTTGTTTCTATCTCTTTGCTATTTTGAGCAATGCAGCAATAAACATAGGTGTGCATATATCTGGTTGGGTGGCAGTTCTGGATTTTTTAGGGTTTACTCCCAGTAGTGGAATTGCTGGGTCAAATGGTATTTCTATTTCTAACTTTCTGAGAGTCATTCTGCCTTCCATAGTGGTTGCACAATTTTACACAACTACCAAGAGTGAATAAGGGTTCCAATTTCTCCACAACCTCGTCAGCATTTGTTGTTTGCTGCTCTGTTGAATTTTGCTATTGTTACTGGGGTGAGATGATATCCCATAGTTGTTTTGATCATTGTGGTTTTGATTATCATCTCTTTTATTGCCAGTGACTCCGAGCATTTCTTCATGTGTCTGGGAAATGATAACAACAAATGCTGCTGGCAAAACTGGATTTTTACATGCAGAAAGCTGAAGAAGGATCCACATCTCACACTACACACAAAAATCAACTTAAGGTGGATCAGAGACCCAAGGGTATAGTCTCAAACCATAAAGAACATGAGACACAATGGGACCAAACTTAGAAGACACAGCCTATAGCATTGGTCGGCTGGCAAATACAGCCAGAAATGCAATGAATGAGACCTTCTAAAGGTTCCCTGTGTGCATCAAAACCTTTTTCCAATAGGTTGAAAAGAAAATCTACTGACTTGGGGAAAAATTGGCAATGACATCTCAGACAAGTGTTTCATAACAAAAGTTTCCAGACTCTATAGGGCCTCCATGAGAAAAAGACTGATAACTCAATTACCAAATAGGCAAAAGACATGGAAAGACTTCATGTCAGAGGAAGACTTTTGGTGGGCCAACAGACACAAGAAGAAATCCTCTTTCCTGCTCTTTAAATAATCTTTTGTTTTCTTCCTGCGTGATGTCCTTCATCTCCCATAACTTGACTGGTCTTTAAAGCAGCAAATTTATTCTTGAGATGGTCTAAGTTCAGGTGGGATATACTCAAGGTTAGATTGGCTCTGTAAACTTGTTTTCATTTTTTTTCAGCTTTCAATGAACTTGCATATGCATAGTTGATGATTTATCCCTGCTGGAACCTGACTTTGATCTAATGATGTTGAACTCCTCTTACTGTCCTTTTCCACAAATGTAACTGATTTGATTTCTATCAAGCAGGAAGTGCATAGATACATCATTGGCCATGTCTTTTTTTTTAATTTTTTAAAATTATTTTTGTGTGAGTGTACCGTCAAATCAGATCTGACTGGTACAGGAGGAGATTATCCTTCCTTCCCTGGAAGAGCATCGGGTGGATTTGAACAGTGCGCCTCTGGGATTGTAGTTGCAGCTCCTTGCCACTAGGCCACCAGAGCTCCCCTTGGCCATGTCTTTTTAAAAAGTTGTTTGCAGTTAATAAATCACTGGTGTACAAAATTCTATCCTGTGATCTCTGGTATCATTTCTATCAGTAAGGCCATGTTCCTTCCTGCCAATCCTTCTTGGTTTCCATCTTCAATCACCAGTAATTACCTAATTGCCAATGCACATTCATTGTACCAATCAATTTCAGACTGCAGAAACTGGCAGCAATCCTCAGTTCTTAATCTTTGGCTTTAGTGATTGGTATGTAAATTTAGAAATTCATATTGACTCATCCCCCTTGTAAATGTATGGATTTTATTCCATCACTGACAGCATTTACTTTAGGATAGATCCTTTTTGTGATGTTTTAATTGGTATTTTATTTCTCAGTATTTGAAGAAATGAATATATATCTTAAATAAACTTACCAAACATAGTGCTCAATTTAGTGATTGATATTACAAGGGGACCCTTTATTTAGCTAGTGCCCATTCTATCCTATTTTTCTTTCTTTTTTATTTAGCTTGGTTTTTTATTTTACATTGGTTTGCATACAAAGTTTGTGCACATTGCGTTTCACACTATCCTTAATCCACATTGTGTTTCATGCAATCATTCTCATTCATTATGCTTTATAAGATCAATCACCATTGAACTAAGCCCACCATTACCCTGTCTTACCCGATCTCTGCCGGATCTTTCCCACTTTCTTTATCCCCATTCCCTCCACCCACCATGTTGTGAGGCCCTATAATTTCCCCCTGCTCACTCCCACCCCTCTGTTCCCACTCCCTCCCCACCTTGGATCCCCATGCACATTTTACTAGTTATCCTTCTGTTTTTACACTAATGGTCATATGCAGTATTTATGCATGAGGATGGATCTTAAAACATTCTTTTATAATGAATGAGATATTATTCCTCTTTTCAATTTGTCATTTCCATCAGAAGAGACCAGCCCACTAATACCTAGGGCATTGATTGCTATGCATCCCATTTCTACTGCTTTAAGCATATTATTTTACAAATTAGGTTAAATTTATTGAAATGTGTTGTTCAAATGTATCCTTAGTAACTTTCTATTTGTTTTATTACTGTGGGATGAATATTGTCTATGGATCTTTCACTATAGTTGTACATTTGTTTATTTCTCCTTGCAGTTTATCAGTTTGTTACCTTATATATAAAAGTTCTTTGATTAAGAAAAAAACCATTTAGGGTTTTCATGTCTTTTTTATTAAATGATCTTATTATAATTATGAAATTACTTCATCCCTAGTGTTTTCTTTGCTCTCAAGTCTTTTAAGTCTCTTTTGTCTGATATTAATATAGCCACTCCAGATTTACTTTGCATTGTCTAAGCATGATATTTGCTGAAACTGAGAAGGATCTTAAGTACTTGCTGAAGGTCAAGGACTGTAGCCTTCAATATGGATTGAAGCTCAACATGAAAAAAACAGATTCTCACCACTGGGCCAATTGGCAGCACCTTGACAGATGGTAAAGATACTGAGACAGTTAACAGCCTCAGTTTGCTTGGCTCCACAATCAACACCCTTGATTCTAGTAGCCAGGAAATGAAAAGATGACTTATATTGGAAAAGTCTGCTGTAAGGGACATCTCCAAAGTACTGAAGAGTAAAGATTTTGGGCTGGAGACTAAGGTGTGCCTGATCCAGGCCATGATCTTCTCAGTTACTTGCTATGCATTACAAAGCTGAACAATGACTAGGAATGATAAAGGGAGAATTGATGCCTTTGAGCTGTGGTGCTGTAGAAAAGTACTGAATATACCATGGACTGCTAAAAGAACAAACAGTTTCATCCTAGATAGGGTGAAACCAAGCTGCTCGTTGAAGTCAAGGATTCTGAAGCTTCATTTGATATGCTTTGACAGATTGCAAGAAGGGACCAGTTCTTGGAGAGGGATGTCATGCTTGGGAGGGTGGAGGAACAGCTCAAGAGAAGACCCTCGTTAAGATGGATTGATTCAGCGACTGGGGTAATGGGAGTATGTGTGTCAGAGACAATAAGGTTAGTACAGAAAAGAGCAGGATTTAGGGCTGTAGTACATAGGGTTGCTATGAGTCACAAGGAACTCGATGGCAAATAACAACATAATATAAGCATGATATATCATTTTTCCATCCTTCTACTTTTGACTATATTTTCATATTTAAAGTGTGTTCCTTGTAGGTAGAATATATTGGATATTACTTTCTTTTTTTTGGATATTACTTTCTTATCCAATCCTTTCATTTTGGGTGTTTATAACATTAATATTTAATGTGACTTTAAAAAAAATAAGGTTGTGTATAAATCTAACTTCCTGCCATCTGTTTTGAACTTATCCCATCTGTTCTTTAATCTCTTTTCCTTCTCATTTGCCTCTTATTCTCATCAATTGGCTTATGAGCTGTACCTTTTCATGTGTTTTCAGTGTTTATTTTAGGGTTTACCAATTCTATCTTACCTTCAAATAGAATGCCACGTATTTGGATATTTAAGTTTCACATCTACATATTCAGTGTAGACTCTTAAAATAGCATGTTCATTTTCCTTTTGCAATATGTATACTATTGCTGTTATTGATTTTCAATCTACATGTGCTAAAAACAAAACCATCTACTATTAAGTTGATTTGAACTCATGGTGACCAAACGTGCCGTAGAATAAAATAGCATGCTGTGAGGTTTCCAAAACTGTGACCTTTAGGAAGGAGTTCACCAGGTCTTTCTTCTGAGGCATCTCTGGTGCGTTCAAGTTGTCAGCTGTTCAGTTAGTACTATTTTTTAACACAAATAATGCACATAATAAGCCAGGAGTTTTTTAGAGTTTCATAATTTCTAATGTTTATGTGTGGACACATTATTTACACAAATACATAATTTTTGAGGTTGTGTTGTTATGTGCTGAGTTGCCTCCAAATCATAGTGACCCAATGTACAACATGTCTGACTCCTGCTCTATCCTAAGCCAACTTCATCATCTCTGACACACCTATTCCCATTATCCCAGTTGATGAGTCAATCCATCTTATCCAGGCTCTTCCTCTTTTGTGTTGTTCCTCTACCCTTCTAAGTCCTTCTCCAAGGACTGGTCCCTCCTTGCAACAGGCCCAAAGTATGTCAGATGGAGCTTCAAAACTCCTGCTTCCAAATGGAGCTTCAAAACTCCTGCTTCCAAATGGAGCTTCAAAACTCCTGCTTCCAAGGAGCATCTTGGTTTCACCATCTCTGGGACAGAACTGTTTGTTCTCCTGGCAGTCCATGATATATTTAATACTCTTCTCCAGCACCACAAATCAAAGACATCGATTTTTCTTCTATCATCCTTAGTCATTTTCCAGCTCTCTGATGCATAGCAAGGAATTGCAAAGACCATGGCCTGAGTCAGGTGCGCCTTCATCTCTAGACTGACATCATTGCTCTTCATTACTCTGGAGAGATTCCTAACAGCAAATTTTCCCAATGCAATTTGTCTTTTGATTTTTTGGCTGCTGTTACCTAGAGTGTTATTGTGGCACTAAGCAAGCTGAGGCTGTTAGCAATCTCAATCTCGTCATCATCTATCATAATACTGATAATTGGCCCAGTGATAAGAATCTTTGTTTTCTTGATGTTGAACTTCAGTACATATTGAAGGCTGTAGTCCTTGGCCTTCTGCAGCGAATCACTCAGGTCTTCCTCTGTTTTGGCAAGCAAGGTTGTATCATCTGCACAATGCAGATTTTTTTTTTTTATGAGTCTTCCTCCAATCTTGATGCCACATTCCTCCTCATAGAGCCCAGCCTCCCAAATGATCTGTTATGCATATAGATTGAAAAGGTATGGAGATAGGATGGATCCCTGATGTATACTTTTCCTGATTTTTAATTATGCAGTGTTTAATTGCTCTGTTCTGTCAATTGCTTCCTGGTCCAAATATAATTTTCTTATAAGCACAATCAAGTAATCTGGAATTCCCATTCTTCTCAGAGTTAGCCACAGTTTGTTGTGATCCATACAGTCAAATGCCTTGGCACAGTCAATTAAACAGTAATAGTCCTGTGATACTCTGCTTTCAGCTTAGATCCATCTAACATTGGTTATAATGTCCCTAGTGCCACAGCCTCTTAAAACCCAGCATGAACATCTGGCAATTCTCTATTGACGTGCTGTTTCTGTCATTTTTGGATAATCTTCAGCAGAATTAGGCTTGCCTATGATATTAATAATATTGTTCAATAATTTACACTCTGTTGGGTCACTGTTTTTTTGGAATGGGAATAAACATGGGTCTCTTCCAGTAAGTTGGCCAGGTAGTTGTCCTGCAGATTTCTTGGCACAATTTGGTGAGCACATCCAAGGCAGCCTCTGTTTGTTGATATATGTCAACTGGTATACTGTCGATTCCTGGGGCATTTCCCCCCCCAATTTTTCAGGGAGGCTTGAACTTCCTCCTTCATCACTCTAGGGTCTTGGTTATATGTTGTTTCATTAAATCCTTTCTGGTATAATGATTCTGTGTACTCCTTTCATCTTCTTTTGATGCTTCCTATGTCATGCAGCATTCTGTCCACAACATTCTTTAGTATTGCAACTCGAAGCGTTAACTGCTTCTTCAGTTCCTTTAGCTTAACAAATGCTGAGCAAGTCCGTCACTTTTGATTTTCCAATTCCAGCTCATTATAATACTTCACTTTGTATTCCTGTATTGTCCTTCGAAATCTTCTGTTCAGCTCCTTAACATCTTGATTTCTTCCCTTTGCTTTCGATTCTTGGCACTCTATTGCAATATTCAGAGTCTCGTCTGACATCCATCTTGGTCTTTTCTTCTTCCTGTGTCTTTGTAATGACCTTTTGCCTTCTTCGTGGATGATATTCTTGATACTCTCACATGGTTCATTTGTTTTCACTCATTAGTATTCAAGGCCTCAAACCTCTTCCTGAGATGGTCTTTATATTCAGGAGAGATAGACTCAAGTTCCAAGTTTGGTTCTTGTGTATTTGATTTTATTTTCTTTAACTTCAGTTTGAACGTGCATATTGAGTAGCTGATTATGTGATCCACAATCAGTACCTGGCCTAGTTTTCACAGCAGATATTGAGTTTCTCCAGTGATTTTTCCCCCCCCACATATATAATCAACCTGATTCTTGTGTAGGCCATAAGGTGAGGTTTGTATGTCTAGTCACTGTTTGTGTTTCTTATAAAAGATAGTTACCATGAATAAATCATTGATTGTATAGAATTCTATAATTCTGTCTCCAGCCTCATTTCTGTTATCAAGTCCATGTTTCCCGACTACAAATCCTCTTCTATGTTCTCAACTTTTGCATTCCAGTCACCCATTATTCTAGGTTGCATTCACTGATTTCCAGTTGCAACAGCTGGTAGAAGTCATCTATTTCCTCATCTTTGGCTCTGGTTTTTGGTGCATAAATATGAATGACAGTGGTATTAACAGGTCTTCCTTTTATGCATGCCAATGGATTTTATCCTATCACTAACAACATTGTTATTTCAAAAAGGTTGTAGAAATCGTCTTTTTAACTTTGAAAGTGATCTCGATTTTTCTCACCTTTTCATTTCTAGAATAATAGATCATAGGATTATCTGATTCAAAATGTCCCATGCCAATCCATTTCAATTTGCCAGTGCTACTTAACAAGTATGCCAATATTTATGCAATTCATTTCTTCCTTAACAATCTCCAATTTTCCCCACATTCATACTTCTGACATTTCACATTCCAGTCACTAGCATCGATTTAAAACTGTTCCATCTCCTTTGTGATGCCCAATACTCAGCCTCTGGTGCCATATCTGCTAGTCTAATCTAAGTGTGCACTATAGTACATAGGGATTTGTGGAGTTTGGGGGTTTTTTTAAAGTTTTTTTTTTCTTTCTCGTTGTGTACTGTTGAATCATATCCAACTGGCACAGGAGGAAATCACTCCTTCTTCTCCAGCAGAGCACCTGGTGGATTCAAACCACACATCTTTGTGATTGCAGAACAACTTCTTGCCACTAGGTCACGAGAGCGCCCTTGTACATACCATTTTTGAAGGCCCGGTTTGTTTCCCCACCCCCCCCACTTTAAAAATTGTCAGGTCAACATTTTATTGATGCTCCAGGTTTACACACTCTTTTTTTAAATTTTATTATTATTATTACTATTTATTTTATTTTTTTTAATTTTTTTTTTTTGTGCATGTACCGTCAAATCAGATCTGACTGGTACAGGAGGAAACTGTCCCTCCTTCTCCGGCAGAACCTCTGGTGGATTTGAACCGAGGTTTACACACTCTTGACAGAACATCAACATTTTCACAAAATCTCCCGCATGGCCCTGCTCAGCTTCTGGATCTTGGATTTTGCAGACATGTCAACATATGTTTTGCCAATACGGACAATCATTCCACCCATGATTGATGGATCAGTCTTAACCTCCAATTTCAACACTTGGCCTTGACTTAGGAAACTGTTCAGGACTGTTTTTAATTCATAGAGAGAGAGGTGCTGTCTAAGGGAGATGCGGTAGTAACTGTGCAAGGAACTTCTCCATGGTGGACACTCATGATGGTGGAAAAGGCAGAAATGACTCCCAGTGTATTGTTCAAGCGACCATTCTCAGCAAGTAGATTGATCAGGTTGGATGTGATTGGAGTAAATCTTTCTTTTGCTGTGATGTCATTTAGGCTTTTCACCTTAATAGACCGCTTCACGTGAGGATTCAGAATAGCAAGAGCCACTTGGGATCCTTCAGAAGTTGTTCTACTCTCAGTAACTCCTTTTCTACTTGATCCAGTTTATTCTGTTTAGATGCAGCAGAATAAAGAGTGGTGGCATAGTGACTTCAATACCATGTATCTGAAGAGGGGGCCTCACAAGCTCGGAAAATGGTCCGACCACAGATACACTGAAGCACCACACCTGGCGGGAGAGCCCGGTCATTCCTGGACCAGCCATCTTCTCCTAGCCCACTGTAGATCAAACGTGAATCCAAAGAGGCAAAGACCCGTTATTTTGAAAGTGGATGGCCAATCCTTCTCCCAAGTGTTTTTTGGTTTTTTATTAGTCAAATGCTAATTACTTGTCCTACCCAGGGACTCTTATATGTATTATAGCCCTGACACAGTTAGGATTTTTCTTTGAATAGTCAGGAAAAATTTTTATGTTACCACATACTTAAAATTCCATGATCTTTATGTCTTGTTGTATATCCAGCTTCACTTTTTTTTGCTTAAAGGACTTTTTTTTTTCTTAGTGTGTCAGTCAGCTGGTGACAAATTTTTGCAGGTTTTATGCTTTAAAAAGTTCTCATTTCACCTCTCTTAGTGAAAGATACTTTCACGAGGTATAGAATTCTATATAGACTGTCACTTTTATTAATTTAAATATGGTGCTTTATTTTCTTCCAGTTTGTATTGTTTTAATGAAATGTCTGTACTCAGTGCATCTTTTTCTCTTACTGCTCTTAAATTTTTTCCTCTTTATCACTCACTCACTGATTGATGTCAAGTTGGACTCAAATCCTAGGTGACTGTACATTGAGTTTCCATGGCAATAAAAAGTACAGGTGGACACTGTCCATCTTTCTCCCAAGGAGCCACAGGTGACTTCAAGCTGCCAGCTCAAGGCCTTTATATTAGCAGTACAACTCTGTATAGCTAATACCACCAGAGCTCCCTTTATCACTTGTTTTAAGCAATTTGATATAAGCAATTTGATGAAGCAAGTTTCTTGGTGTCAATTTAATCATGATACCCATTCTTTGAGTTCATTGAACCTTCTTGTATACTGCATATGAAATAAAAACATTTCAACTATTAATCTTTGATTATTCTTTCTGCCTTCATCAGCTCGCTGAGTCTCCAAATTCCTCTCCTTATCAAACTATAATCACCAATATATTAAGCCACTTAATTTTGCTCCACAGCTCAATGAACTCTTTTCTTTTTTAATTGGCAATATTTTTTTTCCTCTTTGTCTTTAATTTTCAATAGATTTTATTGCTATCTTCAAATTCATTAAGTTTTCTGCTATGGTGTCTGATCTTTTGAAAATCCTGTCAGGGAAAATTTTTACTTCCAATAATGTATTTTTCATGTCCATAGAAGTTTAATACAGGGATTAAAAAACAAACAAACATACTGGTTTACTTACAAAGTTTGTATATATTGTTTTTCACACTGGATCTTTTCCCTTTCCTTACTCATCCCTTCCTCCACCCATCAAACTGTGCGACCTTATGATTAAACTCCCCCTTCCCCTCCTTGGATCCTCATACTCATTCTACAGTAGTTATCTTAGATAGTATTTGTCCTTCTGAGACTGATTTAGTTCACTTAGCATAATGCTTTACCGTTCCTTCCATGTTGGGTAGTAATTTACAAAATCATTGCCCCTTCGTGCTGCATAGTATTCCATTGTGTATCATAATTCCTCAACCCATTCCACTGTGGTTGGGCATCTGGGCTGTTCCCATGTACGTGTAGTGGTGAATAATGCTGCTATGAACATAGATATACAAGCCTCTGTGCCTCAGTTCTCCTTTTCTCAGGATATATTCCAAGCAGTGGAATAGCTGGGTCATAAAGAATTTATATATTCAGCTTTCTGAGGAAGTGCCAAGCTTCCTTCCAGAGTGGTTGTACCATTTTACAATCCCACCAACAGTGTATAAGAGTGCCTATCTCTCTACATTCTCTCCAACATTTATTACTTGCTGCCCTGCTAAACTTTGCCACTGCTCCTGGGGCAAGATGGTATCTCTTTGTGGTTTTGATTTGCATCTCTCTAACTAACAATGATTTTTAGCATTTCTTCACATGTTTTCTGGCCATCTGAAAGTCCTCTGTGAATAGTCTTTCCGTGTCTTTTGCTATATTGTAATTGGAATATCAGTCTTTACTTCTGGAGCCCCAGGAGTATTCTGTAAACTTTTGTAATGAGACCCTTGTCTGAGATGATAATACAGGGCTTTTTTATATTCCATCTATCTGCTTATCATGCTTCTTTAGATTATGGAGTACATTTTTATAACAATTATCACACTTAATTTTCACATTTTCTACTTTTTCTCATATGTTCTATTTCTAGGTCTGTGTTTATTTCTTGATATTTATTCTCTTAATTTCCAGTTTCTTAATTTTTTCCATTATTTTTGTTTGCTTTCCAGGCATGCTTATTTTACCTTGTTGGGTATTATATTTTTACTGTTTACTCATAGACTTTTTTTTAATTCATGTGAAAATCCTGTGAACTTTGTGCTGGGTTGCAATTAAGTAATTTGGAAACAATTTGATCATTGCATTTTTTTTCAAGTATTTGTTGTTATGTGTCACCAAATCACCTGCGACTCATAGCAACCCTATGTACAATAGCCCTAAACTCTGCTCTATCCTGTGCCAACTTATTGTTTCTTACACATCTACCTCCATTACCCCAGTCACTGAATCAATCCATTTCATCCTCCCAAGCATGATGCCTCTCTCCAAGGACTGATCCCGCCTTGCAACATGTCTAAAGTGTGTCAGACGAAGCTTCAGAATCTTTGCCTTCAAGGAGCAGCCTGGCTTTACCGTCTCCAGGATGAACTTGTTTGTTCTTCATGCTGTCCATGGTATATTCAATACTCTTTTCCAGCACCACAGCTCAAAGGTATCAATTCTCCTCCTTTCATCCCTAGTCATCACTAGTCTGTATCAGGTGCACTCAAGTCTCCAGACTGACATCATTGCTCTTCAGTACTTTGGAGAGGTCTCTAACCACAGACTTTTTCATCACAATACGTCTTTCAATTTCCTGGCTGCTGGTACCAAGAGTGTTGATTGTGGAGCCAAGCAATCTGAAGCTGTTAACTGTCTCAGACTCTTCATCATCTATCGTGATGCTGCCAATCAGCCCAGTAGTGAGAATCTTTGTTTTCTTGATACTGCGCTTCAATCTATATTGAAGGTTGCAGTCCTTGGCCCTCCACAGCAAGTGCTTCAGGTCCTCCTCAGTTTCAAGAAGCAGGGTTGTGTCATCTTCATAACCCAAACTGTTGATGAGTCTACCTCCAATCTTGATGCCACATTTCTCCTCATAGAGCCCAGCCTCTTCAATAATCTGTTCTATATAAAGATTGAAAAGATATGGAGATAGGATACATCTTTGGCACACACCCTTCCCAATTTTGCACCATGCAGTGTTTCCTTTAATTTTTTTTCTTGTTGTGTACTTTTGAATTGGATCCGACTGGCACAGGAGGAGACTGCCCCTCCTTCTCCAAGGGAGCATCTGGTAGATTCGAACTGCACACACTTCTATTTTTCTAAAAATCTAATGTGAATAATATACAGGACACAACATTTGTCAATACATTTTTACTTATAAAAATCAGTGACACACTTAATTGTGCTGGGTAGCCAATGTCTGCTGCCTAGTTTTTTATCACCAAAAACTGATTCTCAATACTTCTGAGGTTTACTTTTAAATTTTATTAGATGGAAGCAAAATAGACATTAGTTTAAAAGGATTCTGGTGGTATGGTGTGTTACATGTCACATTGTTGACCAAAAGTTCAGTAGTTCAAATTCAAGAGTCTTCCTACTGAAAAAGGTAGCAGTTTCCTCTTGCAAGAAGAACAGCCTGGGAAACCTATGGAGCGAGAGTCCCTGTGACCATGAGTTGAAACTGACTTGAAGACAGTGGGAACTATAGTTCATCTACTGAGGCGTGCTTCATATTTCACGCTTCATAATTGTGAGGTTTGTGATACAAAACACAAAGGTACATGGTTTGAATCCATCAGCTGGAGAAAGATGGGCACTCTCCCCCTGTGTGATTTACAGCTTCTGGAAACCTGCTGGAGGGTCAAATATGGGTCTGTTCCAACTTGACAGTACACAACAGCAACAACAAAATACAAACAAGAAGCCCTGGGCTGCTGATCTCATGTTTGGTTGTTTGAACTCAACAGCTGCTTCACAGGAGAAAAATGTGACCACCTCCAGCCATGATTTACAGCCTTAGAAAACCCATGGAGCAGTTCTATTAGATCCTATAGGATAGCTATGAGTTGAAATTCACAAAAAGGAATTAAGTTTGGTGTTTTTTGAGTGTAGAAATACAAACTATTCGTGGTCCCATGTAATCTCCAATGATTATTCCACTCTCTTCATCCTTGTTCCGAGCTATGTTGTCAACAAAGGCACATGGTTCAAATACCTCAGCTGCTTCACAGGAGAAAGATGGGCAGACTCCTTCGGTGTAATTTACTGTCTCTAAAATCTCACTGGAGTGTCACGTATGAGTTAGTTGTGACTCAACAGCACATCACAACAGCAACAACATCCTAAGTTTAGGCTGTTTCCTCACAAGCATGTGCTTTACAAATATTCAGCTGAAGACTTATCAGGAACCCTCTGCAGTTCTCTGAAGCTCTCTCTCTTCTTCCCTGTTCAGCTGCTTTACTCTTTTGTACTCTGCCCTGAAAATTATTACCACCTTCACTTCTCTCAATTTTCCATTCTGTTTCTTCAACTCAAGGAATCATCCAGACTCTGTTTGACTTTTCAATCTTTAAGCTGTATTTTTGAAACTCTCTCTAGACAGCAAACTGGGACCCTATCAGTGCTCATTTTTAAAATTTTTTTTATTTAGTTTAATGAAAGTTTACAGAGACATTGGATTTGCATTCATTCATTGTTGCACATTTTCCTCCTTGCCCACCCCTCCCCCCAGTTCAATTTTCTCTTTGAAAAGTGAAAAAAAAAAAGTTTCATTGTTATACAATCTGATGTCTCCTCCTCCATGCCCCCAGTCCACTCCACTATGCAGCTTTCATTCTGGGCTCTTGTCATGATAATAATACCTAATAATACATCCCTCCAAAATACTTCTCTAATACTTCTCTCCTTCATATGTTTCAATACAGTATATATTATTTATCCCGTCTTCAGTTCTCCCCAAGCCCCACCCCATGTCAGTCCCGTTTTACAACAGTGGCACTATGAAGAATTTGTCCTTTTGTGACTAGAATATTTCACTCAGCATAATGTCCTCCAGAGTCAGCTATTTTACATACTATCTCATGAATTCCTTGTTTTTCAATGCAGCATAGTATTCCATTGTGTGAATACACCACAGCTTTTCTATCCATTCGTTTGTTGATGGGTACTTGGGTTGTTTCCAAGTCTTTGCTATTGGGAACAAAGCCACAATAAACATAGGTGTGCATATATCTGCTTGGGTGGCAGTTCCGGTTTCTTTAGGATATACTTCCAGTAGTGTAATTGCTTAGGTCAAATGGTATTTCTATTTCCAACTTTTTGAGAAAGTGCCATATTGGCTTTCATAGTGGTTGCACAATTTGTACACTCCCACCAACAGTGAAGGGTTCTAGTTTCTCCACAACCTCGGTAGCATTTGTTGCTTGCTGTTTTGTTCAATTTTGCTATTCTTACAGGGGTGAGATGATATCTCATAGTTGTTTTGATTTACATCTTTCTTAAAGTTAGAGATTTTAAACATTTCTTCATGTGTTTGTATGCCATCTGAATGTCTTCTTTGGTGAGGTGTTTGTTCATATCCTGTGCTCATTTTTCAATTGGGTTGTTTACCTTTATCTTGTTGTCGTGCTCGAGTATTTTGTAAATTCTAGATATAGGTCCCTTATCTGACATGTCATTACTAAATATTTTTCCCCAGTCTGTGGCTTCCCTTTTTATCCTATCAGGGCTCATGTTATTGTTCCTTCTCTTAGGAAACACTGTCCTAAGCTTCCTGCTGTCCTGTGTCTGGAAACCAGTGTTGCATATACGTGACCTAGTTTCAGACACTAATTCTTGTTATCCCTGAAGTAGAGATTACTTGATGCTTTCTGATCCTACTCAATGACCTTACTCATAGTCTGACATCAAGTAATAAGGCGAACAGGCTCATAATTGGGTAATGTACTCAATCCATTATTCCCTGTGTGTCATCTGTGACAAGGAAGCAAGCACTCCTTCTCCTAAGATTTTTAAGACTATTCTCACCAACTTAAGTTTTCATCTTTTCAATCTTCAGTTTTGGAAAATATGAAATGGATGGACAATCTGAAAAGAAATTTCCATGAATCATTCATTTAGATTTGTCAGATAATGATGTTTTTCCATATGTAGAAAAGCTACTTTTCCGTTGATGGAAAACCATTTATTTCTACCAACTGAAAGTAAATTTCACATCCAAATATTCTCCCACAAAAAAAATTCACATAAAAACAATAGCATCATATGGGAGCTCTGGTGGTGTAGTGGCAAGAAGCTGTGCTTCAATCACGAAAGCACACAGTTTGAATCCACCAGATGCTCCACCAATCTCCTCTTGTGCCAATCGGATCTGATTCGATGGTACATGTTGTTGTTATTGTCATGTCCCATCAAGACACCTTGTGACTCATAGCGACCCTATGTACAACAACCCTAGTCCCTGCTCTATCCTGTGTCAACCTTACTGTCTCTGACACACCTACCCCACTACCCCAGTCACTCAATCAATCTATCTCATCAAGGGTCTTCCTCTCCTGTGCTGCCCCTGCACCCTCCCAAGCATGATGTCCCTTCCCCAAGAACTGATTCCGCCTTGCAACATGTCCAAATTATATCAGACAAAGCTTCAGAATCCTTGCCTCCAAGGAGCAGCCTGGCTTCACCCTCTCCAGGATGAACGTATTTGTTTTCCTAGCAGTCCACGGTATATTCAATACTCTTCTCTAGCACCACAGCTCAAAGGTATCAATTCTCCTCCTATCCTTCCTAGTCACTGTCCAGCTCTCTGTTGCATAGCAAGTGATTTTGCAAAGTTCATGGCCTATATAAGGTGCACCTTAGTCTCCAGACTGACATCATTACTCTTCAGTACTTTGGAGAGGTCTCTAACCACAGACTTTTTCATCACAATACATCATTTAATTTCCTGGCTGCTGGTGCCAAGAGAGTTGATTGTGAAGCCAAGCAAACTAAAGCTACTAACAATCTCTATCTCTTCACTGTCTATCATGCTGCTAATAGGTCCAGTGGGAAGAATCTTTGTTTTCTTGATGTTGAGCTTCAAGCCATATTGAAGGCTGCAATCCTTGACCTTCATACACACACACTCACACACACCATCATCATCATCATCATTATGCTCAAATTTTTTCATATTGATACAACAGCATTAGTTTAATATTTTTACACTTATTCAAATGTCCTCAATTTTGATTTACAGCTTTACTTTTTCTATCATCAAAGACAAAGGTCTAGTATCAAAAGTTTATAGAACCCTAAAGGGTCTCCACAAGAAAAATCCTATTAACACTATTACAAAATGCACAAAAGACATGGAAAGACTTTTCACAGAGGAAGCTCTTTAGAAGGCCAACAGGCATATGAAGAAATGTTCTAAATAATTGGCAATAAGAGAGATACAAATCAAAACCACAATGAGATACCATCTCACTCCAGTAGCAGCAGCAAAGTTTAACAGGTTAACAAGTAATAAATGTTAGAGAGGATGTGGAGAGATAGGAACTCTTATACACTGTTGGTGGGATTGTAAAATGGTACAATTACTCTGGAAGGCAGTTTGGCATTTCCTCAAAAAAGATGAACATAGATATTCCATGTTGTTGTTGTTGTTATGTGCCATCTAGGACCTAGCTATTTCACTGCTTGGAATATACCCCAACGGAATGAGAACTACGGAACAAACTGAGACTTAAACACCAATGTTCATAGCAGCACTATTCACCATTGCAAGAACATGGAAACAGCCCAAATGTCCAACCACAATCAAATGTATTGAGAAATTATGGTACATTTACATGATGGTATACTATGCAGCATGCAGGAGCAATGAATTTGAAAATCACTACCTAACTTGGGAAGGACTAGAGAGCATTATGCTAAATGAACTCGGTCTCAGAAAGACAAATTCTGTATATGACAATTATTGTAGAAATAGAAAGGTAACTAATAAAACATGTATGAAGATCCAAGCAGGGGAAGGGGCAGAGGGTTAGGATAGGCATGGGGGTAATCTTAGGGTCACACAATTTGATGGGTGGAAGGAGGAGTGGTAAAAGAAATGGGAAGATCCAGTGTGAAAAACAATGTATATGAACTTTGTGAGTAAACCAGTATAAAGTAAAAATTTTATTTAAAAATAAAAAAGAATCATTCATTGTATTTGGTGATCTTAGCTGATTAGTTTCTTTTATCCAAAATAATCCCCCTCTACCATTTTTTGTCTTCTATAAGCATGCTTACTGTCTTGTTCAATTTAGAATTTGAAGAACTGTGATAGTTTTAGTAAATTTAATGACAATTCTAGAAGGAAAAATTCCTCCACTATTTTGACATTACATTCATCCCATCACTTTGAAGGCTATGCTAAATTTTGAATATGAATAAATATCATTTAAAAAAAATAATGCATCCTAAAATTGTTCAAAAAAAAAGTGTGCTATGACAGAACTTAGAAGTGGAAAATATCTAATAATGCATTTTTTTTCCCTGCTGAAGCAAGAGGCAATTGAGACATTTTAGCACTATTTTGTTTTGTCACTTTTATTTCATAGGATTGCTTAAAAATGTTGCCCAACTTCTTGTAAGGTCTATTTTTATGCTGTCTTTATAGAAAGTCAACTCTTTCATCTACTCACTGTAGCTCAATTTGTCAACTGTAACAGAAAAGTGCTCCTCACTTTAGAATCCCTAGAATAAGCACAACACAAATAAGTGCATCTCCCCCCATCTTCTTTTCTTGCTGCTAATTACTTCGCCTTATTTCTGCGAGTTTAAAAATGATCATCTGGTAGTCAACCCTGTTTTTCCACCAGATGGCAATAACCCATAATGGGTGAGCAGGATGAATGGAATGCACACAGGCTGCAGGGCGTGAGCTCTGAAGGGCTTTGCGCTTGCAATGTAGTAATGTGGGAAAAATGATGAGTCCCCAGAGAACAGGATAAAGAATGGATTGCCAAATCTGGCACGCACTAGGCTAGGCGCTAACAACAACTATATAAAAGGGCAACATAATTCATCTTTCCTTTCTGAGTACAAAATATAACTACAAAGAAAAAAATAACTGTACCATTTGTTACATTTTTGTTTTCAGAATCACATACTATAGAATAGCTGATGATAAAGCTATGATATTGTTATTTGAGTAGAATTTGTCAAATTCAGGACCAAAAAGCCACCATATATTCTTAATTGAAGTCCCAAGAAGCCCTAGTGGCACAGCAGCTTCTGATGTTTCTGAAACTGTAAATCATTGGGGCACAAAGTGTCCATCTTTCTCTCTCAGAATTGTTGGTAGACTCCAACCAGGAGAGATGTGCTAGGTGTGGGTTAGCACTAAACCTTTTTCTAGAATGCATCACTGGACACAAATTCAGAAATGAGATTTTAGGAAAGTGGAATTCTCAGGCTTGCAAATGGTCAACACATTTGGCTGTAATTGAAAGTTTGGGGGTTTGAAACCACCCAGAGGCACTTTGGAAGAAAGGCCTGATGATGCACTTGTGAAACATGGTTGTTGAGTATGTCTGAGTTGGAACCAACTAACAGCTGACCCTCCAGAGGGTTTTCATAGGCCATAATCTCATGGGAAGGGGTATCTATTTTTCTTACAATGAGTAGCTGTGTGGTGATTCAAACCCCACATCTTTGGGTTGGAAGAGCAATTCTATACCACTAAGCCACTAGAGCTCTATTGCAAATAAATAAATAGAAACAGCTTTACTCTGACACAGAATAGGGTCACCATGAGTCAGAATTCCAAAGCAGCCAGTATACTGGGAATAAGTAGGGGGGAAAGAAATCTGTAGGAACAACTGAGAATGAAGCTTTTGATTTCCCTTCCAAACCCTCCTGGATTAATAAGGAATCCTGCTGACACCTCACACTTTTCTTTCAAAACTATATGTGATAATGGATTAATTTAATCAAAATCTTTGACTCGGTTTCAAGTTTAGTTGATATTACACAAATTGAACCCACTGCTACCCCATTTTATGCAAATAGTTCAATATGCTATGTCAAAATAAAACAATTAACAAAACAATTAACATCAAAGGCCCACCCACCAGATTCTGAGTTCTTAAACATGAGGCCTCCAGGCCACAGCTGACTGTTAACGAAATCAGAAATAGCCAATCGGCTTACACTTACACTTGGTTGTTAAAAAAATCAAACAGGCAGCATCATTATGGATGGAGAAGAGACAAACTATCAACAGCTCATCACACCCTTGGTATGAGCAGTCAGGAAAGAAGGAGATGCATTGCACTGGGAAAATCTGCAGTTAGGGACCTTTCCAAATTAATTGAAGAGTAATGATGACAGTTTGAGGGCTAAGGTGCATCTGGTTCAGGCCATGATCTTTCCAATTACTTGCTACGCATCTGAGAGCTGGACAATGAATAAATATGACAAGAAAAGAATTTATGCCTTTGATCTGTGGTGTTGGAGAAGAGCACTAAACATTCCATGGACAGCCAAGAGAATGAACAACTATGTGTTGTGGAGAGTGCAGCTACAGTGCTCTTCGGAGCAAGAATGATGAGGCTTCGCCTCACATACTCTGGGCATGTTACTAGGAGGTACTGTTTTTGGAGAAGGACATGATGCTGGGAAGGGTGGAGGGTCAGAAAAAGGGAGGAAGACCCTCAACTAGGTAGATTGACATAGGGACTACTGCAATGGGCTCTTATGTGTCAGAAAGTGTGAGGATGGCACAGGACAGAACAGGTTTCAGATATTTTGTTCATAAGGTTGCTATGAGTCATACTCAACTTGAAGGTACCTAACAACAACAAGAACATGCCAAAATAGGAGCCCTTGTTGCCTAGTGGCTAGAGCATTGCACTGCCAACTCAAAGTTGGAGACTTTGAATCTACAGCTGCTCACCAGGAGAAAGACAGACAATCTCCTCACTTCTAATTTATAGTCTCTGCCAACTTGCTGGAAGGTTAGCTATAAGTTGGTTCTGATTTAACAGCAATAATTGTGTCTAAAATAAAGAACACAGGTGGTGCCAGCAGTTGGGATAATAAGGAACCTGAAATATCAGGCAGAAGTATGGGTCCATAAGTATGAACCTCATGAGAAATATGGTAAAAAATCTGTAGGAACTTATAATTATCCCTTATAATTACAGCATAGCTAACCCCAGTGGAGGGGCAGGAGGAGACAGAATTGACCAGAAGGCTGTAGGTATGTCTAATTGTTGTTGATGGTGGTTGAGTCCAGCACAACCTCTTAGTGACCCTTTGAACAAAAGACCTGAAGCCTTTCTATAACTATCATTTCTCAAAGTTCAGAGTTTCCAGAGGCATGCTCTTAGGAAGTGGATGTCACGCCTATGGAATCATTTTATTCCTTGACAAATTACATGTAAAAGGAAAATTTCATAATGAATAACTGTCATTTTTCTCTTGCTCAGTGTTCTTTTTGCTAAGCACAGGATGCCCCATATCCTGTGCCATTTTCTTGGGAGATTAAGTATTACCTAACTTTAGACTGGCATATTTTCCCTTCCTTTCTTTGTGAAAAACAAAAAAAAAGCAAACAATATAGCCTAGTTCAACATTTTAAAAACATTTTATCTTGTTAAAGATAAGAATTTTAAATATAGTTCAAAGGAAACTGTTTAGAGTACAAAGTTTTCAAAGCTCCTTAGGAAACTATAAGGAATATTTCCCTTATTTTAATAAGTAGATCGTTTGTCTAAAATAGTCAATGGCAGTGCATAAAATAAAAAGATGAAGATAACAATGAAGTGAAATAAGAACTAGGCTGTTCAGTGGATTATGATGAAAAATGTTAAGCTTTTAAAACTTATTGGTATGAACATTTTCCTATCATTATAAAAGCACCATAAAAATACCAAAAAAACTGGAAAAGTAAAAAAGATAAATGACTCTGAGCACAGATCTCTATGACCATTTTTATATGCTTTCTTTCATATTCTTTTTAGTTTTCAGATACTAGCTTTTTTCACCTTTCTGAAAAGTCAGCTTCTTATCATGTTTGTTTCATAATTTTCATCACCTGATTTTTCACATTGCATAACCTAGTATTTTCCTAGATGATTAGAAGCAGCCTTGGTGATTATGTGTTGACATTGGGTGTTGGGCTGCAAACTGAAAAGCTGGCTGTTTGAATCCTAGGGAGAAAGATGAGGAGGCTTGCTATATTGGTCCACAGATAAAGCACTGAAGGCAGGAAGGGGTGGGATGGAAGGATAAATGGAAATGATAATTAGAGGGAGGAAGTAGGGAAAGTTATATTGTAGGTAATGATTACATTGCCAGTATTACAGTTCATATTTTAAAACAAAATGTGTAGGAATGGTTGGTTCAATGATTCAGTCTCCTTTGTAAACTTGCAGTCAAATAATTTTTTTTAAAAAACTGCTAAAGATAATTTACAAGTTTACAGCCTTGGAAACCTGATGGATGGTTTGAAGTATTCTGTAAGAATCTACTGGATGCCAGTGGGTTTGGTTTATGTGATTGTTATTGTTGATAAGTGTTATTGGAGTAGACTTCAACTCATGCTGAGCCTGGGCACAACAGAACAAAACACTGCTCTATCTTTTGAAAGACTTAATAAAATGATGTTAAATGCGTCATAAAATCGTGTTAAGATGAACCACATTTCAATTAACCTATTAGTGGACATTTACTTAATTTCTACTTTTGATATTATGGAGTTGTGATGAATATTTATTCCAGTTTATAGATTTTCCTATTTAAGAGTGAAATTACTTATCCAAAAGGTTTTTGAAAAGTTAATATTCTAATTTTGATTTGTAAGTATGCCAATTTTCTTTTCAAATAACTGAATCAGTTTACACTCCCACTAGCCAAATGCAAGAAAGCCTTTTTTCACACTGCTGCTGAGGCTGGCTATTCTCACAAAAACAAATAACCAAACACTCAGCTAAATGGTCTCTCATTAGTGTTTTAATTTGCATATCTTTGATTACTTGAGAGATGGAACCTTTTCCCACTGTTTGTCAAACAGCTGAATTTCCTCTTTTGTGAATTGTCTGCTTATGTCCTTTGTCCGTTGATCTATTGGGGTCTTTGTTATACCTATTTACATGGAAAATCAACAAGCAATGCCCAAAGAAAGGCCTTCTTTATACAATGCTGCTGAATTCCTCTCCTTTTAAGTCATTCCAGACTCAGCAGTGAAACAGAATGTGAAGGGAGAACCAGGAGGAGTAGGCAAAGACAAGTGAGATTCCCCTGCTCTTATTATACAAATGAAATAAAAGTTCATGCTACTTTTTGCAAATAGTTCTGCTCCTTTCTTTAACCCAGTACTCACTTTTTTTTTTACTACATTTGGTAATGTTCTAACAACTTTTCAAAAAAACAAATGATACATTAAATAATACCAGAAATATGGCCTCCCATGAGTCACAGTGAAGCCATCGTGGTTGCATAAAGCATTGCCATTCCAGGCTCATCTGTTAAAATGATTTAATTAGATTTGATTGAATTTAATTTAACTTGATGGGAGGAAGAGTAGAAGAGTCTCTATTCTTTAGTCATCTTGCTTAAATATTGCCACCTCTGTGTAGGATTTGTCTTCTGAATACAGATAGGAGCAAATGCAAGAAAGAACATAAACACAAGCTCTCTGATTTTGATGAAAGACCAGATCAGCTAACTGTCTGTTACTCTGCACTGGTGAATATCCTAACACAGACTAACTCCTCTGGCTATGAAGGATATGAGATATCTAAGTGATAAGATGTTGCATTACCAACCCAAAAGCAAACAGTTCAAATCCACCAGTTGCTATGTGGGAGAAAGATGGGCAATCTCCTCCTGTGTGTTACTGCCCCTGGCTCAGTGATACATAATAACAACAACAACAAGGACAACACTCGCCAGGACAGGCACTTATTAACAATTCATTGACACTGAGTTAATTCTAATTTATGGCAACCCTCCTTGAGTTAATTCTAATTTGTAACAACCCTCCATGGGGTTTCAGAGGCTGTAAATCTTAATGGGAAGAGACTGTGCATTTTCTCCTTCAGGGTGGTTGTTGGAATCACCTTGCCAGGGCTTTTTTCTTAGAGTGCAATACACTATGGACTATGCCACCAGAGCACCTTTAAGATCAGTAATAGGACTGTTGGCATAGTTCATAGTGAGCTGTGCTGCTAACCCAAGGCTGTGTGATCTGAATCCACCAACGCCTACTTGGGAGAAAGATGGACAGTCTCCTCTTATTGCGATTTATAATCTTGGAAAGCCAATGGAGGGATGCTTGGAAATGACAACAGGAAATACAGTAGGACTCAGATGCCAATAATGAATGATTCTACAACTGCGTTATATTTCATTTAGGGAAGTTAAGGATGTCACTATCTGTATATCTGAAAAATGAGGCTAATAACCGCTTGTCTTATCCAGCTGGAGTTTCTGGAAGGTACACACAGCTCACTTATTTGGCTACTATCAAAAAGGTTAGAGGTTTGACTCCACTCAAAGACATCTCAGAAGAAAGGCTTTGTGATCCATTTAAAAAAAAAAAAGGTCACTGAAAAATGTTACAGAGTTTTACTCTGGCAAACATGGAGTTGTGTGGGTTGGAGTTCACTGGTTTTGGGTTTCTTATCCAAAGAGAAAAAAAAACTCATTGCTACGGAGCCAAAACCACTTCATGGTGACCTTCCATTTCAGAGCTGGAAATCATTAAGAGGGCAAGACTATCCATCTTTCTCCCAAATTGCTGCTGGTCCATTAGAACCACTGTAGCCTTTGGGTTAACAGCACAATACATTAAGCCACCAAGACAAGACAACTCTTCTTCTCGTTGTTTAAAAGGTCACCATGAGTTCATTCGATGGTGCATAATAAAATCCAAGGAAATATTTGGAAGATTATATGAGAAAAAATATTTTGAGGATGAAGAAGAATGTTAAATTTTATTTCAAAACCAAATACCTACTTCCCTTGCATTTACTTTGAATCATAGTCATCTTCTACAGGTGAGGTAACTGCCTCAGCTTTCTCTCAAGGAGTAACTGCTGGATTTGGACCACGGACCTTTGAATTAATAGCTCAATATATAATGCAACCCAGCCTCATTATTGTATAATTAATCTTATTTTAAAACATGAATCACGAACAAAAAACAAGGAAAATAAATTAGCATTGTAAATTTTCATTGAAGCCAGTTTAAAAACACACAAACCAACGGAGGGAAAAAACCAACCAAAAATATGTTTGTTGTCAAAAACGTTGAGTTTATAAAGAGAATCTGAGAATACAGAGATTGAATGAGATTTTAGACTTGTCCAAACTAATCTTTTCACTTGATAGGAGAAAACTGAAGTTGTGAGAGGTATTAGCTTGTCTGCAAGGACATTGCTAATTAATGAGAGAATCAGAATACTATCAAGGACTCTTGAGTTCCCTCAAGAAATCATCCCCTTATTTTCCTGCCCCTATCCAGTAGATGTTGTTGTTAAGTGCCATCAAGTTGAGTACGAGTCACTGGGACCCTATGAACAAGAATCTTGCCCTATCCTGTGCACTCCTCACCATCTCCCATAGCCTTGAGCCCATTGTTAAAGTCACTGTACTAACCCATTTTGTTGAGATCGTCTTTTCTTTCTCTGATCCTCCATTTTCCCCTGTATGATGTCCTTTCCCAAAGACTGGTCTCTCCTGACAAGAAGCCCAAAGCATGTGAAATGACCCTCTTTGAGTCAAAGAGCACCCTGGCTATACTTTCTCCAAAACACACTTAACATTATTTTGGCAGTCTATGGCCTCTTTAACAACTCAAAGGCATTGATTCTTCACCTGTCATCCTTATTCACTGTCCAATGCATAGGAAGAAAGAAAGGAAAACGAAAAAAGAGAGATAAACATCTTAAAAATATAGGTAAACATCTTTTGGGTGTTCTCTGCTGTCAGCCAAGATCCATCTGCCACCAGAAATGATATCCCTTGTTCCAGAAACTCTTCTGAATCCAAGCTTGGATTTCTAACAGTTCCCTGTTGATGTACTGTTCTAGGCATTTAAAAATAATTTTCAGCAAGATTTACCTTGCATGTGCTATTAATAATATTATTAGATAATTTCCACATTTGTTAGATCATCCTTTTATTATTTTTTTTTATTATGCTACTTTTAGATCACCCTTTTTGGGAATGGAAACAAATACAGATCTCTTCCAGTTAGTTGGCCAGCTATCTTCCAAATTTTTTTGCATAGACAAGTGAGCATGTCCAGGACTGCATCTGTTTGTCAAAACATATCAATTGATCTCTCATCAATTCCTGGGTCTTATTTTTTGTCAATGCCTTCCCTGCAACTTGAACTTCTTTCTGTATTACCATTAGTTCTTGGCCATATGCTACTTTTGGAAATGCTCCAGCATAACAAAATACTTTTTGGCACAGTGACTATATTCTATCCATCTTCTTTTGATGATCTCTGCATCATGCAAAATTTTTCCCATAAAATGCAACATAGCATTGCAACATGAGGCTTTGTTTTTCAGTTCTTCCAACTTCAACAATGTTGAATATGTTCCTCCTTTTTTATTTGTTTTTTTTATCCTAGCTTAGTTGCACATTCTGTTATAACATTTTGGCTTCTTGAGCTGCCTTTTGAAATTTTCTGTTCATCTCTTTCACTTAAGCATTGCCTTTACATTGCCCTCTTTACATTGTAGTGTAATTTTCAAAGTCTCTTCTGACATCAATTTTGGTCTTTCTTTCCCCTCTGTCTTTATAATGACTTTTTGCTTTCTTCATGGATGACATCCTTGATAACATTCCTTGGTCCTGTTTAGAGGGAAGGATGGTGGGCAGATTTCCAGAGCTTTCAAACTAAGACAGGCTAAGAAGCAGGATTGGGCATCCACTCTGAAATAGGCTGTGAAAGGCTTTCGAAAACCCTTTGATAAACAGAAGCAAATTGTTAGATTAAGTACTAGAAGCAGAGTCTCTCAAATTGGAAAATACTAAAAATGAGCAAAAATAGCTGCAAATATTCATAATAATTGGAATACAGAATGTAGAAAGTATGAATGTAGAAAAATTAGAAGCTGTAATAAATTAAATGGAACATACAAAGATCAACATTATTAATAGTAGGCATTATTAGTAAGCTAAGATGAATGGCCACATGCCTCTGTAAACTATGAACTTGGAGAAACAACAATAGTTATAGAAAGGCTTCAGGCCTTTTGTTCATAGGGTCACTATGAGTCGTTCTTGACTCAAAGGTAATCATTAACAACAACAAGATGAATGGGTATTGGTTACATTGACTCAATTAAATTACCTAATATACTGGGAATCACAAATTGAGGAAGAACAACATTGAGTTACTAGTCAAAACCAACATTTCAATATCTACCCTAAAGTACAATGCTGTGAATGACAGGATAGTATCTATAGGAATACAAGGAAGGTCTGTTAATAAAATTATTCAAGTATATGCAACAGCCTAAAGTCAAATATGAAGAAACTGAGGACTAGGGGAGCTCTGGTGGCCTAGTGGCAAGAAGCTGCAACTACAATCCCAGAGGTGCACGGTTCGAATCCACCAGATGCTCTGCTGGGTAAGGAGGGGCAATCTCCTCCTGTACCAGTCAGATCTGATTTGACGGTACACGCACACAAAAATAATAAAATAAAATAAAAATTAAAAAAAAAAAAGAAACTGAGGACTTTGCAAGGAGGTCTGGTAGCTTAGGGATAAGGAGTTGTGCTGCCAACCCAAAAGCAGATTGTTTGAACCCACTAGCTGCTCCTCCTGTGTAATTAACTGCTTCTGAAAATCTGCTGGAGGGTCTGCTGTAAGTCAGTTCTGACTTGACAGTACAAAACAACAAACAACTTTTTAGTCTGAAATTGAGTGAACATGCACTCAAGATGTATTAACAATTGGTGACCAAAATGTAAAAGCTGGAAACACAGTAGAAAGGCTGGTAGTTAGAAAATATTGACTTATGACAGAAATGAGGCTAGAGACTAAATGACAGAATTTTATACACTCAATGATTTATGTTGCAAATATCTTTTCTTAAAAAAACAAACAGTGAATATTATCATTAAGAGAAATTATTTCTAGGCTTTCTCTGTTTTTACTTCATAAGGGCCAAAATTTTATTCACAACAAAAATAATGAAAACTTTAAATAAGCTGACAACAGAATTTCAATTTATGTAAAATGGTAACATTACATATTGACCAAAACAAAAAGATTGACAAATAGGCACCAAGGAGAATATTTTAATGGAATTGAAGCCTCATTTTAGAATTATACTCAAAATGCAGTACGAATCTCTTCTCTATTCAGCAATTCAGCATTGCACACACTCTGGAGAAGGAGGTCACTGAAATGAAGTGGAACCAGTTTGACAGAGAGTAAGCAGTCTTGTTTCAACAGACTGATTAATATGAGAATAAATAAATTTGTTAGAGGAAGGCTCTGGAATCTTGGTGGTTTAAAAGAAAGCACGTCACAAAAGGGAACCCACCCTTGCGTTCAGCAAATCATTGAAGAGAAAGTGTGTGCAATTCTCCCCAGAAACAATGTGATTTGTGATAAGGAAATTCAGTATCAATACATCAGAGCCATATTTATCAGAGAAAATAAGCAGCAAGCTGATTTATTTGTGTAATGCCATATGGGGTCAGAGATGGTGAGGCTGACTCAGGATAGTGGAAGAGGTTCAGAGCTGTTGTTCATAGGGTCACTATGAATTGTAGTTGACTCGATGGCACACATCAGAACAACAACATGAAATTACAAGGAGCCCTGTTTTCACAGTGGTTAAGTGTTGAGTTGCTAGCCCAAGGTCAGACCATCCTTGCTTCTTGCTAGTCTGAACCCACTAGGAACTCAGTGGGAGAAAAGAACTGTTGAACTTCTCCAGGAAGATTCTAGGCAAGGAAACTCTATGGATCACTGTGAGCTGGAATCAACTCTGTGTCATACCACAATCATAAATTATATTAATGTCATTGTTCTGTGCCATCAAGTCAGAACCAACTGACAGTTGACCTTCTAGTGGGTTTTGGAGGCTATAAATTGCATGGGAGAAAATTGCTCATCTTTCTCCTACAGAACAGCTGGTAGACTCAAACTGCTGTTGGGTTGGCAGGGCAACTCTTTACCTCTAGGCTACTAGAAAGCCCTAATTATATTCATAGATACTTTCAAATAGCTAAAGAGTTCAAACAGTAAGGATAAGTGTGCTAATGAAGAGTGGAGTCTCTGAGTGGTGCACAGAATTAATGTAATTGGTTGCTAACTCAAAGTTTTCACCTAGAGTTCTTCCAGCAGACCTCTTTTCATTAGAGGTCACTGGAAGAAAAGCCTCTCCAAAAACACCAGTCACGGAAAACTCTGTAAAGCCCACTTCTTCTCTGACACGTCTAGGTACAAAGCTGAGACAAAATTATATGTCCACCCAATTACCGTTTGGATGTCGGTCTTTGGCTGGGAATTGTTCCAATGAAAGGTCCTTGCCTTCTACTGACCAAGAATGAACAGGAGGGGCCCAGTGGTTCCACACAAACAAAACAATCAAGTAGATATAAAGGGGTAATATCAATATGGTGCTCTGTTAGCCTCTGTCTTTCTAACAGTGAGGATCAGGGACTTTAAAAAGATTTCTGGAAATCCAAGCTAGATTCAGAAGAGGCTGAGGAACAAGGGATGTGATTGCTAATGTCAGATGGATCATGGCCCAAAGCAAAGAACACCAAAAAGATGTTTACTTGTGTCTTATTGATTATGCAAGGTACTCAACTGTACCTTTAATAATAAATTATGGATAACATTTAGAAGAATGAGAATTTCATAACTTAATTATGTTATGTGGACCTGTACACCAAACAAGAAACATTTTTTTAACTGAATAAGGTGATGTTTTCACTGCTTAAAATTAGGAGAGTTATGCATCAGGTTTGCATTCTTTACCATATCCTTTCAGCCTGTATATGTTGGGAAAGTTATTGGGAAAGTTGGACTACATGGAGAAGAATGTGGAATGAGGATTGAAGAAAGACTCATCAATAGCCCGTGTTACGCAGATGACATAACCTTGCTGGTAGAAAGTGAAGAGGGCTTTAAGCACTTACCAAAGATCAAAGACTACACAGATATTTGTATGGATTATACCTCAACATCAAGAAAACAAAACAAAACAAAATCTCAAAACTGAATCAATAGGCAACATCATGATAAATGAAGAAAAGATCGAAGTTGCCAAGGAGTTCAATTTACTTGGATGAACAATCAGTAGCCATGGAAATAGCAGTCAGGAATTCAAGACATATTGCTTTGAGAAAATCTGATGTCAAGGGCCTCTTTAAAGAGCTGAAGAACTAGGTAGTAATTTTGAGAACTAGCTTGTGCCTGACCCAAGCCATGGTATTTTCAATTACTTCATATGACTGTGGAAGGTTGGAGAGTGAATAAGAAAAACTGAAGAAGAATTGCTATCTTTGAATTGTGGTGTTTGTGAGTAATATTGACTATACCATGGACCACCAAAAGAACAAATCTGTCTTAGAAAAAGTGTAACCAGGGTGCTTAGAGGCAAAGATGGTGATGTTGTCAGGATGAACCAGACGTTGGAAGGAGACAGCATCTTTGTAAAGGAGGAGAGTAAGATCCTCAACAAGATGAACTGATACTGTGACTACATCAATGGGTTTTAGACGGCGGTGGATTGGATAAGATTTCGATCTGTCTTACACAGTGTTGCTATACGGCATCTAACAACAACAAAGAATTTCAGCATCATGGTTATTCATTAAAATTCTAGAAACAGGCTGTGGAAAGAGAGGAGAATGTAGGATTAGGGAGATCAGGTGTGCACACAAGTAATGTCAAGATGAAGTCTACTGCATAAGCTTCTGGGGTTGGTTGGTCTGACTTATTCTGGGATGTCACACTTGCATAGCTCCTCTCGGTGCTGATTCAAGTGTTGCCCAGAGAACTAACTACCTTCTCTCTTGCTCCTAACTGAAGGCCACTCTTTGGTATTGGATCAAGCTGGAAATTATCAAAAGCCTGGAGAATAAGTCAAACATAAGACTATAGGCAAAAAAAAAAAAAAAAAAAAAAGACTATAGGCAAAGTTATTCTACATTCCAGGGTATACGTCTTATCTTCCTTCCTCTTTACACACAGAACAGGCTCCCATTGTCTGGTTGAAAGACACAGAAATAGAAAAAGCCATGATTAGAAAAATGAAGGTTTTGTTGGAGTCTTGCCAACTCAACCAGTCTCAAAATCAAGGGAGGGAATTTCTTCCCTCCCCCTCAATTTAACTATCACAGAACTTCTGTATTCTATTACATGGTTTTCCAAACCTAAGTAAGATTTGATAAATAGCTAGATATACAAATTCCATCTCTTCATGTATACATGTGAAATACAATAGGAAGAATGAGTCAGAAAACAGCAATGGTACGAAAGTTCTCCTCAAGAAGAACTTTTCTGGGGCTTTTTTCAAGTAGCCAGAATATTTGCCTATTTTCTCTGTTGTTGCTTTTCTTTATTTTTTAAAAACCCAAACAAAACCCCATTTGACCTTAGCTTAGTGCACTGTGGAACCTCAAATGTTTCAGATTTGTTTCACAGTTCACTCTGCTTTCACAGATCTTCCAGTATATGCAAAACACAGGAGCTTTGCCACAACCCGAGATTTGAATTTCATGGCTCTGACATCTCTAGAGATGATGCTATGCCAAGAAAAGAAGGCAGAAAACAATCTCACTCTCATCATTAATTTTATTTTCACTTCTTGCTAACCCTTCAAACAAAACCCTTAAGGCAGTGAAAAGAAAGGCTCCAAGTTTTTCCTTCTCCTGTCTTTGCATTGCTGAAGGTGAAAGAGAAGCCTCTCAGGTGACTAGCCCAAAACAAACCAGGGCCCTGCATTAAGGATAGACTGAAAATTTGTCTCAGAATCATGGAAAATATACTTTATAGGAGGATTCAGATGAAGCCAACACCTTGCTCTTGTGGAACTTGTCACAGATCACTTAACAGCTGTGTTTTACAGTTCATATAATGCTGCCTCTAGCAACGCTGAGTAAGAGCCTTGGCATGCTCCTGACTCACCGGGAGAGGAGTGTGCCACCTGCTGAATCATCATCCTCATTTCCTGGGGTGCCTGGGTGTTCCAAGACACTAAGGGAGGATTAAATAATAGTTACCATGACAGCTACCTAAATGCAGTCATGATAACATCAACAGACGCACTACAGTACTCTCTGTAATTTGAGATTTCTTCCTTCTGAAGCCTTAATAATTTTAGTTTATGTTCTTCAATCACTGCATGCAAGGTTGATTTTGTTTTTTAAGGGTTTTACCATTACAATCACTAGGTAGGATGTCATATGAGGACACAACTCACCTCTTAGAATTTCTTTCTCCCAGTGAATGCCTGACATGCCACTTACTGTATTTTTAGAAAGCAAAAGAGTGATATCAAGATGAAAATATAAAGATTTAAAGTTTAAAAATAAGTTATGGAAACTTGCATCTGAGAAAACAAATATGAATACTTTAAGCATTAGCCAACATGTTGCGGTCATGGGCTTGTTTTATGGCCCCAGGGTTTATGCACATTCCTGCAAGTGAGAACCTGCTGGTAGAGGGTTTGTGTTTGGCAGAAGGAAGCTCCTTCTTCCTTCTCCTTCCTTCCTATGATTATAGCAATCAGCAAAAACAGAGAAGCGAGAAGCAGCAGGAGGTTTCAAGTGACCCTGTATTTGAATGAGGCCTTTACCAACTCGCTTTTAGAAGGCTTACAATCTCTTTTAGGAAGATTACCGAAGAGCCTCAGCTAGTGAGGAGCACTTAGAGTCATCAAAATGAACATAACAAAATATTAGATGTCCTCAAGGTTTATTGAAATGGCTTCCCAGATGTCTCACTAAATGCTTACAAACCAGGGACATCACTAGGGTGGCGCCATTGGTGCAGACCACACGGAGTGACATCATCAGAAGAGGAACACCTAATTGCCTGTCTATACAATTTTAGTGCAATGTTTCAGCAGAAATGGATTTCTTCGAAAAGACAAAAAAAAAATCCTTTTAGTTAATTCTATAGGGAGCTCTAGTGGCCTAGTGTTAAGAAACTGCCCTGCAATCAATTGCATGTGGTTCAAACCCACCAGTTGCTCCACAGGAGAAGGATGGACAGTCATCTCCTGTATGATTAACTACCTCTGAAAACCCGCTGGAGAGTCAGCTATGGGTCAGTTCAGACTTGACAAAATAACAAAAGTCAATGATGTTGTTGTTATGTGCTGTCGAGTCACCTGCGACTCATAATGACCCTATGCACAACATCCCTAAACCTTGTTCTGTCCTGTGCCAACCTCACTGTCTCTGACACACCCACCCCATTACCCCAGTCACTGAATCCATCCACTTCATAGAGAATCTTCCTCTCCTGCACTGTCTCTCCACCCTCTCAAGCATGATGTCCCTCTCTAAGGACTGGTTCCTTCTTGCAACATGTCCAAAATATGTCAGACAAAGCTTCAGAATCCTTGCCTCCAAGGAGCAGCCTGGTTTAACTTTCTCTAGGATGAACCTGTTTGCTTTCTTGGCAATCCATGGTATATTCAATACTCTTCTCCAAAACCACAGCTCAAAGGCATCAATTCTTCTATCCCCCTAGTCATTGAGTCATTGTCCAGATCTCTGACTCATAGCAAGTGATTTCAAAGACCATGGGCCGGTATCAAGTGCACCTTAGTCTCCAGAGTGACACCACTGCTCTTCAGTACTTTGGAGAGGTCCCTAACAGCAAACGTTCCCATTGCAATGTGTCTTTTAATTTCCTGGATGCTGGTGCCAAGAGTGTTGACTGTGGAGCCAAGCAAACTTAAGCTGTTAACAATCTCAATCTCTTCACCATCCATCCTGATGCTTGCCTAAGTCCTGTTTACATATATCAAATATACCTATGAGGCTATACTTCTAAACAAATTTGCTTTTTGAACCTTCTGATCAGAGCTGTAATTATTACTCAGTTACAAATGGGCTTTCAATCCAGTGGTTTCATCTGCATGTGCAAAAACATTCACTGCTGTTTTCCTTGTTGCCACTGTTTTCATGGTCTCTGATTTCATCCTATTTTCTAGTGTGTTAGCTATAATATTACAGTAAGTAGTATTTGGGAACCATTATTAGAATGATATGGCACTACAATGTATCCAAATAAAGTAGTAACTAGAGAAATTAATGAAAGGAAAAAGCAATTAGAGGGAAAGGAGAATGATTTTAAAATTGCTTCTGTTCAATATTGTTGTTAGATGGCTGCCAAATCACCTAAGGCACATGCTGATCCTGTGAACAACACACCAGAGCACTGCTCTATCCCGCACCATTCTCACAGGCTGATATGCTCTGTGCCCACTGTTACAGTCGCTGTGTCAACTCATCTCCTTGAGGGTATCCCTCCCTTCTTCGACCCTTGAACTTTCCCAGGATGATGTCTTTTTCCCTGCTTAAGAACATTCTCAAAGCATGTGAGCCTCAGTTCCTAATAACTAATCATTGTTCGTTAATTCAATGTTGAAGAATTCTACAAAATAATTTTGATGTTAGTATTCATGTAAACTAAGAAATAATACACACATATAATTTACATCTATATTTGCCACATTATTTTCAGATTGAAGTTGAGAATGAATATTACTAATGAATACCCTAGAAGCAAAGATGGCAAAGTTAATATAAAATATTTTGAGCATGTTTTCAGGAAGGGGCTGCCGGTACTTGCAAAAAGACATCATGCTGGGGAAGATGGAGGGTCAGAGGAAGAGCCTCCACAAGATGAACTGACATCGTGACTGTGTGATGGGCTTGAGCATATCAGCGATCAGAGGATGGCATAGGACAGGGCGAGGCTCAGACCTGTTGTTCACAGGATTGCTCTGAGTCCTACTCAATTCCCTGACTTTTAACAACAGCCACAACGTATGATCAGAGCAGCTCTGGTGGCTTAGCCCATAGGGAGTTACTAACACAAAGACCACACTTTTCTGGTAGTTCAAATCCATTAGTGGCTCCATGGGATAAAGATGGACAGTCTCCTCTTGTATGATTTCCAACTTAAGAAAATTTGCTGCAGGGCCAGCTATGAGTTGGTACAACTTCAAGGCAATGACTGGCTTTTCCTTTTTTTTCACTTTACTGTACTCTCTGGTATAGGCAAAGGTTCATGGAGTGAGGGATGATACCAGGAGTTACCAGGTGATGCCAGCCCTAGTGACACTATTCTTTCAAAATATTAGCTCTGTGTCTGTCTTGGGTCTTCATTTCTGTTTCTTTTTCTTTATAATTGGATTTTAGTAAAATTATGTTTATAATGACATCGAGTCGGAACTCATTCATAGCTGACCCTCCAGCGGGTTTTAGAAGCCCAGGAGGAAAATGCCCATCCTTCTTCCACAGAATAGCAGGTAGATTTGAACTGTGTGCCTTTGGGGTTGCAATGCAACTTCCTACCACCAGGCCACTGAAGTGCCCATAGGTTGATCAATAAATAGAAAAATATTAACATCCAGTGACAAAACCCAAGTCTTTGAAGCTTTATCCCTGTTTTTTCTTCCCAGAGATTTATGGTTTTAGCTTGACATTTAGGTCATTTATGTATTTTGAATTATTTTTTTCTACATAGTACAAAATATGGGTCCATCTTGGTTATTTTGCGTGCAGTGATCCCACTATTCTTTTTCCACTGAATGGACTTGGCATCCTTGACAAAAATCAACTGGCCTAGATTTAGAAGTTTATTTCTAGACTCTCAATTCTATCCAATGGTATATATGTGTATTGTTACATAAGTATCAGCCGTTCTTTATTACTATGGGTTTTTAAGAGCAGGGAGCTCTGGTGGCATAGTGGCAAGAATCTACTCTGCAATACTGAAGGTATACAGTTCAAATCCACCAGCTGTTGGTGGGAGAAGGGTGGACAATCTCCTATTGTGTGATGAACAGCCTCTGAACACCCACTGCAGCGTCAGCTATCGAATGGTTCTGACTCGAAGGTACAAAACAACAACAAGTTTAGAAAAGGTTCTGAAATCAGAGAATGTATTCTGTTCTTTATCAACCTTACTTTGGCTACTTGGGGTCTCTTGCAATTCCATCTAAAGTCTGAGTATTATTTTTTTGACTTTTGTAAAAAAGGTTGTTGGAACTTTTATTGAATCTAGAAATTGCTTTGAGTAATAGTGATATTTTAGTGAAGAGCCCTGGTGGCATAGTTCTCTACATGTTGCACTGGTAACCAAAAGGTCAGAGTCTCGAACCCAACACCTGCTCTGAGGGAGGCAGGCAATACCATTCTTCCTATGAAGATTGGAAATCTAGTAGAGGCTCTGCATGAGTGGAGATCAACTTGATGGGAGCGGGGTTAGAAGCTATGACCATGGAATTTTTATTTATTTATTTATTTTGCCATGCTCAATTAAAAAGGAATCTCTGACTGTGCTGTGGTAAAAGTTCACAGAGCAAATTCATTTTCTGCTCAACCACAAACACACATATTTTGTTTTGTGTTATTAAGTACAATCCCCACCTGTTCACAACACTCTTCCTGCTTTCTCCTTGTGATTCATGTCTCCACGTATCCTTCTATCTTATCCCTTCCTGTCATCAGAGTTTCTCTCTAGGCTATTGTCCTTTTTATCTTGTGTGGTTGTTTGGTTCAAGAATCATTCCCTGTTGTTACAGGTCACTTTATAGGCCTGTGTCTCAGTTCTTATTTCCTTGGGGTAGTGGAATGGCTAGATCATATGAAGTTTCAACTTTTTGAGGTAACATCAAACTGCCTTCCAGAGTGGTTGTACCATTTTACAATACCACCAACAACGTATGAGAGTTCCCACCTCTCCACATCCTCCCCAACATTTATTACTTGCTGCCCTGCTAAACTTTCCCACTGCTAATGGGGTGAGATGGTATCTCACTGTGGTTTTGATTTGCATCTCTCTTACTGCCATTGATTTTGAACATTTCTTCACATGTCTGTCGGCCACCTGAATATCTTCCTCTGAAAAGAATTTCCATGTCTTTTGTCCATTTTGTAATTGGGTTATCAGTCTTTTCCTTCTGGAGGCCCAGGAATATTCTATAAACTTGTAATGAGATCCTTGTCTGAAATGGTACTGCCAAATGTTTGTTCCCAGTCTGTAGGCTTTCTTTTCATCCAGTTTGAAAAAGTCTTTGATGCTCACGGAGATTTACTCTTTAGAAGGTCCCATGAATCAATTTTATCCTCTGTGGCTGAACATGAGCCATAGAGTGAGTTTAGCTCCAGGTTCTAATGGTGACTAAGGATCATAGTCCTGTAGGTTCCTTTCAGCAATCTTTTCTAGTTATTAGTGTAGAAATCTTTTACATCCTTCTGAAAGATTAATTTATTCCTAGACACTTTTACTAATTTTTGGATGTTATTATAAATGGAATTGCTTTCTTAAATTCTTTTTCAGATTGCTCATTGGTCATGTACGGGAACACAACTGATATCCACAAGTTGATCTGGTACCCTGCCATTTTGTTGAATTCTTTCATTTTTCTTATTCATTCTTTGATAATTTCCCTATAAAAGATTATATTGTAGTAAGATGTTAATACTGCAAACTCAAAGGCAGCTGCTCTGGGGGAAAGAACGAGCCATCTCCTCCCATGTAGTATACTACCTCTGAAAACCTGGAGGATCCACTATCAATTGTTTCTGACTAGACATTGCAAAGGAGAGAAAGACCTCTGACTAGGTGATTGCCGCAGTGGGAGCTAGTGTGTCAGAAATTGTGAAGATGGCACAGGATAGGACAGGGTCAGCTCTATTGTTCATAGTGTCACTATGAGTCAAACTCGACTCGGCAGCACCTAACAACAACAACACACACCTCTATTTATTCAATTCTGGGAAAAAACCTATCTCTGGCACCACCCACCCCTCCTAGGACTGCCTACTGCTGGTCTCAGAGATTGAATGAGTAAGTGTTCCTACCTCTTTTACTTATTTGGAGCAGAGAAGGGCTGAAGTGAATGCTTCTTTACATGTTTAGTAGAATTCACCCATGAAACCATCTGATTCCAAACTTGTCATTATTTGAAGATTTTTGATCACTCCTTTAATCCAGGTATTTGCTGGTAGTCTTTTTTTTTTTTTAAATGAATTTTTCATTATATACTGGTTTACTTAAAAAGCTTGCATACATTGTTTTTTCACACCAGATCTTTCCCCTTTCCTTCACCCCCCCATCCATCAAATTGTGCAACCCTATGATTAACAACTCCCCCTCATCCTCACACCTACCTCATCCCCCCCCACCCCTTGGATCCTCATACTCATTCTATAATAGTTTTAAACAATACTTGTCTTTATGGGACTAAGTTTGTTGTTGTTTTTGACATTTTCTATTTTCTTCTGTTCCTTTTTTAAATGTAGTTTCTTTCTCCCTTCATTTCATTTAATTTTATTTCCCTTTAAGATGTCTTTTATGCCAAAGTGTTCCTTGGACAAACATCTGTTATATTTAAATATTTTTCTGGGTTAGGAAAACAATTAACCAAATATTTGTTATGGTCTCATCAGGAAACAGATGGGCCAACTGAATGTAATAGAAGTAAATTTAATGATGGGTTGTTCACAGATCTGTGAGCCAGGTTGAGGGAATCAAAAGAGCAGGGTTTCAGAGCCAGGTGAGAGCTGGACGGATGAGGGAAAAAGACTTCTTGGCAGGAAGTGTATTTGTGGAGGTAAGCAGTAAATCCTACAACCTATGTAAGGCAGTGAGTGGAGGAAAATGGACTGATTTTTCTCTACTTTTACCCTCTTCTTATCTCCTGTCAATGCCTCCCAACTGAAAGCCACAGAGCACTGGAGCCTAGTTAGTAAATGCAGCTTCCTGGGTTTAGCTTCCAGGGAGTTTGAGTAAGATAGAGAATAGTGGAGAATCAAAGAAGGGTGGTGGGGCAAAGAGGATAAACAGTCTGTTGAATTCACACAAACTATGGATCAAGTAAAAACAGGATTTCTGAAGATTCTGGTAAGTAACTGAAAAGTCAGCTATTCCAATCTACCACTGACTCTTTGGGGAATGATGAGGTTATTTGTGCCCATAAAGATTTACAACTTTGTGAACACTATAGGGTAGTTCTTCTCTGTCCTATAGGGTCCCTTTGAGTAATAGAAGACTAGACAGCAATGGGTTGGCTTTTTGAATTGACAGTACATACTCTGCTAGTACTGTAAAGCTCATAAACACAATTGAAAGTGGCCCAGGACTCATCTACTGTGCAACTGGAGAAATTATCAAAGATCATCAGAAAAATATCATTATTATAGCTAGCTTCATCATGCCCAGATACTTTGACAAACTCATAAAGTCAAATTTGTATTTGAGTTAGGGCTGCTGTTAATTTCACTTAAGAATAGCACAGAAGTCATAGCTGATCCTGTTGATACCTGAACTAGATCTCCTTGTTCTAATAACTTCTGTGCACACCATTTGATGTCCAACTGCCAACACTTACATTTCTTTGAGGACATTCTTTTGCATTTTTACCTCTAGCCCATGGGAGGTGCTCTCAACCAGTTATGGTAGATGTGTAAATATCTCAGTCCCCTTGCCTCTTCAGTGAGATGACAGTATGGCCAATGTGTTACACTGCTTCCAGAGTTTCCCTATGGAATAGCCACAGCTACTTAATTATATATCCTTTATCGACTGACTGCCTTCTTTCTCCCCCATCCTCACTCTCATTATTGATGCTTCTTTCACTTTCCACATAACCTTGTGCAATCTAGTCCTTGCTTCAAGATCAGCTTCTTACTGGGAAGAATATACAGTAAGAAAGATAGATCTTTTCATCTTACTTATCTAAATCAGCAAAGGACAATCTTCCATTGTTTTATACTAAATGGCATACCCTTTCATCAAGAGTTTAAACTCCTCACAGAGATACTAAATTTTATCATCTACCATCTACCAAGTCAGTTCTAGTGGCCTAGTGGGTAAGGAGTTCCAATGGCAGCCAAAAGGCACGTGGTTCAAATCTACATGTTGCACCGTGGGAGAAAGATGGGCAATCTCTTTCTGTGTGAATGATTTACAGCTCTGAAAACCTGATGGAGGGTTAGCTATGAGTCAGTTCTGACGTCTATAGTAATGTGGTGTTTTTTTTTAACCATTCACCAGGTGTCAGGTTCCAGACCAGGTATCTCCATCTTATCATGCTATCTCATTTAACCCTCACATTAACAGTCACATGAATTTTAATAATGCAGTTGGTTTGGATATTTTATGTATCGCCCCAAATCACACGAATTTTCATAAAGCTTTCTCCACAAATATATTTACTGTCAGAAACTTGCTAAAACCTCTGGTACATGGTTGATAAAAGAAGTGTTGAAATGAAACATTTTTTTGCCTGTTCCAAATGGCAGCCAAAGTCATAATTTTTTTGAAATGAGAAATATTTCTACCTTACCTATTTTTCATATAGAAACATTGTACTGCTGTCCAATTGTCACAAACACTAAATAGTGGTAATATTATGTTGTTGTTGTTGTTAAGTGTTGTTAAGTCACATACAACTTGTAGAGAGACCCTATAAACAACAGATCTGAACTCTGTCCTATCCTGTACCAAACACATAGTTTTTGACACACTCAGTCCCATTTGCTGCAGTAACTGTGTCAATTCACCTGGTTGCGGGGTTTCCTCTTTCTCCATTCCCCACCTTTCCAAGCATGATATCCTTCTTTAAGGAACAGCTTCTCTTAGTAACATGCCCAAAGTATGTGAGATGAAGCTTCACTATTCTTGCCTCCAATATCATGTTGTTGTTATGTGCCGTCGAGTCGCTTGCGACTCATAGCGACCCTATGTACAACAGCCCTAAACTCCGCTCTGTCCTGTGCCAATCGCACTGTCTCTGACACTCCCATCCCAATTATCCCAGTCACTGAATCAATCCACCTCATAGAGGGCCTTCCTCTCCTGCGCTGCCCCTCCACCCTCCCAAGCATGATGTCCCTCTCCAAGATTCAGTCTCTCATTACAACATGTCCAAAGTATGTTAGACAGAGCCTCAGAATCCTTGCCTCCAAGGAGCCACCCGGTTTAACCCTTTCCAGGACAAATCTGTTTGTTTTCCTAGCAGTCCATGGTATTCTCAATACTCTTCTCCAGCACCACAGCTCAAAGGCATCAATTCTCCTGCTATCCTCCTTGGTCACTGTCCAACTCTCTGATGCATAACAAGTGATTGCGAAGACCACAGCCTGTATCAGACGCACCTTAGTCTCCAGAGAGACACCATTGCTCTTCAGTACTTTAGAGAGGTCCTAACAGCAGACTTTCCCATGGCAATGTGCCTTTTAATATCCTGGCTGCTGGTGCCAAGACTGTTGACTACAGAGCCAAGCAAACTAAAGCTGTGTACAATCTCAATCTCTTCACCATCCATCCTGATGCTGCCAATTGGTCCAGTGGTGGGAATCTTTGTCTTGACATTGAGCCTCAATCCATATTGTAGGCTGCCGTCCTTGACACTCTGCAGCAGGCGCTTCAGGTCCTCTTCAGTTTCAGCAAGCAGGGTTGTGTCATCCGCATAACGCAGGTGTTGATAAATCGTCCACCAATCTTGACCCCACATTTCTCCTCATAGAGCCCAGCCTCCCGGATAATCTGTTCTGCATATAGGTTGAAAAGGTATGGAGATAGGATGCATCCCTGGCGTACGCCCTTCCCTATTTTGAACCATGCAGTGTTCCCTTGCTCTGTTCTGACGACTGCCTCCTGGTCCAAGTATAAGTTTCGCATTAGAACGATCAAGTGTTAGTAGGCTTAAATAAGGAATTACTGATTTTTACTAATTTTGTGGTTGTTTTTAGTATATATTTCTGAGTTTGAGTCACAAGTACAACTATTAAATGAGTACAGACATAAAGAAATTAAGCAGAATGAACTATCAGTTAAAAAAGTTTGCATGAGTGACAGGATGTTTTGTACAGTTTAATTTTGAAGGTCAAGTACTAATTTTCTTTGGGTAGGTAGTCCATGCTTGTTATTTTTTGGGAAAAAAACCCACCCCCCAAAAAAACCCAAAAACCTCAAACCCATCTCTAGGTGGTAATTTGTCTATTTGCCCTTTAGTCCTAAGTAAGCCTACACCTGTCCTTACAATGCACAGTGAAAACAGTGACAATTCATAAAAGATACTAACAAAATTCTAAGATCTTGAAAGTAATATATAAATATAATGGCTATTTTAATACACAATTATAACACAGATTTCTGGAAAAAAGTTCACAAATAAATGTAATCAAATACTGAAACATTTCAGGGCAAAGTCATTTAAAGGCATCTGTGTAAGCCATGGAAACAGGAGACAGTTGCCATTACAAAGTAGGCGAGTGAACAGATACACACAGAAACACAAGCCTTCAGTGTTTTTTCCAAATATATTTTTCATGACCTTAATTAGGAGACAGCCAAATGGTCCATGAAATTCTCATTTTATTGTTGAAATCAGAGGATCCAAGTTTTTAAGCTGTTGTTGTGTACCTTTGAGTTGGAACTGACTGGTAGCTGACCATCCAGTGGGTCTTCAGAGGCAGTAAATCAAACAGGAAGAGACTGCCCATCTTTTCCCATGAAGAGCTGGTGGATTTGAACTGTGTGCTTTTGGGAATTGCAGAGGAAAATTTAGGAAGCTCTGGCTTCCTAAGCTGTTAAGAGGAGTTCGAATGAGGCTTCAAGAGCAATCATAAAAAGTGCTTTTGAAACTTTATAATCCTCAGACTATGTGATATCTAATTTTAGTTTGTTCAATATGAACTTAATGAAATTCCCTCTTGACATGTTAGAAAGCTAATCTGATACACGCTTTTCAGTTTATTCTAATAAATTCTATAAAATAGATAAAACCTGTGTGCCTTTATAACAAATGAAAGATATCAGTACTATTTTAAATCTTTAAAATAATGAACATTTTGAATAAGTAAATCATTCTCATTGTTCAAATATTTCAAAAGAATATAAAGATAGTGAAAATCTACATTCTGTGGGTTCTTATCCCCTGACACCTAGTTCATGCTGTTGTTGTATACTGTCCAGTCAGAACTGACCCACAGCTGACCCTCTAGCAGGTTTTTAGAAGCAGTAAATCACACAGAAAGAAACTGTTAGGCAACCTTAGATAGATTTTTGACTCATAGTGGCCCCAGGTGACAGAGCAGAATTGCCTCACAGTTTTCTAGGCTCTCATCTTTAATAGAAGCAGATCACCAGGTGTTTCTTCCACAGAGCTGTATGCTCGGTGGGTTTGAACCAATAACCTTTCAATTACTAGCCAAGCATATGGCCACTGTGCCATCAGAGCTCCTTAGTTTGTCCTAGTCTAATGCATATACAAGCCAATTCAGCATCAACATTGTTTTTTTTTTTTCACTTAACAGAAAAATCTTGTAGCCAAAAAGACAAAGAGCTGTCTCATTTTTGTTTTCTGTTAAAAGCTGCTTAGTGTTCAAATGAATTGAGTGTCTCATCATTTAACTGGTCTCCTGTTGATGGATATCGAGGTTATTCCCTAATAATATTTTGCTATAAACAATATTATTAGAAATACCTTATCACTTCTCATATATAGAAATACATCTGTAGGATAAATGCCCAGAAATGAAATTCGAGGTTTAGAGTATACATGCATTCGTAATTTTAACAGCTACTGCCAAATTCTTATTTTCCTACAGCCTAGCCAAAACAAGGATGCCAGATAAAATTTTATGCTTTTCAATTCAGAAACATACAATAAAAAGTGGGTTACCTATTAAAGAATTAGGAAGAAAGTAGGACAAGTGTACTTAGCAATCTATGGAGTTCATTTTCACTCGAAAATACATTTACAGGAACTTACAGAACACTATGCATATACCAAGTGCTTCTAGTCATTTGATAAATAGACATACACAAATTCCACTCTGTGCCTTTGTGGAGTTGACATCTTAATTCTACATTTTGGAACTCTGCGGTCCTTTTTGATAATCTAGCTACATGTCGATAACCTGAAAAAGGAATTGTTGAGATCTTGAGTAGAGATGCTAGACATACATGCAACAAGTATAATTTAAAATCAACTAGAAGCAATGTTGCATATGATTCCACAGTTCTTCAGCTCTGTCAGGTCCTTTGGAAAACAACACACTCGCATGAGAGCCCTTTTTTATCTGAATCCATCTGCTGTTGGTTGTGATCAGCATACTGTGGGCACTGTGGTATCGTCTTAGATTATGTTGTGAAACAGGAAATAGAGAGTAGCAAAGGTATGCAAGCTGAGCAGCCCTACCTCCAGCTGAAACCAAAGGTGTTCAATTCAGGTTTGGGACTAGGGAAGATAAAGCTATCAGAACATTCCGATCAGTACACAGTTTCCTTTTTGCCAGCTGTCCTTGTTTTGGTTCGTGAAAGGGATAAGGAGATCCTGTGAAAAATAGTTTCAGAGGCATAAATCAGCAATACTGTGTTTGCTGAACAAAGGCACGGAGAAGGAAATGTGTTAGAAATCCCAAGAAACAGAACACGGTCTGTGCCAAGGAAAAGAAGGCAGCAAATGCAAGGATAGTTTTAGGCTTAAAAAGGAAAAATTAAAAATTGTATTTCGAGCATCTTTCTTTTAAAAGAGAATATTCTAAATCCTAATGCTCCCTCCCCACCAGATCACTGCCTTGAATCAATTCATAGCCTGTGACCCTCCACCAGTTGTCAAGGCTGAAACCTTTAGGAGAGCAGACTGCCTATTTTCTCCTAGGGAGCGGCTGGTGAATTTCAACCTCCGACTTTCTGGTTAGCAGCCCAACAAAGAATGTGCTACAACCACCAGGGCTTAACTCTCTTATATTTAATTTATGACATTTTATAAGGAGGTGGTACAGCACTGCTGCCAAAAAACTATTGCACGCACCCCAGTGGGTTCCCCCCCTTTTCTTTAAAGAACAAATGGAAGCTCAGCCTGCGACAAGGATGCCAGATATTGTGGCATCTTAAAAAGTATGAGGTGAAGCACAGAAAAAGCCCATTCCAGAGAACAGCTCTGAATCACATCCTGAACTTCCTCCCCACCCCTTCTGCTTTATAATATGAAAGTTTTAATCATAGTTTAGCATTTGATACCATAACAGACACAATAAATCGCTGGTTAGTGAACAAGTGATTTCTGAAGTCCTAATAGTCTATTTTTCCCCCCAAGGCATTGAATTTAAACTAGAAGGAGGGTCTCTGAGTTTAAGAGGTGAGGTCGAAAGGCTTAAGTGAACGTTGGCAGGGCCAGATTTCATTCCTGATTCCCAGTTCTGCAGTCACAGGATCACCATCCAGAACCTTTAAAGCCCATGACTTGCAGGTTTTGTGCGGCCACATTGCAAGCACTGCAAACTGGAGCGGCTTTGGACAATGGCACAGCGGCTCCCACAGTGGACGGCTGAATGCTGAATGCGTGGTCATGCTGCCCTGGGGCCCAGCGTCTGTGGAGCAGTCTTTCCAGGGGCCCCAGGGGCCGCCTGGGCCCCAAGTCTGCACAGCTGGCTTAGCACTGAGCTCTGGTGGCCTTAAGAGAAAGCCAGCTCCGCACAGACCCAGTAATGGACTCAGTGACCCCCACTGTTCGCTGTCGGCTCCCAGAGATAGCAGGTGACAAGTCTCTCAACTCTCTCGGTGAGATTTCCTAGGGATGACCTAGGTTTGGCAGCAGCTCCCAGCCAGTGAGGGCACGGAGAGAGGGCGCTGGCAGGGACCCGGGCCAGCTCGCCTTTCTCTGGGCTCCATTCCTGCCAGCCTAAGGCTCGGTGCGCTCCCCCTCCCCGCCCCCTAAGCATTTTCTCCACGCTTCCCACTTCATGTTTACAAAGTGCTCCCACCCACTCGCCGCGTTTCTCGCGCGCCCTCCCGAGCCCCTCGGTCCCGCCCTCCTCCTCCCCCGCCCTCCACCGCCGCCTCGCCTCCCCCTCCCGGAACCGCGGCGGCCGCTTCACCCCGCGGCCCGCGGGCCGCCGCCCCGCCCCTCCGCGCTCGGCAGCCCGTCACGTGAGCGGGCGCGCGGCCCGGCTCCCGCCCCGCCCCCGCGTCAGCGCGCGCTCCGACGTGCCCTGGAACTTACCCTCCCTCGGAGACCAGCCTGCTGGGGACGCGGCTGGCCTCTGCCGCCGCCGTGTTTATGCTCTCGAGGCGTGTTCCGCCGTCCCACAGCCACCGGTGCTGGGCTGGGCGCCGCCGCCTGCTGACGAGGGGAGCTGCCTCCCGCACTTGGCCCCTACAGCGCTCTGCCTCGAGGCGGCGGGACCCTCGGTAAGGTGGAGGGGAGCGGGTCCTCGCGGATGGAGGGCGAGCGCGGAGGGGCAGGGTGTGTGAAGCGCCTGCACAAAGGCTCCCGCGGGAGCCCCCCGGGCTCTGCCCGCGGAGGGGCGGCGGAGACGGGGGGAGGTGTGTACTGGAGGTGCGTCTGCGCCGAGGTGAGCGCGAGGTGAGGGCTCGGGGCGCCCCTGAGGGGTCAGGTAGAGGGGGCGCGCGGGTGTGGGCGCCGCGGGGGGGGGAGGGGAGGTCGTGCCAGCTCATTGGCTGACGTGGGCGAGAGGGTTTAAATGGCTCGAAGTTGTGGCTCTTCTGCCCCCTGGGTTTCCTGACTTCCTGTGTGAGGGCAGCGCCCGCCTGCCCCGCCCCCAGAAAGGAGGGTGTCGTTGTGTTTGTGTTGAGTGTGTTTGTGAAAGGCTGGCCCGGGTGCTGTTGCCGCCCTCCTTCCTCGGCCTTTACAGCCCAGGTGTGCCAGTTTCCCTAACTGCTCTAGGATGTGCAGACCTCCGCCCAACTGAGGAGCCCACCTGGGGGCCTCCCCTAAAGGACTGATGACCTGAAGCTGGGCACTTTCTTCTCTGCAGTCATTCGAGGCGCCGCGCCCCTGCTGAATGGACATAATGCTACCCTCTAGCTCTTCTTGGAGGCGTCCTTGAATGGGCGGGGGAATCCTACTCTTAACTCGCTTGTTACTCTCCTCTCCTCTGAAGACAGTTCATCAGATTGTCTTCAAGAATGGTTTTCCTTTGGATATTGTATGTTATTGCAGAACCTCTTGGAAGAAAAAGGCCCCATGGTCATTATTAGAGAAAAAGGCACGAGGCTTATGTGCTGTTTTTCATTGGACCGCAGTAGCAGTTTTACATGTATTTGCAAAGGCCAAAACAAAATGTTTAAACTGTACCTTTATTGAAAGTTATAATGCTGTTCCAGATGAAGTGTTTATTATGAGTGAAGGCTGTTAAAACTCTAATAACATGATTGGTTGTGGCTGGCTTTATGGTTAATTATGACACCTGTTGTTGATTGCCTTTGAGTCAAGCACGACTCATACATAGCGACCCTATGAACAAAATGCCTGAAGGCCTTCTACAACTGTCGACATTTAAAAGTATATTTTATTGACCTACTATGCACACATTCCTAAAGGGAGGCAGTGTGGTTGAGTGAACAGTCAAATCATTGTGATCCTGGTTTGGCCACCCACCTTTAGATATCTTGGAAGAAGAGTTAAAGTGTTACCGTCAAAAGTGGTTAAAAAGTATCTTACTTCTTTTATAACTGAATACGTTGGCACCAATGGCCTAGAGATATATTTATTTGTGCATTTCCAGTGAGCTGTAGAAGAGTGTATGGGCTATTTTTCTCATTTGAGCTGAGAACCTGTCTGCTGGTGCCCGTAATTTTTTCTTTGTTTTAAAAATGCCTAGGAAATGTGTGGGAGCCCAGAGCAATGCCTAAGGACTTGGTAGTGAAGGCATGACCTTGAGCTATGTTACCTGCAGAACCTGACAAGCTGGATGCGTAAGTGTGACCCATGGTTGCATGCAGCACCATTATTCTGGAGGAATTCCAGTGTGTGGACTCTATATTTATGAACAGATTTGTTTTTGTACTTTTTACCAATCATAGGAGTTAGAGAAGATTGCTTCCTTATCGAACATAATTCCGCATATAATGATTCAGAGGAGTCTTGGTGTTGAAATGTTGTGTGTGGGTTTGACTGCTAGCAGGAAGGTCAGTGGTTAAAATCCATTAGTTGTTATGCCAGAGAGACAAAATCTTGTGCTGTAAGGATTTACAGCATTGGAAACCTTATAGAAGGGGACGAGATTCTGAGCTGACTGGTTGGGCAGTGGGTTTGGTTTTGGTTTGATATAGATTAAGAAGCTGTGGTGTTACAGTAGTTAAACACTCATGGGCTAACGGAAGGTCTGTGGTTGGAACCTACCGGAAGTCTGAAATGTGGCATTTTGATTCTGTAAAGCTTATGGCTGTGGAAACCCAGAGGGACAGTTATTCTCTAGCCTCTAGTCAGAATTGACTAAATGGCAACAGGTTGTGTAGATTAATTGTCCTTATATAAGCATCACTGTTTTATTTGGTTTTTGTATTTGTTCTTCCAGTTTTAAATCTCAAGTGAAACAATATAATTCTAAGAAAAACTTTAATAACAATGCTACAAACATAATACCTGTATTTAATCATCTTTTGGCTTTTCTTTCATCAATTATGAAATTTCTCTTGAATGTTTTAAAATATGGTCTAACAGAAAGCAGACTTTACAAATTTAAGTACTTTCAAATTATGCATAATTCTGAAAATAGGAAGGATAGTAACATTTAAAAAATTTGCCAGAATAAAAAAAAAATGAATAGGGATGATTTCTAAAACTGCTAATGGTAATACCAAGTATTTTAATTACCCGAGAAAGTTAGTACCAGGAAAAAAACAGCATAAAGTGAATCTATCTGGTGTGGCACAATTTTATAGTTAGTAGAATGAGCCAGGTGGTGGGGTAGTTAAAGCACCCACCTGCTAACTGAAAGGTGGGCTGTTCAAACTCACCAGCCTCCACCAAGGTTTCTTTAAAGATTTACAGTCTGGGAAGCCTGAGGCAGTTCTGTGTCCTACAGGGTTGCTATGAATTGGAATAAACTAAGTGGTTTGATGGTTTGGTTTTTCATGAGAATGAACAGTGAAGTAAAATTTACTTTATTCTACACATACTTAAAATGGAACTATTTTTCTGGCATGAATGAAAAGTGAATTATGTGTGAAAAGTGTGATAGTTCCATTCGTCATCCTTATGCTTCAGATCATCGTCTTTTGCAGAACCAAACCCATTAGATGACCATCCCTGTGGTTTTGTTTTTCTTCAGTTAACTGCTCTCTTGTGTCACCTCCTCCTTAGTGGTTGCTTTTGCTGTGATTCACTCTTTTCTCTCTTTCATTGACTTATCTTGTAGTTCTAAGTTGCAGTTGACTAGTTTGATATGTGAACTGAATGCCGAATGTTAGCTCTAAACACCCCCTCCTCTTTTGAATACTTGTCAAACCTTAATGTGTATAGGAATCACCTGTATCTCAGATACTTCTTGGATGATGGAGATGATGCTCTGCCCAGACTCTGCTGTTCTAGACCAGTGCTACCCAGGAGAAGAGTAATGTAAGCACTCATGTAAATTTTAGGGTTTAGTAGTCACATTATGAAAACAAGCAAGTGAAATACATTTTACTAATTTAATTTTGAGTATCCAGAGTGTTAGAATTTTAACTTGTCATCAATATAGAAAAAATTGGACTTTCAAACTTGTGTGTATTTTTACAGTTGCAGCACATCTCCGTTCACACTAGCCACATTTCACATGCTTAGTAGCAACATGTGACTAGTGTCACTGTATTCAGTTCTAGAGCCTGGAATCTAGATCAGTCTATTTTTAGTGTATTTTTAGATTGACCCCATTAGTAGCCCTTGGGAACTTGCCAGAAACATAAAATTATGGGCCATTGTAACACACTGGCATTAGAACATCTTGATGTCTGGCCTTGTAATCTGTGTTTTAAAGCCCTTTAGGATGTGCCTGCAAAATGTATTGTGATATCCAGGAGAAGATCATGGAAGAGAAGACGTTGGGGACAAATTGAGAAATTATGTGTTGACATTAATAAGTGTTGGTTCATTAATTGTGACAAATGAATAATGTTAACATAGAATAATACTAATAGGGGAACTGCATGTAGGGTATATGGCAACTCTAGGTACTGTCCCTTCAGTAATTATACACATCTATAATTCCTCTAGGGCAGTGGGGGTAGATGTGTCAGAATCAGTGAGACTGACTCAGGATAGGGCAGGCTTTAGAGCTGTTATACATAGGGTCGCAGGTGACTCAATGATATATAATACAATAATTCCTCTAAAAGTAAAAAAAAAAAAAGTTTAAAAAAAGCTTTCCAGATACTTCTGTGGCTCAACAAAAGTTTGAGAAGCACTGATCTAGATGTTTATATGATATGAATAACAGCAGCTTGGGTGGGCAGAATGGAAGTTATACTAGGTCTAATAGGGTGATAATAAACATTAAACATGATTTTGTAATAAGGGTTCCAGGCACTGTACCAAATTCTTCATATTAACTAATTTAATTCTTGACTTTATACTGTTACAAGCTCCATTTTACTCATGGAATAAATGAATCTCAACAAGGCTAAGTGATGTGTCTTTTAAGTGAACACTGTTGCAAGAGGCAGAGATAGTATGTTTGAGGAGGAGCTGATTTCATAAATAATCATTTGTGAATCTTTCTTTATTCTTACATTTTCTTGAATATGTAATGATTAATGTGGAAACTTTATATTAAACTGTTCCTCATTTCTGCTTTCCATCCTCAAAAGAATCTTTTGAGGTTCATATTGCACAGATAAGACCATAAGGGTCTGACAATTTGATAATTGCAGAGCCTAGATTATGAGGCTCTTTGCTTTGTACCACAGCAGAATTGAATTGATAATATTTTCAGCTCAGAAAGTTTGGTGAAAATAACCTGTGTCTTTTTAAATTGAAAGATTCAGGCTAATTGTATATGCATGTCAATAAAGTGCACAAAAAAGGCTAGGTAATAAACTAGGGATATGCAACAGATAAAAGCATCTCAAAAGCATTATCTTTTTTTTTT
>NW_006399896.1:7998579-8000085 GCF_000299155.1 Elephantulus edwardii | reverse complement strand
AATTCATTACAGAAAAGCTAGGAACAACACTAGAAGTCCTAATCCACAACATAAACAGTCTTCCCAGTATCCTGGAAAAGCTACAACCAGGAGAAGATAATATAGATGAATGGGACCTTCTAAGACTCAAATCCCTATGCACATCCAAAAACTTCTCCAGTAGGGTAAAAAGCAATATCTTAAATGCAACAATCTGGATACAGAAAGTTGCTTGCTGTATGATTTTGACTATTTTCCTATTCTTACACTTGTTTCTTGCATGGTTAATGTAGGTATTCTGTATCATGGCTTAAAGGTTACTAAGTAGTTTTTCACAGTTCCTTTTTTCTGTTCTCTCAAGGATCTTTTGAGGATTGTGTTGTTTCTTTGTTTTACAAATAGATGTGCCACATTTGTTTAGGCCTTTACTAGTTGAATAGACTTTTGGGTTGTTTCCAGTTTCTGCCTATTAGGACTAAAGGGTCTGTGAATGTTCATGATAAACCTTTATGTGAATATATGTTTTCATTTCTTTTTGATAAATACTAAAAAAAACAGGTTGCTAGGTAATATGGTCAGTGAACATTTATATGAAATTTACATTTCGTTTTCTAAAGTTGTTCTACCCATCTTGCATTGTCACTAGCAGAGCTCCCTAGTATATGGTAAATAAATATTTTAAGTTTTTAAAAAACGGAAAAACTTTTCCAAAGTGGTTTTGCATTTCAATATTTCAAGCAGAATTCTATTTGTTCTGCATCCTTAACCACCTTTGAATTTCAGCTAGTCCAGGAAATGTGTACTAGTATATCCTTGTGGTTTTAGTATGCATTTTCCTGGTTACTAAAGACTTTTGGGCATCTTTTCATAGATTTCGTTACCATCAGTATATCTTGTAGATTGAAACCATCATCAACCTATTTATTTAGCAGGTTGTTAAACTTAGGCATTATGCCACCAGAGCTCCTTTGCCAAACAATTAGCCACTTCTATTTTCCCCTATGTTTTCTAACAATGTTTTAAAATTTTAGGTCTTATGTTTAGGATGATAATTAATTTTGAATTGCTTTTTGCATTTGTTGTTGTTGGTGTTATGTGCCGTCGAGTCGCTTGCGACTCATAGTGATCCTATCTATGTACAAGAGCCCTAAACGCTACTCTGTCCTGTGCCAACCTTGCCGTCTTGACACACTCACTTCCACCACTCCAGTCACAGACTTGATCCATCTTATCAAGGTTCTTCCTCTCCTGCGCTGTCCCTCCACTCTCCCAAACATGATGTCCCTTTCCAAGGACCAGTCCCTCCTTGCAATATGCCCAAAATATGTCAGACGAAGCTTCAGAATCTTTGACTCCAAGGAGCACTCTGGCTTCACCCTTTCCAGGACAAACCTGTTTGTTCTCCTAGCAGACCATGGTATATTCAACACTCTTCTCCAGCACCACAGCTCAAAGGCATCAGTTCTCTTTCTGTCATCCCTAGTAACTGTTCAACTCTCTGATGCAGAGCACGTAATTGTGAAGACT
>NW_006399896.1:7953504-7997679 GCF_000299155.1 Elephantulus edwardii | reverse complement strand
GTGCGATTGGCACAGGACAGAGCGGAGTTTAGGGCTGTTGTACATAGGGTCGCTATGAGTCGCAGGCGACTCGACGGCACATAACAACAACAACAGCATAGCCTGGATCAGGTGCACCTTAGTCTGCAGCCTGATGTCGTTGCACTTCAGTACTCTTGAGAGGTCCCTCACAGCTGACTTTCTGTTTCCTCATTTCCTGACTGCTGTTACAAGAGTGTTGACTGTGGAGCCAAGTAAACTAAAACTATTAACTAATCTCAGTTTCTTCACCATCCATACTGATTTTGCCAGTTGGCCCAGTGGTGAGAATCTGTTTTCTTAATGTTGAGCTTCAATCCGTATTGAAGGCTGCAGTCCTTGACCTTCTGCAGCAAGCACTTCAGGTCCTCCACAGTTTCAGCAAGCAGGGTTGTGTCATCTGCATAATGTAGGTTGTTGATGACTCTTACACCAATCCTTATGCCACGTTCCTCTTTATACAGCCCAGCATCTGGGATGATCTGTCCTGCATACAGACTGAAAAGGTATGGAGACGAAATACATCTCTGATGGACCCCCTTCTTGATTTTGAACCATGTAGTGTCTCCTTGCCTTTTGGTCCAAGTATAGGTTTCGCATAAGCACAATCAAATGTTCTGGGATTTCCATTCTTCTCAGTCAGCCATAGCTTGTTATGATCCACACAGTCAAAAGCTTTTGCATAGTCAATGAAGCACAGATAGACATTCCTTTGGTACTCTCTGCCTTCTGCCAAGATCCATCTAACAGTAGCTATAATGTCCCTAATAACACGACCTCTTCTAAATCCAGCCTGCATATCTGGCAGTGCTCTTTTGCATATAGTATGAGATTATTCATTTTTGTGTATGGGTAGACTGACAAAGAATTCATCCATTTGACTTCTAATATTTGAAAAATATGTTGAATATCTCATGGACTGCCACTAGAACAAACAAATCTGTCTTGGAAAAAGTATTGTCAGGGAACGCCTTAAGAGGCAGGAATGGTGTTACTTCATCTCATATACTTTGGACATGTTATCAGGATGGGATAGTTCTTGGAAAAGGGACATTATGCTTGGAAAAGTAGAGGGTGAGCACAAAGGATAGGAAGACTCAACAAGGTGAATTGACACACTAACTGCAGTGATGCACAGCAGAGATTATAAGGACAGTGCAAGATGAGGCAAGAGTAAGTCTGTTCGGTTGCTGTGTGTCGGAGTTGACTGGATGGAACCTAGCAAAAACAAACGCTTGTTCAGTTGCAATTTGTTGGAAAGATTAGCCTTGTTAGATTGAATTGCTGTTTATTGAAAAGCAATTGATCACATGAACATGGGCCTATTTCAAGACTGTCTTCCATTTTATTAATCTGTATGTGCTTTTTTAATGCCAATTCCACATTGTATTGATTACTGCAATTTTGTGAGAAGTCCTGATATCAGGTAATATAAATTTTCCAACTTTGTTACTCATTTTAGATTGTTTTGGTTATTCTCAGCCCCTTGCTTTCTTGATCATGTATATTACATCTTGGACGACTTGCTAATTGAGATGTCAGCAGTTAAATCCACCAGCTATTCTGAAGAAAAAGGATGAACCAGTCTTCCCATTATGATTGACAACTTTGGAAACCCAGAGAGGATTGTTTTAAGTCAGAATAGATACAGTGACAGTGAGCTGGGTGGGATTACTGTTCTGTAGTAATTTTAGAATCCATTTGCCAATTCTTGACAATTTTACTGGGATGTTAATAGGAATTTTTTTTCTTGTTTTTTAAAATTGTGGTTTAGGTGAGAGTTTACACAGCAAAAATTAGTTTTCTACTTAATAGTTTATACATATTTTGTTTTTGTATAAGATGTTGCTTTAAACTCAGTAACAGTAAATTGCAGTAACTCAGTGCTTCCTTCCCGAGTTCTCCATTTCCCTTGATCCTTCTTTCCTGGCCTTTCTTGCCTCTGGAGCTTTGTTTTTGGGTACATGCTGCCATTTGTTCTCATGGTTAATTTATTCTTAGGGGTACATTCCTCATAGATGCTTTGTTAACTTTGTTATTGTTAGGTGCTATCAAGTTTAGTAGGACCCATAGTGAGTCTGTATAAACAGCAGATGTGAACGCTGCCCTGTGTCATCCTCACAATCTCTGACATACCCAAGCCCATTTGCTACAGTCCCTGTGTCAGTCCACCAAGTTGAGGGCTTCCTCTCTTTTTAAGTTTCCTTCTACCTTTCCAAACTCCATATCCCTCTCCAGGGAATAACCTCTTCTAGCAACATACTCAAAGAATGTGAGATAAAGCATTATCATCTTTGCCTCCAAGGAACGCTCTGGCTGCACCTTCTCTAAGACATATCTGTTCTTTTAGCAGTACATGGGATATTCAGTACTCTTTTCCAGCACCACATTTCAAAGTCCTCCTTATTCCTTATCTAGCTCTCAGATGCATCACAAGTAACCAGAAAGACCTGAATCAGATACACGTTAGTCCCCAAACTGACATCCTTGTGGCACAATAATTTGGAGAGGACCTTGACTACAAACTTTCGCAGTGAAAGACATCTTCTGATCTCCTGACCACTGGTAGTAAGTGCATTGTTTGTGCATCCAAGTAAGATAAAGTTGTTGATAATTTGTCTTTTCTCCATCTATCATGATGTGATCCAGTGGTGAGGATTTTTTCCCTTGACACTGAGATGCAATCCATATTGAAGACTTTGGTATTTAACTGTACACAGCGCCCACTTTTTAAGTCTTACTCACTTTGGAAAAGCAGGGTTGTATCATCTGTATAACCATGGTTATTGATGTCTCTTCCTATAATTCTGATGCCATATTCTTTTTCCTAGAGTCACCTTCTCAAATAATTTGTTCAGCATACAGATTGAAAAGGTATGGAGAAAAGACATAACACCGATGCTGACTTTTCCTAATTTTAGCGAATTTTGCAGTCTGAAATTGACTAAATTGGCAATCAAGATATGTTAATGTAATTGATGACTGGAATGCAGAAGTTGGAAACAAGAAGGAAGGGTAGTCTGAAAGTACTGTGACAGAAAATCAGAAATAGAGTGACTTTTGTATGTTCAATGATTTATTCATCACAAATACCTTTTTTTTTTTTAATAGAACCCACAAACAGCAGTTTTACACATGGACCTTACCAGATTGACTGTGTGGGACTCAGATTGACTACACTTGTGGAAGAAGTTGTTGGGAAAGCTCACTATATTAGCACTCAAAACCAGGCCAACTACTGACTGTGGAACAGACCATCAATTACTCATGTGCAAATTCAAATTAAAGCTGAAGAAAATGAAAACCAAAATATGATCTTGCGTATATACCACCTGAATTTTAAAATGATCTTAAGAATAAATTTGAACCATTGAACACTAGTGATTGAAGAGCAGATGAGTTATAGGATGACATTAAGAATTTCATCCACGAAGAGAGCAGAAGGTCACTAAAAAACAGAGGAGAGAGAAAACCAAAATGAATGTCAGAAGAGACCCTAAAAATTGCACTAGAGTGTCAAGAAAACAAAGGGAGAGAGCTGTCTGGCAGTGGCCCTCCAACTAGGGGAGAGCAGTCAGGTTGCTAGGGAGAGCAGCCTGGTATGTATGAGGAATTTTATCTAAGCTGCTTTCCTTCACCTCTTTCTCCTGTACATCTGTAAGTAACACTTCCAAAGCCCTTCTCTTTGTAACTCACACATTTGCTCCCTTTCCTGTAGGTAACCTGAACACTGAGTCTTGCTCCAGACCTGAACCCTGAGCCCAGTTCCAGAGACAAAAGGGAAATACAACTACCAGTTAAGGAAGTGAAGGAGGATATAGCCTCAAAGTTCAACAAGCCACCCCTACTGGACTACATAGCAAACACTTTGTAGTCCAGAGGGCAGAAAACATCAGAAAAAGTATCTTTTAACTGAATAAGAAGGCATGCAGCTTCAACTCAGGATCACCAGTAAAGTTAATACTAAAGTGGGCTCCCCTTCCCCTTCATCTCAACACCTCTGTTCAGCATGAAGCAGCCAGAGAGTCTGTACCCCATTCCCAAATGAAAAACCCGGAAATGAAAAAGACAATATCTTTGTTTAAAAAAAAAAATCACCATTGGACCATTCCGACCATTACCCTGTCTTTTCTGGTCCCTGCTGGATCTTTCTCATTTCCTTCGCCCATTTCCTCCACCCACTAAATTGTGCAGCGCTGTGATTTCATCCCTGTCCATCCTCACTCTTCTGCACCCAACACTTACCCTCTTGGATCCTCATAAAAGATTTTTACAATAAAAAGAAAACAAAGAGAAGAGATGCTGAAATAAAAGAGCTGAACAGAAGATTTCAAAAGGTAGTGTGGAAAGACAAAGCAAACTACTATAATGGAATGTGCAGAGACCTAGAATTGGATGGAATAACTTGTTCAGCATTTCTCAAGCTGAAAAAAAAAACACCCGGAAAAACAAATTCAAGCCCAAATCTTGAGTGATCCAGGAAATATCAAAAGAAAGAATTGGCTGACATTGAAATATTTCAGGAAGTACTGTGTAATCGAATGCCAGTAGAAATGAAGGAGGAAGTTCAAGCTGTAGTGGCTGGCAAAAAAGAAGGTCCCAGGAATACCATTTGACTTGTTTCAGATGACAGATGCAGCCCTGGATGTGCTTACAGTCTATACCAGAAAATTTGGAGGATAGCAACCTGGCTGGCTGACTGGAAGAGATTCATGTTTGTTCCCATTCAGAAGAAAGGTGATACAACAAAATGTGGAACTTAATCAAACATTATCATGAATATCACATGCAAGTAAAGTACTACTGAAGATCATTTTTAAAATGCCTAGCAAGGTATAGAGACACAAAAGTGCCAGACATTCAAGCTGGATTTATAAGAGGCTGTGTCACTAAGGACATCATTGTTTATTTCAGACGGATATTCACTGAAAGCATAGAATACCAGAAAGAATGTCTGTTTTAACTTTATTGACTATGCAAGGGCATTTGACTTTGTGGATCATAACAACTTATGGCTAACATTGAGAAGAATTAGGATTCCAGAACATTTAATTGTGCTTGTGTGAAACCTGTACCTAGACTAAGGCTATTGTGTGAACAGAGCAAGGGAACACTACATAGTGTTACCTTTCTAAGTCTGTAGGGTAATTCCCCAAGGGTGGGATTATATCTAGGTTTGAAGTGTGTCTGTGAGCTTTATTAAATTGGTAACTTTGATCTTTTTTTTTTTTATTTTGAATTTTGTTAGACATTTTTCTCTCTTACTATCCAGGACCTTCTGTGGTCTGGATTAGTGTAATCAATAGAGGTGGCTTGGCACCATCAAGTTCTTCAGGTCTTGAGGTGGTGGAGGTTGTGGTTTGTGTAGTCCATTAGTCATTGGGACTCATTGTTCCTCGAGTCTTTGATTTTCTTTTCTTTTCCTAGTAATGGAGAGAGAGTGATGGTTGCATCTTAGGTGGCTGCTTATAGTTTTTAAGACTCTACTCATTGCTCATCACTCTAGGTTGTAGAATATTATTTTTGAGTCAATGTTATGCCAGTTGATCTTGTGTTCTTCGACTGTGGTCCTAAGTCTTTGAGCCTAGTGACTTTTAAAGTTGGTGATTAGTTTTTCTATTTCAATAAGCAATGTTACTGAATTTTACTTTGCATTTAAATTTCTTTTGAGGTTGCATTGTTATATCTAGATCTTTTTGTAGTGTTGACATTTATACAGTATTAACAATTCCAGCCTTCCATTTATGTAGATCACTTGTACTTGTGTTTTATAGTTTCATTTATATACTTAAAAAGATTTTATTGTGATTTGCGTGAAAGTTTACAGAGCAAATTGTTTTTCCATTTCAAAAATTCATACACATTTTAATTTCTGTTTGATTGCAGTCTCGAAAATATATCAGCATTCTTCTTACTTCCTGTCTCTGCTTTCATTTTCCATTTGTCTGTCTTTCCTGTGCCTCCTGCTTTTTGAACTTTTATCTCTGGGCAAATGTTGGCCTTTGGATTGTATAGTTTAGTTTTGCAAAACCTTATTTGCTATTGTTCCCTTTGTATACCTGCTTGTTTGGCTAAAGTTGAGCTCTGAAAGTGAGTTCAGTTCCAGTCTTAACAATAACATTTGATTATTAAACTAACCATGCATTCCTGGGATTAGTCCCGTTTAGTTATGATTTCTAATCTTCTTAAAATGTTGTTAGATTTGATTTGCTCTAATTTTTTAAGAATGTTTGTTTCTTCATAAGGTATATGAATTTTCTTTTTTCATTTTAGTATTTTGTGGTCTGAGTAATGCTAATTTACTATGTTTAGAAGTTTTTAATATTCCCCCTTCTTCCCATGGAGCAGCAGTGGATTAAAACAGTGTGGTTTCGGGATTGTGGTGTAACTGCTTAACACTGCACCACCAAGCTCCACATAAAAAAATCCCTAAATGGTGGGAGAAGGATCAGCAATCTCCTCCCCTGTGATTTACTTCCTCAGCCAACCTACTGGAGGGTCAGCTAAGGGCCAGTTCTGACTAAACAGCACACAACATGGTGGTATAAAGCAAAAGAACATACAGATACATCTTGGACAAAGTGCAGTCAGTATTCCTTGGAGGCAAGGATGACAAAGCTTTGTCTCACATAATTGGACGTGTTAGGAGAAACTGTTCCTTGGAAAACGACATCATGTTTGTCTTACTCTTTATATCCTCCCACAGCTCAATTTATAGCAATAAACAAAACACATCAAAAGGCAGGAAAAACTGACCATTGACTCTCTAACCCAACATCTCCAGCAAATTGAAAAAGAATGATACCCTCTAAAAACTGAAATTATAAAAATTAGAGCAGAAATAAGTGAAACAGAAAAACAATTGAAACTATCAACAAAACTAGGAGTTGGTTCTTTGAAAAGGTCAATAAAATCGACAAACCACTAGCAAAACTCACAAAAGAAAAGAAGATGGTAAGAGATGACTCAGGCAACATCACAAGAGAGCCAACTAAAATAAAAAAGCTAACAGTATTATGAAAAACTATACTCAAACAAATATGGAAACCTAGAGGAAATGCACAAATACTTAGAAATACACAACCTACCTAAACTGACACAAACTGAAATTGAACATCTGAAAAGACCCATTACAAAAGAAGAAATTGAAAAGGTAATACAACAACTTCCAACCAAAAAAACCCCCTGGACCAGATGGTTTTACAAGTGAATTTTATCAAACATTCAGAGAAGAACTGTTACCAATTCTACATAAATTATTTCAGAAAATAGAAGAAGATGGAATTCTCCCAGACTCATTCTGTGAAGCAAACATATCCTTGATACCAGAACTAGGAGAGGACACCACCAAAATAGAAAACTAAAGGCCAATATCTCTCATGAACATAGATACAAAAATTCTGAATAAAATACTGGCCAATAGGATTTCTTGATTTTTATACAGAGATTTTAAAAAGTATTTGGAGAACGTAATGAAAAGAATCAGTAATAGATTTTAGTATTTTAAAATTGCTTTTTTAAAAAAATAAAATTTATTTGTTCTTTTCTTGTTGTGTGCCATCGATTTGGATCTGACTGGAAAGGAGGAGATTGCCCTCTGGTTAATTTGAACCATGCGCCTTCAGGATTGCGGTGCAGCTTCTTTGCCACTAAGTCACCAGAGCTCCCTAAGATTGCTTCTTTTTTTTATTTTTTAATTTTTTTTATTGTTATTTACACATAGGTTTACAGAATATGTTGGTTTTTCTTCAATCACATGTTTTGATTTATAACATTTAGTACAATATCCATAAGGCAATCACATTTTTCCTATTTCCTCCCTGTAATTCTAATTTCCATTAATCCTCCTATCCTACTAGTTCTTGCCTTCAAGACTTTATTTTGGGTACATGCTCTCTGTCAATCTCCTTACTGGTGGTAGACTTGCTAGTTATTCTAAGGAGTGTGTCTCCCTGGTGTTTCCTATAGACGCAATCTTGCTGGAAGCCCAGGCCACATCTATGGCTTGTGTTCAAGTCAGCCCTCTTTTTTTTTGTGTGTGTGTGTGGGGGAGGGGGGTGTTGCTTTCAGGTTTACTTGGGGAGAGGGTGGCAGAAAGTCTAGATAAAATTCTCTGGGTACCCTAGGCATTTTTTCTTTCTTTTTTTTTTTTCCTACCTAGGGGTCAGATAGGATAATCTGCGCATTGGGGAGCTCACCCTGAGTGCCGTGATGGCTCGCCCCGAGCTGAGGGCTGTGGACAGCCCTCCCCGGGCAGAGGGCCGTGACGCCCCGAGCTGAGGGCCGAGGGCAGCCTGCCCCGGGCAGAGGGCCGTGACGCCCCGAGCTGAGGGCCGAGGGCAGCCTGCCCCGGGTTGAGGGCCGTGATGGCTCGCCCCGAGCCGAGGGCTGAGGATAGCCCGCCCCGGGCAGAGGACCGTGATTGTTTCTTATTGATTGATTAAGCTCTGAGATGGGTGGACACAAGGACTAGGGAAATAGGAGCTAGTGTGTCAGAGAGACACAGTGAGATTGACTCAAGATAGGACAGGGTTCAGAGCTGCTGTTCATAGGGTCACTATGAGTTGTAGGTGACTCGACAAATGATACCAATAAACAAGATACATACATAGACATTGTACTTAAATTGTAAATTAGTTTGTTGTGAGCACATTTACAATATTTCTCTTGCTTTCCCCCACCCCCACTTGTTTATTCTTTTTAATATGCTTAGTAAAGATATCATGCTTAGAGGTGTAGTTGCTTAAAACAGATGTCCTGGAGGAGGAAGATAACATGTGCTGAGCTGTTGTAATCTGTTGTAGGCTTCTTAGGAGGTCGCACAGGAAAGAAAATGAAAATATTGACAGACGGAAAGGAGGAGGCTATTTGATTATAAAATAGCATGATACGAAAGTTCTGAATCTGGCTCCAGGGAAGACAAGTAACCAATGGAAGCAGTTGTTTCTATGTGTCTCTGTTACTGTTCAACTCTGAGGAAGAATGAAATAAGGGAGAAGAAAAAGGGCATTTTTGAAAGTAGGTAAGGCAGAGAAGTGGAGATGGCAGCAGTTTTGCAAAACATATATATATATATATACACACACATACAAATATACATATAAATATATAGATATATCTTCTTGGTTGGGTACCTGATACCTGTGTATGAAGATAGAGAAGTGTGGCAGTGAGTGAAGAATATATTTCTATTAGGAGACTATTCAGTGAACAAGATTCTAACCAGAATTCAAGAGGCTATCAGGAAAAGAAAAAAAATTTACCCTAAAGAGTTTCACAATTATATTTTAATAGGGAGCTCTGGTAGTTTGGTGGTGAGGTGTTGTGCTGCTCACCCAAAGGCACTGGATTTGAATCCACTAGCTACTCCATGGGAGAATGATGGGCTTCCTCTTGTGAAATCTGCTTCTGTGAAGACCCGCTAGAAGGTCAGCTATGAGTTCACACTTGATGTTACATAATATTAACAACAATCTGAAGACAAGAATTTACAGATTTCAGAACCAAAAGGAAAAACATTAAAGTACCAGATATCAACAAGACTCAATTTCTTTTTTCCATGTTCTCTACATGGCTTTCTAGAGTTTATAATTTTTTTAATTTAAACCCACTTCAGAGGTGTTTCGGGTTTATTCCCCTCCCCTTCTAGCAGCAACTAGCAATCTATCTCAGCTCTGTTCTCAATTTCTATTAAAACACATAGTGATTAATATCCTGGTAATCCACGGAAGTTGTTTGTGGCCACCTTGGCTTATTGTCTCTGCATTTTCTTATAGGTGTCGTTTGGTTACTTTTCCCCTCTCCCTTGTCTCCTCCCTCCTCTTCTATTGCCTGTAAACAGAACTGTTAGATTGTATGTCAAATTGATCATAGTGAAACTCCCTTATCTTTCTTCCTAACTCCTCCTTCATACTTAATGTTTTAGTCATTACAAGGTATAGTTATAAGTCCTGATGGTGAGAAAGAGTGAACATGCAGTGGCTTTAGCTCATTGCTCTTCACCCTCACAGCCAGTCTCCAACCAGCATGAAATTAGACAGTTACTCCTTGTGTGCCTTCATTTCCTGCTTCTGTGGATATATGTCTGGTCTGAGCTAGTATAATCTCCTTAAAAGAACCTTTATTTTTTCTATTTCACAGCTTCATATTTTCCAATATTAATTTTTAAGCTATTGCTTCCCTGAAGAGAGTGAGAGAAAAAAAACATCAAAGGGTTGTAGTGCAAAGCTTTTATGTTGGTAAACATTAAAGCACATAGTGGCTAATGCCCAGGTAATACATGAAAGATTTGAACATAAGAGAGCAAAAATTAATTTTGAGGGTAAGGTTAGATGTGAGAGTTGGACACTGTGATCTACTTAATTTAGAGATTGTGAAAGTGTTTAAAATCACAATTTCGTGCTATCTTAAAGAAAATTTATCCCATTCAGTAATTTCAAAGATTATTTTAAACAGAGCTAAAAAACACATTTTAACAGATAATGGTCATCCATTTAACTATCAGATAAAACAGTGACTTAATATCTACTAGTAAAAACTTTAGGAGCCTTGGTAGCCTAACATGTGATGTGTTAGGCTCCTATCAGAAATGTTACTGGTTTGAATCCACTAGTGGTTCTCCAGGAGGAAGATGGACAGTCTTCTCCTGTAAAGATTAACAGCCTCAGAAACCTGAGAAACCTCAGAAATTTCACTAGGAGTGAGTTGCAATCTACTCAGAGACAGTGGAATTTAGATTATCAGGTTTTTTAGTATGTAAGTTATAGACTATGTGTAGGTTCAAGATGATCTTTTTAGATCTTTCTAACTGTGCTAGTGACCCAAAAGCATACAGTTCTAATCCTTCAGCTTACTCCTGGGATAAAGATGGACAATCAACTCCTATGCAATATGCTGCCACTGAAAACCCACTGGAAGGTCAACTATGAGTTAGTAACAAGTCAACAGCACATAACAGCAACAGCATACTCTAGCATAGACATTGACTCTTGTTATGTGCCGTGGAGTCACTTGCAGCTCATAGCGACCCTATATACAGCAGCCCTAAACTCTGCTCTGTCCTGTGCCAATCGCATGGCCTCTGACACACCCATCCCGAGTGCCCCAGTCATTGAATCAATCCACCTCATAGAGGGCCTTCCTCTCCTGCACTGTCCCTCCACCCTCCCAAGAATGATGTCCCTCTCCAAGGACCAGTCCCTCTTCACAACATGTCCAAAGTATGTTAGACGGAGCCTCAGAATCCTTGCCTCCAAGGAGTAGCCTTACCCTCTCCAGGATGAATCCGTTTGTTTTCCTAGCAGTCCATGGGACCCTCAATACTCTTCTCCAGCACCATAGCTCAAAGGCATCAGTTCTTCTGTCCTCCGCAGTTATTGTCCAACTCTCTGGTGCATAACAAGTGATTGCAAAGACTATGGCCTGTATCTGACACACCCTAGTTTCCAGAAAGACACCATTGCTCTTTAGAGCTTTGGAGAGGTCTCTAACAGCAGACTTTCCCATCGCAGTATGTCTTTTAATTTCCTGGCTACTGGTGCCCAGAGTGTTGACTGTGGAGCCAAGCAAACTAAAGCTGTGAACAATCTCAGTCTCTTCACCATCGATCCTGATGCTGACAATTGGCCCAGTGGTGAGAATCTTTGTCTTCTTGGCATTGAGCCTCAATCCATATTGAAGGCTGCAGTCCTTGACCCTCTGCAGCAAGCGCTTCAGGTCAGCAAGCATGGTGTGTCATCTGGAAGAGATCTATATTTATTCCCATCCCAAAGAAGGGTGACCCAACAGAGTGTGGAAACTATAGAACAGTATCATTTAATTTCACATGCAAGCAAGATTCTACTGAAGATTATCCAAAAATGACTGGAATAGCACATCAGCAGACAACTGCCCGAAGTCCAGGCTGGGTTAGAAGGGGTCGTGGTACTAGGGATATTGTAGCCGATGTTAGATGGATCTTAGCTGAAAGCAGGGAATACCAGAGGAATGTATATCTGTGTTTCATTGGTTATGCAAAGGCGTTTGACTGTGTGCATCATAACAAACTGTGGATGACTCTGAGAAGAATGGGAATGCCGTAACACTTGATCGTGCTAATGCGAAACGTGTACATGGACCAAGAGGCAGCCTTCGGAACAGAGCAAGGAAACACTGTATGGTTCAAAATTGGGAAGGGAGTACATCAGGGATGTGTCCTGTCTCCATACCTTTTCAACCTGTATGCAGAACATATTATTTGTGAGGCTGGGCTCTATGAGGAGAAATGTGGTATCAGGATTGGTGGAAAACATTGACTAGTTATTTAAAAACTACAAGTTGTTGTCCAGGGCTACCTACTACATTCCCAATTGTAGTGATCTTATACACAGCAGATCTGAACCAAGCTCTTCCACCATCCTCAAAAACTCCATCATTCTCAAGACCATTATGGCTGTCACTGTGTCAGTCCAACTCATTGACATCCTGTCCCGTGTCGTGTGCCCCCCCCCCCCGTCTTTCACTGACTTTCCACTTCAAGTGTGATATCTCTTTCCAAGGATTGGTGCCTCATGACAATAACAATACACCCAAAGTATAAAAAGTATATGAGTTGAAATGTCACTATTTTTGTCTCTAAGGATCACCCAGGTAGCTCTGGTGGCCTAGTGGTAAGAAGCAGCACTGCAATCCCAAAGGCATACAGGTCAAATCCACCAGATGCTCTACAGGAGAAGGATGGGAAGTCTCCTTCCATGCAATTTACTCACTTTGAAAACTTGGTTGGAGGTCTGTTCTGACTTGATGACACACAACAAGAAGGGGGCGGCTCACCCTGGTTGCACTTCTTCCAAGACAGATCCTGGCAGTTCATGGTATGTTCGATGTTCTTCACAATTCGGAGGCATCAGTTTCTTGGTCTTCCTTATCATTGTCTTATTTTCATGTGTATAGGAAGCAATTGAATACCATCATTTGATGCAGCTCACATTTGTCTTTAAACTGAGATCCCTGCTTGTAAGCACCTTAAAGTGTGGTCTTTGACAACAGATTTTTCCCAGTGCAATGAGTGTTTTGATTTCTTGATTGCTATTACTATGAGAGTTGATTGTGGATCCCAGTAAAATTAAATCATTGACAACTTCAGTTTTTCTCCATCCATCTATCATGATATACCCTGTGTTGGTTCAGTTGTGAGGATTTTTGTTTTCTTTATGTTGAGATATAATTAATAGTGAAGGCTAGAGTCTTTAGTCTTCTTTAGTAAGTGCTTCAGTACTTTGCAAGCAAGTATGCATCATCTACTTAGTATTTATTGTTAATGTTGTTGGATGCCATTGAGTTGAGTATGATTCTTGGCAACCTTTTAAACAACACATCTAAACCCTGCATCTCTGACACATATTGCTCCAGTCACTGTGTCAATCCATCTCATTTAAAGTCTTTTACCTTTCTAAGCATGATGTGCCTTTCCAAGGAATAGCTCTCCTATTAAAAAGCTCAAAGTATGTGAAATGATTCATCACCATCCTTACCTCCAAGGAGCACTCTGGTTGTACTTTTTCTAAGACATACCTGTTTGCTCTTCTGACAGTCCATGGATACTCACAACACTTCTCCAGCACTACAAATTAGAGTTATCAATTTTTAATCTGTTGTCCTCATTATTATTGCATAGCAAGTGATAGAAAAGACTATTGTTTGAATCAGGTACACGTTAGCCTTCAAACAGACATAATTTTTCTTTAGTATTTCGGAGAGGTGTCTGACAGCAGACTTTCCCACTGGAGTACATCTTCCTCATCTCCTGACCGCTGGTACCTAGGGTATTAATTGTGGATTCAAGCAAAACAAAATTGTTGACAGTTTCCAGTTTTTTCTCGAAAAAGATTGGGTTTTTCTATAGAACGAGTCTTCCCCAAATTCTAAGGCCAGAATCTACTCAGATTATTTGCTTAGGATACATGTTGAATTAGTACAGAGAAAGGCTACATTCAGCCTTGATGTGTACTTTTTCTAGTTTTAAACCTTTTAATATCACCTTGTTCTGTCTAAACCATTGCTTCTTGGTTTATGTGCAGGTTCTATGCAGCATACTACATACATAGGTTTTTTTTTAAGAGCGAAGACATATTTTTTTTTTTTATGTTTTTTATTTTTTTCTCTGTGTGTGTGTGTACCGTCAAATCTGATCTGACTCGTACAGGAGAAGATGGCCCCTCCTTCTCCAGCAGAGCATCTGGTGTATTTGAACCACATATCTCTGGGATTGCAGTGCAGCTTCTTGCCACTTGGCCACCAGAGCTCCCCATACATAGTTATTTTAATACAGGTTTTTGTTCATAGAGTTGCTATGAGTCACGCTTGACTTGACCACAATCAACAACAACAATATAAATGTGAATATGCTTAACTTTTGTTGGAGTTCTTTGTACCCTATATTAAAAAAAATTTTCTAAGACTTTGCTGCTGTTGTACATGTCAAATTCTTGCTATCTGACAAGCAACATACGTGTGTACACACACATACACAGAAAACAACAATTTGGGAATTGACAGGATGTTGAATTTTTCCAGACTGTGTATGTCCACCAGAAAGACTTCAAAACAACTGGTAATTCAAATAGGTAGGTCACTGCCATTGAGTTGGTTATGACTTATGACACCATTGTGTATAGCAGAAGTGAGCTTTGTCCATTCCTGGCCCATCCACAGGATCAGCATTCCATTGTGGCTGCCATGTTGGTCCATGTTACCGAGTATCTCCATCACCCCATTTGACCTGTGCTTCACTGGACAGGATGTACATTCTAGCAATTGATTTCTCCTTATAAAGTACCCCCCAAAGCATGCAAGTTGGACAGTCTTTTGTTATGATCATATCAATAATTGTAAACGTGAATTAAATTTTGATATGTGCCTTGGTGCTTTATGTATGTCATGTTATTTAACCTTTAAATAAAATCTTAAAGGTAAATGTTTTCTTTATTTCTAGGTTTGGAAAGAAACACATTCATCGAGATTTGATAATTTGTAAAAGTCTATGTAGCTAGTTACCGCTGTAACTTTAATTTTAACCCAAGTGTGTGTGACTTTTTCTGTTCCATGTAAATTGACTTTTTTTTTTTAAATGAAAAGCTTTTTCCTTTTTGGTTAAAATTATGAAAATGTATGTGATAAAACATACAATCACAACAATTTCTACATATACCGTTGAGTAATATTGATAACATTCTTCAAGTTGTGCAAACAACCTGGTGTTTTCTTCCCCCAAATTATTTCACCATTCTTAACATAACCTCCATGTTCCTTGAGCAAAAACCCTTCCTTCCCACCCTTGTCAATCACTAATAAGCTTTGGTTTCTATATTTTTACTTCCAGTAATTGAGATCATACATTATTTGTTCATTTGCAACACATTTATTTCACTTATGATGTTTTCAAGGTTTATCCTAGCTATGGCATATATCAGAGCTTCGTTTATTTCTATGGCTTTGTAATATTTAATTATTTTTTTTTATCTAATTGAGTATCTGAAGTGCTTGCTGCAGAAGGTCAAAAACTGCAGCCTTCAATATGGATTGAGTCTTAATATCAAGAAGACAAAGATTCACAGCACTGGGCCAACTGGCAGCATTGGGATGGATGGTGAAGAAATTGAGATTGTTGACAGTGTTAGTTTGCTTGGCTCCACAGTCAACACTCTTGGCACCAGCAGCCAGAAAATGAAAAGATGCATTGTGATGGGAAAGTCTGCTGTTAGGGACCTCTCCAAAGTACTGAAGAGCAATGGTGTCAGTTTGGAGACTAAGGTACACCTGATACAGGCCATGGTTTTTGCAGTCATTTGCTATGTGCCAGAAAACTGGACAATGGTTAGAGAGGATAGAAGGAGAATTGATGCCTTTGAGCTGTGGTGCTGGAGAAGAGTATTGAATATACCATGGACTGCTAAGAAAATAAACTGGCTTATCCTAGAGAGGGTTAAACCAGGCTGTTCCCTGGAGGCAAGGATTCTGAAGCTTCAACTGACATAATTTGAACATGTTGCAAGGAGGGACCAGTCCTTGGAGAGGGACGTCATGCTTGGGAGGGTGGAGGAACAGCACAGAAGAAGAAGACGCTATAGAGGTGGATTGATTGAATGACTGGGATAATTGGGGTAGGTGTCTTGGAGAGAGAGTGACACATAATAGAGCAGGGTTTAGGGTGTTGTACATAGGGTCACTATGAGTCGCAGGCAACTCAATGACACATACTACCACCACCACCAACAATTGATTATTAGGAGCTCTGGTGGTCTAATGATAAAGGGTTGTTCTGTCAACCCTAGATTGTTGTTAGGTGCCTTCAAGTTGAGTACTATCCATAGCGACCCTATTGACAACAGATTTGAACTCTATCCTATCCTTTGCTATCCTCATACTTCCTGATACACTAGAGACCATTGCCAAAGTCACCATATCAATCCTCCTGGTCAAGGTTTTTTTCTCCTTCACTGACCATCCACCTTTTTTAGCATCATGTCCCTCTCTAAGGAATAGCCCCTCCTAGCAACATGCCTGAAGTTCATGAGGCAAAGCCTTGATCAGCTTTGCTCTCAAAAGAGCACTCTAGCTGTACCCTCTCCAAGACATATTTGTTTGTTCTTTTGGCAGTCCATTGGAGTTTCAGTGCAGTTTTTCAACACCACAGCTCAAAGGCAGGAATTCTTCTGTCCTCCCAATTCATTGTCCAGCTCTCAGATGCATAGCAAGTGATCAGAAAAACCAGCTCTCAAAGTGACATCATTATTCCTCAATAATTTGGAGAGGTTCCTAACTGCATACTTTCCCAATGTAAGATGTCTCCTGATTTCCTGACTGCGGTACTAACGGTGTTAATTGTGGATCCAAATAAGGTGAAGTTGTTGACAGTTTCAGTCTTTTCTCCATCTATGATTGTGTTGCCTATTGGTCCAGTGATAATTATCTTTTTTTTTCTTGACATTGAGATGGAATCCATATTGAAGGCTGTATTCTTTGGTCTTCTGCAACAAGTGCTTCAAGTCCCACTCACTTTTAGCAAGCAAGGTTGTATCATCTACATAATGCAGGTAATTGATGAGTCATCCTCTAATCCTGATGCCACATTCCTATTCATAGAGTTGAGCTTTTCCAGTAATTTGCTTAGCATATAGACTGAATAGTATGGCAAGAGAGTATAACCCTGACACACTCCCTTCTCAATTTTAAGCCATGTAGCATTCTCTTGCTCTAATTGTACAGTAGCCTCCTGATCTGGGTATAGATTTCACATGAACACAGTTAAGTTCTCTGGAATTCCTGTTCTTCTCAATATCAGCCATAACTTGTTATGATCTACACAGTCAAATGCCTTTGCATAGTCAGTAGTATATAAATAGACATTCTTCTTGTATTTTTTCAGCCAGGATCTATCTTACATCATATTCTTGGTGCCACAGCCTCTTCTATGTCCTGCTTGAACTTCTGGCAGTTCCCTATCTATACTGTTTTAGCCCAGAAAGCATCAAAAGGGGATGGGGGAACTACACAGAAGCACTATATCGAAAAAGAACTGACACTGGAAAAAATTCAGGAAGTACCATATGAGCAGGAGGCAGTGTTAATGAAGGAGGAAGTTAAAGCTGTACTGAAGGCATTGGCAAAAAATAAAGCCCCAGGAATTGATGTGATACCAAATTACATGTTTCAGTTAACAGATGCAGCCCTTGATGTGCTCATCAGTTTATACTAGGAAATTTGGAGTACAGCTCTTTGGCCAGTGGATTGGAAGAGATCATATTTGGCCCCATTCTTGAGAGAGGTGATCCAACAGAATGTGGAAACTATTGAACATGCAAGCAAAATACTGCTGAAGAGCATTCAGAAATGGCTAGAACAGTATATAGATAGGGAACTGCTTGATGTTCAGACCCTATGTTATGCTGTTGAATTCACCAGTTTTGCTTACAGAAGAAAGATGAGTAGTCTATGTGAATTACTGCCTCTGAAAACCTGCTGGTGGATCAGCTGTGAGTCAGTTCTGACTCAACAGTATGTAGCAGCAACAGTTGTTAGTGGAATGTCTGTTATGTGCTGTCGCTATATACTAGGCAGTGTAGAGTTATGGTGCTACTGTTGTTGTTGTGTGCCATCGAGTCGCTTGCGATTCATAGCGACCCTATGTACAACAGCCCTAAACCCTGCTCTATCCTGTGCCAGTTCCACTGCCTCTGACACACCCATCCTGATTACCCGTTACTGAATCAGTCCACCTCATAGATGGTCTTCCCCTCCTGCACTGTCCCTCCACCCTCCCAAGCATGATGCCTCTCTCCAAGGACCTGTCTCTCCTTACAACATGTCCAAAGTATGTCAGATGAAGCCCCAGAATCCTTGCCTCCAAAGAGTAGCTTGGTTTAACCCTCTCCAGGATGAATTTGTTTTCTTGGCAGTCCATGGTACATTCAATACTCTTCTCCAGCACCACAGCTCAAAGGCATCAATTCTTCTTCTATCCACCCTAGTCATTGTCCAACTCTCTGATGCTTAACAAGGGATTGCAAAGACCATGGCCTGTATCAGATGTGCTGAGGAAATAAAATTAATCTAGGTAGTTGTAGAGTTTATGATGAGAGGAGGAAATATATTTTCATCTGTATTTATATATAGGTTATTTGGCAGTGTATTCTATTGCCTAAATTAGGACTATTTAAAAGTGATAAAGGGTGCTATTATGAATTACTCCAAGAGTGTCTTGGGCCTTGTAGTATCCTTTATCCATTTTGTAAAGACTGGTTAAAATGTTGTAACTGTTAGATTTTTCGGTTGCAATAAACCACTTCACAATTTAGTGGCTTATTTTAAAAATCCTCTAATTTTGTCTAGAACTTGGATTGGCTGGATAGTTTTGCCAGCAGCTGGTCTCCCTCATGCAGTACAAGGGTGAAAGCAAGTGGCCATGTACTTTATCATGTAGCTGACTAGCTTGTGCTTCTTCACATGCTGGAAGGGTTCCTAGCATGGATAGAGGGCAAGCACTTTTCAAGTTTCTACTCGGCTCATATTTCTGGTATCCAGTATTAGTGGATGTTTGCAGCTGTTCTTCCTCATTTTGAATGTATTTTAGTCTGAGAGCTTTACTCCAGAGTTACATCTTTGTTCTGATGCTCATTAGGTTTTTGAAGATCTGTTATGCCAGAAGTGGCTAGCCAATCTATCTTCCTAATCGATCTTAATCTGGAAGCTTCACTTTAATAAAGCATCTCACAGACAAACATTGTGTCCATAAGAGAAGATGATAAGCAAACACACATATCTTAAGCCATTAAGAGCACTAATGTACAAATATTTTCCATGGTATAAGAAGCTCACAGACAAGTGATTATGTCTGTAGGAGCAAACCCCAAGAAGAGGAAACATATAGATATTATGGCTCAGGCAGCAGAAGCTCCTTCAGGAGGCAGTGGTGCAAGGTCTAGAAAACCTGTGGGTTGAGACAACAGGCAGGTTTTGGTCTCTGTTGGCATGGTGGGGTGCAGGGCAAGGTCCTTGGCTGGCAGGCATGCATAAGGCTTTTGGTGGAGTGGGGTTTGGAACTCCAGCAGCAGCAGCCACCTGAAATGTACTAGCATTGGCCACTTAGAACCTAGTCATGTGATTTTTTAAAAATTTTTTTTATTTTTTTATTCTGGGCATGACAAATTGAGGAAGAATGGTGGTGTATTCATAGTTAAAAAGACTTAAGATCTAGCGAGCTCTGGTGGCTTAGCGGCAAGAAGCTGCACTGCAATCCCAGAGGTGCGCAGTTCAAATCCACCAGATTCTTTGCTGGAGAAGGAGGAACAATCTCCTCCTGCACCAGTCAGATCTAATTTGATGGCACACACACACATAAAATAATAAAAAATAAATTAAAATAAATAAAAAAATTTAAAAAGGCCAAGATCTATCCTGAAGTACAGTACCTTGAATGACAGGATAATATCCATACTAATTCAAGGAAGACCTTGTAATACAGCTATTATTCAAATATATGTACCATTAGCTAACGCTTGTTGAAATTGAGGAGGAAATTGAGATTTCTACCAGCTTTTTTTTTTTAAATAAATTTTTATTTTATACTGGATTGCTTACAAAGTTCATATATATTGTTTTTCACACTGGATCTCTTCCATTTCCTTTACCCAACCCTCCCTCTACCAATCAAATTGTACAACCCTATGATTACTGCCCCCCTCATCCTCACCCCTGTGCTCCTACCTTCCCTCCTCATATCCATTTTATTAGTTATCTATTTCTACAATAATGATCTTATGCAGTATTTATCCTTATTGGACTGAGTTCATTTAGCATAATGCTCTTTGGTGACTCCCGAGTTATTTCTACCAACTTTTGAAGTCTGAAATTGACCAAATATGCATTGAAGATGCATTAATAATAATTGGTGCCTGGGCAGTAAAAGTGGGAAATGATAAAGAAGGAATATTAGTTGAAAAGTATGGACTTGGTGACATAAATGAGATTGGAGCATGAATGATTGAATTTCGTATGCTCAATAATTTATTCATTGCAAATACCTTTTTTTAAGAAGCAAACAGCAGTATGAGGCCCCGGGTTCATTCCCCCGCATCTCCACAAAAAAAAAAAAAGAAGCAAACAGCAACTGTACACATGGACCTCACCTGATGGACTGCACAGGATTACACCTGATGGACTGCACAGGAATTAGATTGACTAAATCTGTGGAAAGAATTGTTGAAGACCTTAATATCAGCAGTTGAAATGAAGCCAGGTACTAACTGTTGAACAGACTAGCAATTATTCCTGTGCAAGTTCAAATTGAAGTTGAAGAAAATAAAAAATCCACAAGAACGTGCACACCCATGTTTATTGCTGCATTGTTCACAATAGCAAAGAGATGGTAACAACCCAAGGCTCATCAACACACAAATGGATAGAGAAGCTGTGGTATGTTCGTCCAAGAAAATATTATGCAGCATTAAAAAACAAAGGACTCCTCAAATATTATACAAAATTGGTGACCCTGGAGGACATTATGCTAAGTGAAATATCTCAGTCACAAAAGGGCAAATACTGCACAATACCACTGTTATAAAACAGGACTGACATTGGGGCTGGGCGGGGGGTGGAACTAAGAAAAGAGATAAAAAATATACACTGTATTGAAATAGATGAGGGAGAGAACTGCTTAAACAGAATATCTGATTAGATATTATTTGCATGACCACAGTCCAGAATAAGAGCTGCACAGTAAAGAGAGCTTGGGGTCGAGGGGATGCATAACAATGAAATTTTTTTTTTTTCGTGAGAAAAGCGAAATGGGGGAGAGGTGGGCAGGGAGGAAAATGCAAAACAATGAATGAATGGAAATCCATGGTCTCTATAAATTTTCATTAAAATATAAATTTAAAAATTTGCATAAAAATAAAAAAACAAATCTGTGAGAACCAAAATACCTTTGAGTCTGTCCCACCTGAATTGAAAAATTACTGGAAATCGTAAGTCTCTGTAAACTTTCATTAAAATGAATTAATAAATTAAAAAAATTACATTCAAATTTAAGAAGTAAAAAAAAATAGATTTGAGACACTGAACACTAATGATCAAAGACCAGATGAATTGTGAGATGGCATCAAGAATATAATCCATGAAGATTACAGAAAGTCCTTACATAGACAGGGGAGAAAGAAAACAACTGAAATGGATGACAGAAGAGACTCTGAAAATTGGACTAGAGTGTTGAGAAGCCAAAACAGAGAAGAGCTGAACACACTATTTCAAAGAGCATCTTGAGAAGACAAAGCATTGTAGTGGAATGTGCAAAGATCAGGAATCAGAATAAAAAGGGAAGAACTCGCCCCACATTTCTCATTCTGGGAGAATTGAACAGATTTAAGCCTCAAATTGCAGTGTTGAGATGTGCTATGAGAAAAATCTTTAATTACCCAGGAGGCGTCAAAAGATGGAAGGAAAAAAAATTATGGAAGGAATACACAGATTCACTATTAAAAAGAATTGGTTGTCACTGAAATATTTCAAGAAGTAGCATATGAACAAGAGCCAGTGGTGAAAAAAGAAGTTGTTTAAGCTGCATAAAAAGCACTAACAAAGAATAAGTCCCCTGGAATCAGTGGGTTAGTAATTGACATGTTTCAGCTAACAGAAACACATTCACTGTGTTCATAGTCTGTGCAAGGAAATTTGGAAGGCAGATAGATACTTGGTCAACTGTCTGGAAGAAATCTCTGTCCCCATTCACAAGGGAGGTTGTCTAACAGAATATGGACATTGTCGAACAATATCTTTAATATCATATGCATGCAAAATATTGTTGAAGACCATCCAAAAACGCCAGGAACAGTACATTGAAAGAAAATTGCTATATGTTAATGCGGGTTGTAGAAGAGACCATGGCACCAGGGATATTCTTGCGAATGTCAGATCCTGGCAGAGGCATGTATATCAGAAGAATATCAGTGTTTTATTGACTATGGAAAGGTATTTGAATTTGTGGATCATGAACAGCTATGGCCAACAAAGAAAAGAATGGAAATCCCAAGAGATTTAATTATATGAAATCTATACCTGCCCAAGAAACGAACATCATTTAAAATAAAAAAGAGATATGTATCAAGGCTATATCCTTTCTCCATACTTATTTAGTCTGTAAGCTAAGCAAATAATTCTAGAAGGTATTCTCTGAAGAATGTAGAATGAGAATTGGAGGAAGACTCATCAACCAACATACCTTGCTTGCTGAAAGTGAGGAAGACCTGAAACACTTGCTGCAGAAGATCAAAGACTATGCAGCCTTCCTTATGAATTGCATTCAACATCAAGAAAACAAAGGTCCTTACCACTAGGCTAAGAGGAAACATCATGATAGATGGTGTAAGGATTGAAACTATAATTGAAAACAATAATTGAAACAATAATTTCATGTTGCAATTTGAATATAAGTTATTACAGTAACAAATGAGAAATTACAGGATTTTAGAGAATAGTGACATAATCTGACTTGTTATGTGCCGTTGAGTCGCTTGCGACTCATAGTTATAATCTGACAATACTTTTAAAAGATACCTCTGACTACTGCTTTAACAAGTAACAAGACTATGGAAGCTTGGTAGTGTAATGGTAACTACAATAGCCAATAGGCTACTGTCCAGAAGGTTGGAAGTTTGAATCCATCAGCAGCTCCATGGAAGAAAGTGGAACAGTCTCCTATTAAGATTTACGGCTTTGGAAACCAGATGGTTGGTCACTGTGAGTTATCATGTGCTCAGTAACAGTGAGTTGGGATATAGCAGAACCAGAATGTGGACAGGGAGACAGTAACAAAACTATTATTAAAGTCAAGGAGGAGAGATGTTGAGGGATTGGACCAGAATTTTTGTTGTAAAGGTGGTGGAAATGGATCAGATTCAGTATCTTGAAGATAGAATATTAGACTTTGCTTTGTATTGAATGTGGAGGGTATGAGATGAAAAAAGGGATTTGAGACTGATATCATTGTTTTTACTCTCAACCTTAGAAAAACAGGTCTTACTGTATTGATAAAGAAAAGATGGGCAAGAGAGAGAAGTTTGGATATTTGCTTGTACTGAGTTTTAGGCAATAGTAGGCCATTTCTAACAGGTAAATTTGCTTGTACACCAGCAGCCCCTTTTAATTTAGAATATTCTTCTCTTTAAATTTTTAAGGTTGACCTTTTTTTAAAATAGAATTTAAGCATATTGTCTGATAGAATCTTTTTTTTTTTTGAGATTAATTTTTTTTCTCTATAATTATATTTTATTAATTTTCATAAACATTTACAGAGATTTTGGGCTTCCACTCATTCATTGTTGCACTATTCTCTCTACCCTCCTCCCAGTTTGTTCTTGTCCAAATGCCACAGTGCTTGTCAAAGCCAGTTCTGATTAATCTTCTTTGTCAGTGTATCCTTTGCCATTCCCTATCACTCCTCCCTGAGAGAGACTTCACCCTGAGTCATAAGGAAAAGGGGACGGCATATTCTCTTAGCTACTTCCTGCTGAAAAGGGACGCTGTGGGTTTCAGGGTGAAGATCTTCTCTCACTACTCTAAAGGGCCCCTTTGGCAGTAGGAAACACATAGACTATTATGGAGATTGATTTTGGAATTCAGATGCACTCTTATTGATTGTGCTTGGCTGTACATGTACATATCCTTCAAGATGTATCATGGGGGTGTTGCAACCTAGAAGACACAAATTTGACTAACAAGTTATAAGTACATGAGTCCAAAAATTATGGAAAAGTAAAAGAAAAGATTCTTTCATTGTTTTACAAACCCTCCCCCAGGTCTCCTCCACCATGCAGCCCTCGCTCTAGTCTCCTGTGATGACAGAAATACCCAGTTATATCTCTCTTTTAAACGGTTCTCTCCCTCCTCTGTTTCAGTGCAGTATACATTATTGAACCCATCTTACTCAGTCTCTCCCCAACCCCAAGGACAGTCCCATTCTACAACAGTGGCATCATGTAATATTTGTCCTTTCGTGACTGGGATATTTCACTCAGCATAATGTTCTCCAGAGTCAACCATTTTGAATAATATTGCATGAGTTCCTTGTTTTTTAATGCAGCATAGTATTCCATTGTGCGAATATACCACAGCTTCTCTAGCCATTCGTTTGTTGATGGGCACTTAGGTTGTCTGATAGAATCTTATATTCTGAGTTTGCCTGCTAGTTTTCTAATGATCAGCCTGATATACTTCATCTCCTCAGAAGACACATATTATTAGGCTGCTCCACTATTGATGTTGCTTGGCTCAGTTGGTGATTAGCCAGAGCTCTCTATTACTGTTTAAGGCTCCTTGACTTCTAACAACTTTTAAGATGTTTGTACTCATTCTTTTTACCTATTCAATCCCATAAACATGAAAAACATGCCTATCATTTAAACAATTTTTACAACATTGTTTCTGACAAGTCAGAAATTTAACGAAATCCTTAATATTTTCCCATTTCCTAGAATGAAACATTCAAAGAGATAGAAGTGAAACTGAAATAACATGGCAATGAAGTAGGAAAGGGCAATGGTAAAGCAAACCTCAGTGCTTCTTAGTGATTGTGTTTATATATGTGTGGAGGGTTATGACATATGCAGTAATGGTGTATAAGATTGGTCTGTGTGCTTTGTAGCTATTATAAAAGTAAAGAGGTTTTTTAAAAAAATGTGAGCCAAGTTTTACTTGTGGTGGTCTGTAAACAGTCCTGCTTAGAGTTAACAAACTTTTTTTCTTTTTCTTTTTCCCTAGGTCTAAATGCAATGCCTAATCGTTACGTCTCCTCTTTCTAAGGTATGTTTTTCCCCCCTCCTTTTTTTGAAACCATATGATTATTTAAATATGTTATTAGAGCAGTTTTTTTAAAAAAAAGATATTTTAAGCTCCCCAAAATTATGTCAGTTATTTAACACATGAGTTCATGAGATCTCTCTGTCCTGAAGAAGTTTATTATCATTAGATGAATGATGGTTGCTGCACAGATACAGTACTATAATTTTGTGCCCAGTATTTGAGTGCTGAGGAAAATTGAAAAGTTGTCATGAGTTTTTGGATTTACACAATACTAATGGATTTCTATATTCAGAATTGGTTTGCTCAAGTCATCCTTGGATGCTTGAATTATGTTGACCTTTGACTTAAGTTGTATGGAGCAGTACAGATTCTTTGATCATAGATCTTGTCATCATTTTAAATCTTGAATGCTGTATTTGAAAAGGCACCAAAATATTTTAGAATTGGTATACAAATGACCATGAATGCTAGGATTTCTCAACCTAGTTTAGGTCTATTTCTGAGATACTCTACTGAGTTTCAACCTAAAAAGTATTATCTCTCCTGAGGGTAGAGAAAGAGAGAAATCAAATAAATTATCAGCTTTTTTTCTTTCTCTCTTTATTTTTTGCCAAACAATAACATTGGTGCTTTTTAAAAAAAAAGTGATGTGGAAAATTTAACTCAGTTGGGTCCCTTGTTTGTTTTTATTTTAAAATTCACTAATCCCTTAATTTTTTGGAAAATAATCCACAGCCATTGAAATGCAGGTCTAGTTTTGAAGATTGTATTTACAGATTCAGTAAATGCCTGTAGAACCCATTGCTTTTCAGTTGTTTGACTCATGACTACTCCATGTGTTACTGAGTAGAACTGTATTCTGTGAGGTTTCTTCAGCTGTAATCTTAATGGAGGCAAACAACCAGGTCATTCTTTAACCCTACTGCTGGATAGGTCCCTAATAATTAATATTAGTAACTGAAAATAGGCCTTTTAATGGAAGTAGTAAGGAGATTTGAAGTCATGAAAAGAATGGTTTTCTTATTTTTTATATTCCTGTGATTATCCATGTATGTTTGTTTACTCTTTTAGTTATTAACTTTGATTTTGGTTAAAAATGACTAAAATATTGAGGTTGTAGTTAAAATAGAAAATGCTCTTAATATTGACTAATGCATATGGTATTAGACATTTGTTTACTTCCTGGAGTTTGTGGTTTGAAGGTAATATTCTTTAAATTATTTGTATTGTATACTTATGTGTTCAGATCACAGCTCTAGACATTAATGTGTCCCTTTTTTCTTCTTACATTTAAATGAAAATAGCTGTTTTCATCTGAAAAGCCATAATGTGGCATACCATCCTTTTTGAGAGGTGAATATCATTGAATAAAAATGGCTGACAGAAGTGGGAAGATTGTTCCAGGACAAGTTTATATTGAAGTGGAATATGATTATGAGTATGAAGCAAAGGACAGAAAGATTGTGATAAAGCAAGGAGAACGGTACATTCTGGTGAAAAAAACAAATGATGACTGGTGGCAAGTAAAACCAGATGAGAATTCAAAAACTTTTTATGTGCCAGCTCAGTATGTTAAGGAGGTAACTCGCAAAGCTCTAATGCCTCCTGTTAAACAGGTCGTGGGACTTCCAAACAATTCTATGAAAATGGTACAGAGTCTGCATCTTCAGAGATCGACAGAAAATGTGAACAAATTGCCTGAGCTTTCAAGTTTTGGAAAGTCGTCATCTTCTGTTCAAGGAACAGGTCTTATTCGTGATGCCAATCAGAATTTTGGACCCAGCTGTAGCCAGGGTCAAACTCTGACCCTAAGCCTGGACCTGACTCATAATAATGGAAAGTTTAACAGTGACTCACATTCTCCTAAGGTTCCCAGCCAGAATAGGACACGCTTATTTGGTCACTTTCCATGTCCAGAGTTTTTGGACATAGAAAAAACCAGCTTCTCCCAGGAACAGTCCTGTGATTCAGCAGGAGAAGGCTCAGAAAGGGTACATCAAGATTCCGAATCTGGTGATGAACTTAGCAGCAGCTCTACTGAACAGATAAGGGTAAGAGAAATAAAAGCATTTATGGTGTTTTCATAAAAATATTAATTTAAAGATTTCTTTTAATTAAAATATTTGTAGGCGTTAGGAATTGCTTATTTTGTGTATGGCTTAAGAATTGATCAATTTTTATCCTGGATTAAAGAGCTAACAGACCTGTGAGATAGCATGAACTCATTAGGGGAGACTTAAGGTTTTGTACTTTTTATTAAACCATTATCTGACTAGAATTAAAGTGCAGAATAGTTTTTGTTATTTTTCTTTTTATTATACATGTAGTAGAGAGGATTTACTTAAATTACCTAATGATTGTTCAGTAGAAAACATCTAACTGGTTTTCTTGATGGGCTCATTTATATAGTCTTACAATTAATCTCCAGGTAATAATAGATAAAATTGCCATGAATTGGAGTCAAATCAGTGACAGCATTAATGATCTGTGGAGAAAAATATGACTGAAATATCAGTTGTTGTCTTTTGTTCTTTAGAACTAGTATTTACTAAACTTGAATATTAGAATAGAGATTCATAAACTTTTAAAAAAATTTTATTTATTCTTTTTATGTGTGTACCAATCAAATTGGATCTGACTGGTACAGGAGGCGATTGTTCCTCCTTCTTCAGCAGAGCATCTGGTGGATTTGAACCACGCACCTCTGGGATTGCAGTGTAGTTTTCTGCCACTAGGCCACCAGAGCTCGCCTATTCACAAACTTTTATCTCCATTTGTAGATGGTGTATCTTAAGGCAATGGCACATGATTGCCTTTAACAGTATATTTTTAAATCAGAAAGTGAGAACTGCTGTGTTCTTTGTAAGATGACCTTGATTATTTGGATCTCCTTAAAATTACATATAAATTTGAAGGCTGACTTCCAGTTCTGCAAAGAAAGTTTTAGAATTGTAATAGTAGTTTGGTGTGGGTAGTAACTAACTCACTGGGGTTGAGTTGGAAGCAATTCATACTTGACCTTCCAATGGGTTTTTGGAGACTGTAAATTGCATGGGAATTTTTGGAAGCAAGAGTGGCATCCACTTCCTAAACAACATGGCTCTAGAAACTCTGTGAACCAACAATACCTATTGAAAGGCTTCAGGTCTTTTGTTCATAGGGTTGCTATGAGTCGTGCTCAACTCAAGGCAGTAAACAACAAATTGCATGGGAGGAAATGACCCACCTGTGGAGCCCCTGGTGGATTCCAGCCGTAAGAGAGGTACCATGTTTGGATTAGCAGTGCAGCTCCCTGTGGACTCTGCCACTAGAGCTCCCTGCTTTGGGTCATAGTGACATCTTACTAAGTTCATGAATTTTATAATTTTTAAGGTTATGTGATTATTAATCATGAAGTAGTTAATGAACTTGATAATAAGTCTTCTAGGTCATGAACTAGGGAACTCTGGTGGCCCAGTCGTAAGGAATTGCATTGCCAACCCAAGAGCAGGTGGTTTGAATCCACTAGCTGCAGTGCAGGAGAAAGACGGGCAGTTTCCTCTCATGAGATTTACAGCCTTTGGAAACCTGTGGGAGAGTTAGCTGTGAGTTGATTCTAACTCAGTGGCACAGAGCAACAGTTCATGAACTAGGTTTTTAATATCTTTTAACAATGTTAAAAGTCTTTCACTTCCCAGTTAACGTATTCCTAAATATTTTATTCTTTGAGATACTACCATAATTAAAATTCTTAAGTAGTCACTTTTAGATCGCTTATGGTTGGTATAAAGAAACCTAGCTAATTTTTGTATATTTTCACTGTACACCATTTTACCAAGCTCATGACTTTTTAATAGCATGAATCTAATAGCTTTGAACATTCTTTGACATTTTCTATGTATAGAATTTTCTTTGTATGATACCTGCAAATTGATATTTTCAGAACCAACTTTTTATTTCATTGATTATTTCTACTCTTTTTCTATTCACTATTTTATATATCCCTAGTCTAATCTTTATTAGTTTTCCTTAGGTTAACTTTGGGTATACCATGCTATTCTTTTTCTGGTTCCTCAAGCTGTAAACTTAGGTTATTGATTTGAGGTTTTTCTTCTATTCTCAATAAGGTATTTATAGCTGTGATTTTCCCCCTTCTATGTACTATGTTTGCTTTGTCACCTAAGTTTTGGTATATCGTGGTTTCATTTTCATTCATCTCTGACTGCTTTCTAATTTGTTGTCTGAAACTATGATGTTTAATTCCCATGTAGTTCCATAATTTCCATTTTCCCTTCTTTTGTTAATTTCTGATGTCAATTGTTTTTAAATTTGTTGAAACTGTCTTAGTGACTTATGTTTAGGAGAATTGGTTCTTTGGAGACAGTCAAAACAGAGTATCCAAGGACTTAACCTTTAGAAAATAAAAATGAAAAAGCTGGTAAACTAATTGACACTTAGTTAAAATAGCTAAAGGGAACTAGTAGTACTCAATATAATAATAGATAAATGTGAAACTGTGTTGTTACAAACCTCTATAACTTCTGTGAATGTTTAATAGCTGTTTATTAATCTGAAATCTTAAGGTGGAGAAATAAAGCAGCTGATAGCTTTTACCTCTTTACTCATTAATGTATATTTCCAATTCTTTTGTCTTGCTTTAATGAGTGGTGATATGGAATAATTGACATTCTAACTCCACTTTATTTCTTTGCCTATTCCTTGCTTGGAATGAAAAGAACTCTGAGTTGTAAGGAAGGAAAAAGAAATTTTACAATCTACACAACTGATAAATCGCCACAGAATGGAAGGTGGTGGTTGTTATGTCTTGATATAGCTGACCCTCCAGTGGATTTTTAGAGGCTGTAACTTCCGAGAAAACAAACAGAGTCATCCTGGAGAGGGTTAAACCAGGCTGCTCCTTGGAGGCAAGGATTCTGAGGCTTCGTCTGACATACTTTGGGCATATTGTAAGGAGGGAGAGGTCCTTGGAGAAGGACATTATGCTTGGGAAGGTGGAGGGACGGCACAGAAGGGAAAGACTCTGTATGAGGTGGATTGATTCAGTGACTGGGGTAACCAGGATGAGTATGTCAGAGGCAGTGAGATTGGCACAGGATAGAGCAGGGTTTAGGGCTATTGTACATAGGGTCGCTATGAGTCGCAAGCGACTTGATGGCACATAACAACAACAACAACAAATCCTTGAGAGGATATTGCTTGTCTTTCTGTCGCGGAGTATCGAGTGGATTCAAGCCATGTACAGTGGGTTGGCAGTGCAACTTTTTACCACTTAGTATTACCGGATCTTACTATAATATTAAATAGAGTGGCATCCGAAACAACATGCCCCTGGAAACTCTATGAACTTAGAGAAATGACGGTAGTTATAGAACAGGGCTCAGGCCTTTTGTTCATAGGGTTACTATGAGTCTTGCTTGACTCAACAGAACTTAAAAACAACAGCCTATCATATTAAAATTGAATCTTCTTTAAATAATAATTTAAATAATTTTCTTGGAATAATTAATGTCACATGGAAGTGGAAAAAATAAACAATGAATTTTTGTTGTTAGTTTTTGCTTTTTAATTGACCCAAACGTGGCTGTTACAGAATCTCCATATACACAAAATTGTTGCATTTTAAAGCTGGTTAACTCTGTTTTCTTTCCCTTCATACCATCTGGGAATCTTCATCTTCTAGTTCTAATTCCTAGGGTGATCTTATCAAATAGTCTGTAGTTTAAAAAAAATCTTGGACATTTTGTGTAGAGATTAAAGTTGCAATTTCATTTGACTCCAAATATCTAGAATTAGAATCTCATGAATTTGTGTAAATTATAATGGCATAGTAAGAGAAAATATAGTTGAAAATATGACACAATCTTGATGGAATCGTTAGGGGAAATGTGTACGTTAAGAATATTCTGTGTTTTCACTCTAGGCAAGAATTTTGCTAATCTAGGTGACATAACAACAAAAACAACAGATGTGGAAATATTTTTGCATTTTTATTTAGAAAAATCTCATCTGTATGCATAGAATATCGTTAGCAACTGATTCAGTAAACACTCCACAGATGGTTTAAACTCAGAATGACTAAAATAATTTTATCACAATAATTTTGAAACCTGATATTGTAGTACTAAAGATTTCTGGAAATATCATAAATTAGCTTGATATGTTTTAAAATAAAGAGGTGCAGGGGTAGACTTCCAAAGCCAGAGCAGCTGATATCTCTCAACCTCTCCACAAAAGACCTTTGACTTCTGAAGCCCTTTTTAAAACTTATGATTGAATGCTACCAATTTGTTTGTTGTCTTGTCTTCAACAGAATGGAATTAAAGAACAAAGCAGTGAGTGCTTCTGAGTCAATTATGACTCACAGCAATTTGCGTGGATCTACCCCATTGTGTTTGCTATGTTCTGATCTTCACAGGAGCAAATTACCAGGTCTTCCTCAGAGCTTCTGGTGGTTTTAAACATCTCTTCTTTCATTTAGCAACTGAGAGCTTAACTATTGTGCTACTAGCCTTTCTCTTTGATAAGATTGTTGTTGTTAGGTGAATTCATAGTGACCCTGTGAACAGCAGAACTGAACCATGCCGTGTTGTGCACCTTCATTATGAACACCATCATGCTGAAGCCCACTGTTGTAGTCACTGTCAGCCCATATCATAGAGGGTCTTCCTCTCCTTTGCTGATCTTTCCTAGCATGTCTTTTCCCAATAACTGGCCTCTCCTGACAACATGCCCGAAATATGTGAGATGAAGTTTCAATATCCTTCTCTTTAAGAAGCACTCCTGGTGTTGTTTCATCCAAGATAGATTCATTTAGGAACTTAAAGTAAATAGTTACATCTTTTAAAAAATATTGAAACAAAAACTCAGATATATTAGACTTTTGACTCTTCTGTGGTGCCATTAATGAATATACTTTTTTTATAAAAATGGTACTATAATTGTTGTTAAGTGCTGTCAAATACTACTTATAGCAAACCTATTAACAATAGATCTGAACTCTGTCCTATCCTGTGCTGTCCTCATCTTCCCTAACACAGTTGAGTCTGTTGCTGCAGATACTCCATCAACCCATCAGTCTGCCTTGCCTTAGCTGACAACATTATTAAACAGAAAAAACCAATAAGACAAGGAACTGTTTTTTTTTGTTTTTTTGTAAAGGTCAATACTATTGACAAACCATTGGCAAACTTAACAAAAGAAAAGAAAAAAGACACAGACAACTTGATTAAGAAATTATAGAGGTGACATCACAACAGAACCAGAGGAAATTAAATTGATAATATCAGAATGCTATGAAAAGCTATACTCTGGTAAGTTTGAAAACCTAGGGGAAATGGGCAAATTCCTTGAAACTCATACGCTACCTATATTGAAAACAACACACGTAGAACACTTGAACAGACCTATCATAAAAAAAATTGAAAAGGTCATAAAAAGGACTTTCCCGTAAGAAATGTCCTGGACCAGATGGCATTCACAGCTGAATTTCTACCAAACATTCAGAGAGGATCTATCACCAATTCTACTTAAATTATTTTAAAAAAAAAATTTTAAAAAGAAGGAACAACTCAAGTCACTCCCACTATCAAAACCAAGCAAAGATATTACCAAGAAGGAAAATTGTTGTTGTTGTTGTTATGTGCCGTCGAGTCTCCTACGACTCATAGCGACCCTATGTACAACAGCCCTAAACTCCACTCTGTCCTGTGCCAATCGCACTGTCTCTGAAACTCCCATCCCGATTATCCCAGTCAGTGAATCAATCCACGTCATAGAGGGCCTTCCCCTTCTGCGCTGTCCCTCCACCCTACCAAGTATGATGTCCCTCTCCAAGGACTGGTCCCTCCTTACAACATGTCCAAAGTATGTTAGATGGAACCTCAGATTCCTTGCCTCCAAGGAGCCACCCGGTTTAACCCTTTCCAGGACAAATCTATTTGTTTTCCTAGCAGTCCATGGTACTCTCAATACTCTTCTCCAGCACCACAGCTCAAAGGCATCATTTCTCCTTCTGTCCTCCTTGGTCGTTGTCCAACTCTCTGATGCATAACAAGTGATTGCAAAGACCATGGCCTGTATCAGATGCACCTTAGTCTCCAGAGAGACACCATTGCTCTTCAGTACTTTGGAGAGGTCCCTAACAGCAGACTTTCCCATGGCAATGCGCCTTTTAATTTCCTGGCTGCTGGTGCCAAGACTGTTGACTATGGAGCCAAGCAAACTAAAGCTGTGTACAATCTCAATCTCTTCACCATCCATCCTGATGCTGCCAATTGGTCCAGTGGTGAGAATCTTTGTCTTCTTGACATTGAGCCTCAATCCATATTGTATGCTGCAGTTACAGACCAAAATATCTCATGAATATAGATACAAAAATCCTTAACAAAATCCTAGCCAGTAGAATCGAAAAGCACATAAAAAATAATTCGCCATGACCAAGTGGGATTCATAATAGGTATGCAAGCATGGTTCAGTATATGAAAAACAATTAGTGTAACTCACTCTAGTAACAAAGTAATAAGAACCATATCATCTTGGCAATTGATACAGAAAAAGCATTGGACAAAATCCAACACACCTTCCTGATAAAGACACTCAGCAAGATTGGAATAGAAGGGAATTTCCTCAGTGTAGTGATAAGTATATATGCAAAACCAAGAGCCAACATCATTCTCAATGGAGAAAGACGGAAAACATTTTTTCTTGGGAACAGGGACCAGTCCACAATGACCACTGTCACTACTTCTATTCTGTATTGTATTGGAAGTGCTTACTAGAGCAGTATAACAAGAGAAGGAAAGAAAAGTCATCCAGATTGGCAAAGAGATGGTTAAACTGTTGCTATATGCAGATGATATGATAGTGTATACAGAAAAGCCCAAATACTCAACAAAAAACCTGTTAGAGTTAGTGGGCCAATTTAGTAGAGTGACAGGATATAAGATGAGTATTGAAAAATCAGTGGAATTCCTCTACAGTAACAGAGAACTCAGAGAAGGAAACCAAGAAAGCAGTGCCAACGACAAATTGAGATACTTCGGAGTGAACCTAAACAGAGATACAAAAGACATACACAAAGAAAACGGCAGAACATATCTGCAAGACACAGTAAAATACCTAAATAAATGAAAAAATGTGCCCTGTTCAGGAAGACTCAATATTGTGAAAATGGCAATCCTACCAAAAGCAATCTACATGTTCAACACAATCCCATTCCAGATACCAAATTCATTTTTCAAGGAGATTGAAAAGGAAATTGTCAATTTTTTTTTCCATTAAACTCTTCCTACAGATTTGATTTTGTAACATTATTACAATACCGATGGGGAGGAATGTGGCATCAGGATTGGAAGAAGACTCATTGACAACCTGTGCTATGCAGATGACACAACCTTGCTTGCTGAAACTGAGGAGTACCTGAAGTACTTGTTGCAGAGGGTCAAGGACTGCAGCCTTTAATGTGGATTGAAGCTCAGCTTTAAGAAAACAAAGATTTTCACCTCTGGGCCAACTGGCAGCATCATGATAGGTAGTAAAGAGATTGAGATTCTTAACAGCTTTAGTTTGCTTGGCTTCTCAGTCAACACTTTTTTGATACCAGCAGCCAGGAACTCAAAAGACAAATTGCATTAGGAATGTTTTCTGTCAGGGACCTCTCCAGAGCACTGAAAAGCAATGATGTCAGTTTGGGGAGTAAGGTGCACTTGATCGAGGCTGTGGTCTTTGCAATTATTTGCTATGCATCAGAAAGCTGGACAATGCCTAAGACTGATAGAAGGAGAACTGATACCTTTGAGCTGTGGTGCTGGAGAAGATTGTTGAATATACCATGAACTTCTAAGAGAACAAACAGGTTCATCTAGGAGAGGGTGAAATCAGGATGTTTCTTAGAGGCAAGGATCCTGAAGCTCCATCTGACATACTTTGGACATGTTGCAAGGAGGGACCAGTCCTTGGAGAGGGACATCATGCTTGAAAGTGTGGAGGGACAGTGCAAGAGAGGAAGGCCCTCGATGAGATGAATTGACTCAATGGCTGGGGAAATGGGGGCAGGGATGTCAGATACAATAAGATAGGCTCAAGATAGAGCAGGGTACGTAGGATACGTAGGTGCATAGCGTCTCTTTGGGTTGCAAGCAACTCGATGGCACATAACTTTTAGAATCTCATTCTTCCCTATGATTCCCATTTCTGTTAATCCTTCTACCCTTCCCACATTCTGGGCTTTTTCCTCAAGCAGATGCTGCATTTTTTACATTATGTGGTTAGTTATTCTAAAGAGTGGATGCCTCCTTGTGTTATTGTTCACTTTTTAGTCTTGATAGCTTAATTAGAAGAAGTTGCACTGCAATCACAAAAACATGCTGTAAAATCCACCAGCTGTTCTATGGAGAAGGATGTGTAATCTTCCATGCGATTTACTGCCTCTGAAAACCTGTAGGGTCAGCTATGAGTTGATGCCAACTCAACAGCATACAACAACAACAATTGTTAGTTGAAAGCAGAGCCAGCAGGGAAGTTTTGTTCCAAATTGAAAGGGTGGCTGAAGTCATAGGCTCAGAGGTTCCATCAGTGAACCGGCTGGAGTGACTGAATTTGACCCTTCTAATGTTACATGTTTTTATTGTGGTGTTTTGTTATTTTCTGGGTTTATTTGTTGTGGTGGAAATTGCCAAATTTATGTGGAGAGGCAAGAGGCCTCAAATAAGCAAAACACTTTTGAGAAACAAAAATGAAGTTGGAGGCATAGCACTCCCTAACCTCAAAACCTACTACATAGCAGTAGTAACCAAAACACTGATAAAATGACAAGCACAAAGACCAGTGGAACAGAACAGTGAACAGAAATAGACCCAGCTATCTATGGTCAACTGATACTCGACAAGGATATCAAAACTATCAAATGGGGATATGACAACCTCTTCAACAAATGGTGCTGCTGGCAAAACTGGACTTCCAACTGTAGAAGGTTGAAACAAGAGCCATATCTCACACCATACACAAAACTCAAGATGGATCACGGACCTGGGAGTAAAGCCCAAAATTATAAAGTTCATAAGAGACAAACTGCGCTCAAGCTTAGAAGGACTAGTCTAAGATATAGAGAGACTACCAAATATAGCCCAAAATAAACAATCTGGAGGATAAATTGATGAATGGGACCTTCTAAAGATTAAATCCCTGTGTATATCAAAAACTTTTTCTATTAGAGTGGGGAGGAAAGCCTACTGACTAGGAACAAACATTTGACGATACCATCTCAGACAGTAGTCTCATAACGAATGTTTACAGAATACTCCTGAAATTTACAGAATACAGAAAAAGACTGATAACCCAATTACAAAAAGGGCAGAAGACATGGAAAGAATTTTCCAGAGGAATGCATTCAAATGGCCAACAGGCACATGAAGAAATATTCCAAATCAGTGGCAATAAGAGAGATACAAATTAAAACTGTAATGAAATACCATCTCCAATAGCAGTGACAAAGTTTAACAGGAGAGCAAGTAATAAATGTTGGAGAGGATGTGGCAAGATAGGAACTTTTAAACGTTGGTGGGATTGTACAAGGTACAACCACTCAGGAAAGCAGTTTGGCACTTCCTCAAAAAGCTGAACTTAGAAATTCCAATACATTTTTTATAATTTATTTTGGAACTGAAAAGTGTTCATACCACCTTTACAGTTAGAATTTGATCCTGTATATCTCGTTCTTTAAAAGAGCACAATGCTTAAGACAGTCTTAACCAATAAGTTTAGCTTTTGTTGGTTTGAAAGAAGAGGTTAGAAAAATCCTTTTTTGGTTTGAAATTTAACACAAGCAGTAGTTTTGAGAGTTTCATCCATTCTCAATGACTCTAGCAAATCTGAATGTCCTGAGTTGAATTTGAAATTCTGTATTTCCTCAATTCTGTTCAGGATTCTTTTAGAGAATCTTTGATTTAAATATTCATCATCTGATTCTTCTGGTGTCTGGCGAAAGAGGCCATTGTTCACGGATGCAGTTAGCTTTGTGTTCTATTTCCTGCACTTATTCCTGACTGTCAGTCCTCCCCCTCCTGTTCCAGGTGAATATGGATCAGTCAGATTTCAATGGCTGCTTTTAAGACCCCAGGCACTATACAAATGAACTAAGAAAGAATAGAAGCACTAAACATGATGTTAGGCCAGTTAACTAGGACATTCCATGGAATCATAATGATAAATAAACTAGTTTCACAAAGTAAATCCCATGATGTATTTGATTGAGTCTAAGCAGCCCAAGTAAATACTCTCTTCTTGTTGTACTTGAGCTCTGGTGGCTTGGGGTCAGGTGTTGTGTAACCAATGTAAATCCAGGCAGTTCAAACCCACCAGCTGCTTTGTGGGATAAAGATGGTCTCTTTCTGAGCAATTTATGGCCTTGGGAAACTTGCTTGAGGGTCAGGTGTTAGTCAGTTTTGACTCAACAGCTTTGAATTGAATTGTTAAGTTTTTAAATACATTTCAAACAACACTTGACAATTCAACTTTTATTGCACCAATCAGCTGTGCAACCCTTACCTTTAATTGGTGTAGATTTTCCGTCCCTTTAAACCAAAATTTAGTACAATAATTCCATCCCTCACTCAGAATACAAAGATTCTCATCACTGGACCAATGGCAACAGCATGACAGAGAAGAGATTTGGACTGTTAGTTTCATCTTGCTTGGATCCACAGTCAATACTCTTGGGCACCAGCAGTCAGGAAATCAAAAGATGAGTTGCAAAGGAAAACTGTACTGTCAGAGACCTCTCCAGAGTGCTGAAGAGCAACGATGTCAGTCTGGATACTAAGATGTGCCTGATCCAGGTCATGTTCTTCAGAGTTACTTGCTATCCATCAGAGAGTTGAACAGTAAATAAGGATGACAGAAGAATCATCAGTGCCTTTGAGTTGTGGGACTGGAGAAGAGTACTGAACATACCGTAGGCTATCAAGAGAACAAACTGGTCCATCTGAGAGAAGGTAAAAGCAGATTGCTTTTTAAAAGCAAGAATTTTCAAACTTCATCTCACATACCTGGCATGTTGCCAGGATGGACCAGTCCTTGGAGAAGAACATCATGGTAGACAGGGTAGAAGGGTAGACAGCACAGAGGAAGATCCCAGTCTTCCTCTGATGAGATGAGTTAACCCAGTTACTGTGGTGATGGGGAGGAGAGTATTCGAGACAATGATACTACTTCAGGATAGGGAAGTGTTTACAGCTATTTTTCATAAGGTTTCTATGAGTATAGTCCACTGAATAACAAGTAATAAACTTCAATCTCTATACATTTTCCTGTTCTAGTCTTTTTATACTATGTATGTCCTTTTGCAATTGTTTTATTTCTGTCAGCATAAAATCTTCAAATGACATTGATGTTGTAGCATGTGTTTGGACATCATTTTTCTGAGTAGTAGTATTCATTCCATTGATGCATATCATTTTGCTTATCCATTTATTTCTTGACATTTAGTTGTTTCCACATTTTGGTGGTTGTGAATAGTTCTGCATTTAGCATTGGCACACCTAATTCTTGAGTCTGCAGTGGAATTACTGGGTAACATGGTAGTTCTGTTTTGTTCTTTTGATGAACTGACACATTGTTTTCCACAGTGGCTGTGCTGTTTGTACTATTGAACATTCCCACCAGCAAGAATAAGGAAAGCTTTTCTCCACATCCTTGCTAACATGGTTTTTTGTTTGTTTGTTTTTAATTTTAATCTGAGTTATCTTCATTGTATGAGTCAGAACCTACTCTTTAATATTTTTTTAAAAGAACCTGTTCATAAATGACTTTTTAGCATGTTTCTAGTGCTGTAAAATAGAAGGAAGGAGATTGCCCATCTTTTCCAAGAATTCTGACCACAAGAGAGGCATGACTTTGTGTTAGCAGTGCAGATTCCTGGGGTACTGTGATTTTGATTTTTTTTCTATTTGATGGCTGGTGAGACTGTGCATCTTTTCCTGTGTTTGATGGCTATTTGAATATCCCCCATCAATTCAGCTTGCTTGCTCAGTTTTTGATTGGATTATTTGCTTTTTTTATGTTTAATTTTTAGAGTTTTATTAATATTGGTTATTAGATTTTTATAAGATGTGTGGCTTCTCTAGTTAACTCCTAACTGATAACTTGTGTTTTCACTTTTTTAGTATAGTTTGGTTTTGCTTTTGTTTTTATGCTACCATGCAACAAAACTTTTATTAACATTTTGAACAGATTCAGTGATTACTGAAACTGGTAATTTCTAAACTTATCTTGGCCTTCACGTTCTCGATGGTATCGGCGCTGGGCTCCACTCCCAGGGTGATGGTCTTGCCAGTGAGGGTTTTCAAGAAGATCTGCATACCACCTCTCAGATGAAGGACGAAGTGCAGAGTTGACTCTTTCTGGATGTTGTAGTGAGAAAGTGTGTGGCCATCTTCCAGCTGCTTTCCTGCAAAGATGAGCCTCTGCTGGTCGGGTGGGATGCCCTCCTTATCCTGGATCTTGGCCTTTACATTCTTTTTGGTATTGCTGGGTTCCACCTCCAGGGTGATGGTCTTGCCAGTTAGGGTCTTTACAAAGATTTGCATATTGACCAGGCAGATGAATACGTGTCACAAGGTTTTCCTCGAAAGCTCTGGAAACTTCCTTGCATCATCGACGCTGATTGGCGCAGCTTCCGATGTGGATGCCGGCATTGATTGGTGTAGGATGCGGCAGGGCATGTTGTTGCTCTTCACTTTTTTAGTATCGTTTTAGATGAGTAAATAGGTTTCATTTTCACGAGGTCCTGTGTGTTTGTCTTTTGCGACTCATGGATTTGCTTTTTTTTTTTGGTGTGTTTATTATTTTATCAGAATCCATTATTAAAAGGTAGATTTGACAGCTTTGCCCTGCTTTCATATTTAGGTTCTTTTTGTGTAACGTGTGAGGCACAGATCCTGTTTAATTTTTCTGTATGTGGAAATGGATTGTCCTGGCATTATTTATTGGCTCTTTAATGAATTAGTCTTCCCATTGAAAAGAGCTCTGGTAACCCAGTGTGTAAGATGTCGCACTGCCAACCCAAATGCAAGCAGTTCAAATCCAATCAGCTGCTCTTAGGTAGAACTCGGACCAGCCAACTCTCCTGTGAGCAGTCTCTAGACCATCAGTAATGAGTTGGCTCCAACTAAGTGACAGTGAGTTTTTATTCCTATTGAATGGACTAAGCACTTTTGTAAAAAAATCATACTCCACTGTGCCTGAGCCGCCATGTTGGGCCAAGGTCGGAACTGGGGTCTGGTTGCCCGTGGCCTGCGGCACCACGTTCTTCTGGCACCACAGTTCACGGACTGGAACCATTCTTGGTGCAACAGGTGCAGGCATAACTAGGGGCCACACAGGTTGAATTTGTTTCAGGAAAAGTTTGTTGGTTTTTTTTTTTTTAACTACATATTCTTATTTGAATATACTAAAGAAGTTAAAATCTGCAGAAAGATTGTTCATGCTGATTAAAAAACAGGGGTCCACTTAATGTATCTTATGCAAGTAAAGGAAGATTATTTAGTGAAATGATGAGGTTGGTAAATGATGATCAGAAGTTGATTTAATGGCATTTCAATTTGGAAAAGTTTTGTTGAACTTGATGCAAAAAATGAAAAACTTTGACAAGAAAATTCTAACCCATTAAAAAAGAAAAGTGAAAGTAAATGAAATTACTGTTGTTAAGATGTTAAAAATAAGACAAATGCAAGAAATACATGAGAATAGGGACAGCCATCAGTAAAAACAAGCAGAAGAAGAAACACTGGAGCAAGATCTCATCACTAAGGGAGAATATTTTCAAGATGAGTGTCAGAATGATGTCAAGAAAAAAGTTGTTGGTCATACTGAGGTCGTGACTGTCAGAGTGTCTGATCGTGGCGGTGGATTTGTTGGAAAAGCCTTTACTGCACAGTAGGTAGAAAGATGAATTGGAATTGCTCTTATGAAACAATTGCATTGAAAAGCACATTTGAGGAATCCAGATTTAGAGGTCTTTATCCATCTTAAGTGACGTTTATTCTCTAGTTGGGATTCCTGTTTTTAGGGAAGCAGAAGTTACATCAGGACAGCATAACTCCAGTCAGCCACAGCCTGGGTAAATGGCATCCCTTGCTGAAATTAAAGCTGGTATATTTATTTTAGACCCAATGTGTAGACTTGGAACAGTGCTTTTGGAAGCTGCTAATGAATGATCAGATGTGTATTATTTGGGTACAGATGTCAGTGACTCACAGTTTCTAGGGACATGTGACAATGTGCAAGCTGCAGGCCTCTATGACACAATTCAACAACTTCAAGTCTGCTATAGAATTGCCACTGGCTTCAGAAAATGTTGGTATTATTTCTGACATTCCATTTAGGAACACTTTCAAGCTAGAAAAAGACATTAAAAGCAACCTACAAGAAATAAAGTGTTTTATGTTGGCAGAAAGGGTGTATTGTTAGTGAGGATCACCTCAATACCTGAAAGACTGTGAAGAGAGCATCCATACCTATGAACTGGGATTAAAACGTGCTTGAATCCTGAGAGGAACAATGACTCCTCAGAGATGGTGATATCTTCACTCCAAGCCAGTAACCAGGAAGGCTGAGATGAAATGACAATACCAGGGTCTTTGGTGCCAATGGAATGCTACAAAGTCAGCCTTTGAAAAATAGATGCCTATCTAAGTGTGTGAGTTACACGCTGGACTTTAGCAGTCACTGCTATAGACCTGGTTTAACTCTATACAGTTTAGCTATACTGAAATAGATTGTTTACTCTTAAGATTCTATATCATGAGGGTTTTGTATTTTGTCAAAATGTGTACTTCTAATTTTTTTCTCGATTATACATTGTTTCCAAGTGGAATTTTCAGCTTTCAAACAGCAGTTTTTAGAAATCCACATAAAATACTCCAGTCACCACAAGATTAGTTATCTTTTAACCACCAAATTGTTAGAAACCTTTATGTATAAATTCTTTTGATATTATACTGGATCTTTTTAAAGCTAAAAAAAAATCATAAAAATGGATGGGTATTACTCGTATTTTGAAATGAATTAATAAATTTTCAGTTTCTTAATTTTCATTTCTTAATAGCTAAATAATTAAAACATTTATTTTGGTTTCTAGTTTTTAAGAATGTTAAGGGTTATGCAATTTAAAATTTGAGAATAGCTCTTTTGTGAGAAAGGTCTTCATTTGTCTACATTGAAGTGATTTTTGTTCAAGGCTTTGGAAGACTACTTTCTCTAGAGTCTGATCTCATCATGTAATATAAAAGGAGTTTAATAGTTTAGTGTAGATGATAAATTTTTTTATAAAAATCTTTTAAAGTGTGGCAAAATGTTTTTAAATATTTCTAGTCAACTAGTTTTCAATATTACAGATATTTATTAGTTAATTTGACAAGCATATAGTCAGTAGTTTTTAAACCATACATAGATTTAAATGTAGTAGTTTTGGCATAAACACATGCAATATTCTAAGTATTTATTATCAAGTATTAGAAAAGCCTCTTCTCAGAAATAGTTTTTGCTGAATTTGGAAATATATTACATAAAGCCACATTACCACCAAGGAAATCACAGTATAAAAACTTAAAATCTGAAAACTTTGAATATGTAAAATTAGAAATGATGAGAAAAAAGGATAAAAGAGAGAAAAGAAAGATATCTTGTAGTTTTTAGTCCTACTTTAAAAAACTTCTGCAGTGTTAAAAATTAGAAAATAGAGATGTTTGTTTAAAATGTGTTTACTGTAGAGAAATCCAACTGATTTTTGTATGTTGATCTTGTATCCTGCTACTTTGCTGAATTGGTCAACTAAGTCCAATAGTTTTCTTGCTAAGTCTTTAGGGTTTTCTAGGTTTACTGTATCATCTGCATGGACTGCTAGGAGAACAAATAGGGTTTGTCCTGGAGAAGGCGAAGTCAGAATGCTTCTTGGAGTCAAGGATTCTGAAGCTTCGTCTGACATACTTTGGGCATGTTGCAAGGAGGGCCTGGTCCTTGGAGATGGACATCATGTTTGGCATAGTGAAGGGGCGACGAAGGAGAGGAAGACCTTTGACGAGATGGATTGATTCTGTGAGTGGAGTGGTGGGAATAAGTGCATTTGGGATGGCTAGGTTGGCACAGGATAGAATGGCGTTTAGAGCTCTTGTACATAGGGTCACTATGAGTTACAAGCGACTCGGCGCATAACAACAACAACTTTGCCAATTTGGATGCCTCTTATTTTCTTCTCTTGTCTTATCGCTATTGCTAAGACTTCCAATACAGTATTGAACAAGAGAAGTGATAGTGGGCATCCTTGCCTAGTTCCTGTTCTTAAAGGGAATGTCTTTAACCTCTCTCCATCGAGAACAATGTTGGCTCTTGGGTTTGCATAAATACTTTTTACTATGTTGGAGAAATTCCCCTCTAATCCTATTTTGTTGAGTGATTTAATTAGGAAAGGGTGTTGGATTTTGTCAGAGGCCTTTTCTACATCAATTGATAGGATCATGTGGTTCTTGTTCTTTGCTTTGTTAATGTGATGAATTACATTAGTTTTCTTTATGTTGAACTATCCTTGGATACCTGTTATGAATCCCACTTGGTCTTGGTGAATTATTTCTTTGATGTATCATTGAATTCTATTGGCTAGTATTTTATTCAGGATTTTTGCATCTGTGTTCATGATGGATATTGGCGTACTGTTGTTGTTGTTATGTGCCGTCGAGTCGTTTCTGACTCATAGCGACCCTATGCACAACAGCCCTAAACCCTGCTCTATCCTGCGCCAACCGCACCGCCTCTGACACACCCATCCCGATTACCCCA
>NW_006399896.1:7947029-7951824 GCF_000299155.1 Elephantulus edwardii | reverse complement strand
TTGTGTCAGTTTAGGTAGGTTGTGCATTTCTAAGTATTTGTCCATTTCCTCTAGGTTTTCATATTTGTTTGAGTATAGTTTTTCATAATACTCTAATGTTCACTTTTTTATTTTAGTTGGCTCTGTTGTGATGTTGCCTGATTCATCTTTTATTCAGATTTATTTGTGTGATCTTTTGCGAGTTTTGCTAGTGGTTTTTCGATTTTATTGATCTTTTCAAAGAACCAATTCCTAGTTTTGTTGATAGTTTAAATTGTTTTTTTGGTTTTCTATTTCATTTATTTCTGCTCTTAACTGTGGAAGGTGGTGGAGCGCTTTCTCAAAAAGTTGCAAGTAGAAATACCATTTGACCGAGCAATTCCACTACTGGGAATGTACCCCAAAGAGTATACCCCATTACTGCCACCCAGGCAGATACATGCACACCCATTTTTCTCATGTCTGTGTTCACGATAGCAAGGAGTTGGGAACAACTTAAGTGCCCATCAACAAATGAATGGATAGAGTAACTGTGGTGTATTGACACAGTGGAATAATATGCTAAATTGAAAAACAAGGGACAAAATGGGTGACCCTACAGGACATTATGCTGAATGAAATATCTCAGTCACAAAGGTCAAATACTGCATAGTACTACTGTTGTAAAATAGGACTGACCTCGGGGTTAGGGGAATACTGAGAAAGATGGACTAAATAATGTATACTGCATTGAAACAGATGAGGGAGAAAACTGCTTAAAAGGGATATGTGATTAGGTATTACTGTCATGACAGGAGTCCAGAACAAGGTTGCATAGTGGAGTGGACCTGGGTGGAGGGATTGTAAAATTGTGGGGGAACTTTTACTTTTCAAAGAGAATAGTGTACTGAGGGGGAGGGGTGGGCAGGGAGAAAAGTGCAACAGTGAATGTGAATGGAAATCCAAAGTGTCTGTAAATTTTCATTAAAATGATTAAAAAAATGTGTTTACTGTATTCACAATTTCTTTAGCATAATATGTGAGATACATTTTTCTCTGTTGAACTTCTTGAATTTAAAGTTTGAATTAAGTTTGAGCAGGGGAATAATGTAAGACATAATAACACTTAAGGGAATAAATATTTCTTATGCAGTGACCCTTCTGTCAGTTTTCCTAGGGGGCAGAGAGTTTGCCTAATTAAACTTATCACAGCAAACTCCTCTCTCTGAACTGAACTTGTCCTCTCATCCTTTGTCTCTTAATTAAGACTCAGAATATACCTTGCCTTCTTTGGCTTTCTGTGTGGTGGCTCTTTACAGATAAAGACCATAGGTATGGTACTGTTTACCTATCACATAATCTGACTGAGTGATTCATAAGAGGGTGGGGTAGTTTGGCTGCCTTTCTCTTTGAGAAACAATAATTGAGTTGCTGTTGATGGGAGGGGAGACTATCCTTTTATTTATAGAAACAGATGAATATTGAAGTAAGCTGATATGTTGTATGCTTTCATAGCTGACCCTCCAGTGTGTTTTCAGAGGCAGTAAATCTTGTGGGAAGAGATTGTCCATTCTTCTCCCATGGAGTTGGTGGATATGAACTGCATGCCTGTGGGATTACAGAGTAGCTTTTTTTTTTTAAAGTGGACTTTTTTTTTTTTAAACACAAAGAATTGGTAAGTTCATCTTAGTTATTTTTAATTTCTTAATGATCATTTTTAAACTTCACAGTACTGAAGAATTAAGAAAATGAATCTTAATTTTTTTAGAGTGTCATGCCTAAAGAGATATTTAATAAGTCATCCAATTTATTTTCAATGTGACAGCTGAATAAATGAACACAATGGTTTAGTGTTAATTTGTCTGCCTCTTATTTTGCATAGAAAACTTAGAAAATTAGGAACATTTTGAGTTTGGATTTTTGATGTTTTCATGGATGTGTCAGTCAAATTTTCCAACCAGAAATCAGAATATTTGTTTCTATGGGTTTGTGATGTGTACTTAGGGATATGATGATATTTGAAATCTTAGTTGGGGTGTATGGTTACAATGTTTATAGGCTTACAACAGGCATATTTAAAAAATGCTACCAAAAGTAAGCAAGCTGAAATTAAAATAGGGTAATTTAGCACTTAATATTTTCTGTTAGTGTACTTCTGTTTATAGCTCTAGGAAGCTATAAACAACATAATTGCAATACAATTTGAAAATATTTTGTCATGGTCACAGAAATACTTAACTAGTAAAACCACATTTTGAGACTTTTTCTAAAAAGCAAACTTAACTAGACACAGCTCTTAAGAAACCTTTATTACTTGGTAGGAGCAATATAAGCAGTGAGAAATAGACTGAACTTTGGAATCAAATAGACCTAGTCTTATATCTTGGTTTGGCAACTTCCTTATGGAGGGATAATTGAACTCTTGGTGTTGTGATGATTAACTGAGATAAATGCCTGAGGCAGAAGAAATACTTAATGCATAGAAGAATAACTGTCTTTTATTGTGCCGTGGTAATTTTTTAAAATTAATGCTTAATCTACAAGCAGGAGAAGAGAAAATAAGTGAATGGGGCCTTCTAAGAATCAAATCCCTGTGCACATCCAAAAACTTCTCCAACAGGGTGAAAAGGGAAGCCACAGACTGGAAAAAAAGTATTTGGGAATGACATGTCAGATAAGGGACTTATATCTAGAATTTATAAAATACTTGAGCACCACAGCAAGATAAAGATAAATAATCCAATTGAAAAATGGTCACAGGATATGAACAGACACTTCACCAAAGAAGATATTCAGATGGCCAACAAGCAAATGAAGACATGTTCAAAATCCCTAGCTCTAAGAGAGATGCAAATCAAAACAACTATGAGATATCATCTCATCCTAGTCAGAATAGCAAAATTTAACAAAACAGCAAGCAACAAATGCTGGTGAGGTTGTGGAGAAACTGGAACCCTTATTCACTGTTGATGGGAGTGAAAAATGGTGCAACCACTGTGGAAGGTGGTACGGTGCTTTCAAAAAAAGTTGCAAATAGAGATACCATTTGACCCAGCAATTCCACTGCTGGGAATATAGCTCAAAGAAACCATAACTGACATCCAAGCAGATATATGCACACCATGTTAATTGCAGCTTTGTTTACAATGGCAAGGAGTTGGAAACAGCCCAGGTGTCCATCAACAAACGAATGGCTAGAGAAGCTGTGGTATATTCACACAATGGAATACTACGCTGCATTGATAAACAAGGAACTAATGCAATATTATTCAAAATGCGTGAGCCTGGAGAACATTATACTGAGTCACAAAAGGACAAATACTGCATGGTGCCACTGTTGTAGAAGGGGACTGATATCAGGATTGGGGTAAGACTGAGAAAAACTGAATAAACTATACTACATTGAAACGGATGAGGGAGAGAATAATTTAAAGGTGATATATGATAGAGTATTATGGTTATCACAAGAGTCCAGAATTGGGGTTGTATAGTGGAGTGGTGGGAGGGGTGTGGGGAGATTGTATACCAAAGAAGGAATTTTTCTTTTCAAAGAGAGGAACTAAAGGAGGTGGGGAGGAACTGGGAAGGGAGAAAAGTGCAACAATGAATAAATGGAAATCCAAAAATCTCTGTAAATGTTCATTAAAATTATGAAAATAAAATTTTAGAAAAATGAATGCTTAAAGGAAATTTTCATTGAAAGAAGACTATAAAATTTTGTGGATTTCTATTTGAGATTTTTCTAGAGAGCTTTTCTAATTTCTGTGGAGGCAGACATCATTAAAAGAAAAAAAAGATACATAGTTGATCTATCAATTTAGTTAAAAGTTTAAGTGAAATGTATTTGCATGACCATATGGTATATGCACATTTTGAACTTTCTTAAGGAACCCTGGTGGCACAATAGTTAAATACCCAAAACAAAATGTCAGGTTGCCCATCCTTCTCTGTTGGAGCAGCTCGTGGACTTGAAATTTGTGCTTTAGGCATTGCAACACAGCTTCTTGCCAATAAGCCACCAGAATTCCTCCATTAATATTATAGCCTTAGAAACCTTATGGGGCAGCTACTGTGCATACTGGGATGGCTGTGACTAGGAATCTATCCACTTAATAATTGGTTTGGTCAAAGGATTTTTTCTGCCTCTTATCAAATCTGTGGACCCAAGACATTTATCTGTTATTTTCAGCTTAAAACATTATCGGTTTAGGTAAATTACAATCTTTTCCTGTCATCATCATTATATGATTTTCATCATTAGTCCTTTGTTGCTGTTAATATTTTTATGGAAACCATTACCATAATAACAATTTTTGTAGTTGATTTTTTAAGGCATTCATGATATAAAATGTGGGATAAGCTCTTCACTGCTTTGAGTCTAGTGCTCTCTATTTTAGTTGCAAAGCTTCCCAAGAACAAAGATAGTTACCTGTGTTGTCTTTTTGTCTTCACAGATTTAAACAAGGTTCACTGAATATTTCTTGAATGAAAGAGAGCTTAAAAGGCCACTAGAAAAATCAGGAGACATGTTGAGCTAGAAATCACAAGACATTTAAGAGCTAGATTTTCTGTTCTGCTTCTTAATATATAAATATGTGCTTAAACGAGAATATTATTTTTGGACACAAGTCCTTTTCTTGTTTTTCCAGTTTAATTTACCCTATTGTTGTTGTTGTTATGTGCCGTTGAGTCACCTGCGACTCATAACAACCCTATGTACAACAGCCCTAAAGTCCACTCTGTCAATCGCACTGTCTCTGATACTCCCATCCCAATTATCCCTGTCACTGAATCAATCCACCTCATAGAGGGCCTTCCTCTCCTGCGCTGTCCCTCC
>NW_006399896.1:7940783-7945694 GCF_000299155.1 Elephantulus edwardii | reverse complement strand
AAATTCTTCTGTGTCTTCCAATTCCTTTCGATACAGTGACTCAGTATATTCCTTCCATCTTCTTTTAATACTTCCGGGATCATTTAACATTCTGCCGAAAGCATCCTTGATTATAGCAACTCGAGGTTTGAATTTGTTCTTCAAATATACCCTATAGAATAGGATAATTTTACTTAGATTTGCTCTCTCTGGCTTAAAATTCTGCATCTTTTCTTAAAATTAAATTTTAAAATTTCACTAAACTTTCAATGTGTCACATGCAGAGGCAGCAGTGGGGTAAGAGAGGCAGAGAACACTGATTATGGAGTCAGGTTGCTTGGGTTCAGAGTCCATATTCATGACTTAATTGATCTGCCCTGAGCAAGTAGCAAGGAACTCACTTTTCTTGTCTGATAATATTTAGAATAATCATAGTGCTTAGCGTGATTTTTAGAGGATGAGGTGAATTAATATAAATACTGTAACAGTAGTGTCTAATTCATACTATGTACTACATAAATGGTTTTTCTTCCATTATATGTGGATTTACTCTTGTTACCTTGCTTTTCTCAGGCAAAAGATTTGAAAAGCAGTAGTGTTACTTGGTATTTTAATTAAAATAAGAGAAAGTAAAAATAGCACACACCTTTTTTTGCTATTTGAGACTCAGGCCCTTTGTTGTCAGGTTGGAACTGACCTATAGCTGACCCTCTAGTAGCTTTTTGGTGACTGTAAATCGTGTGAGAGGAGACTGCCCATCTTTATCCCAGGAGTCAGTGACTATTTCAGACCAGCAGAGGGCCTTTGGGACTGTGGACCAACTCTGCAGACTATGCCACCAGAGCTCCTTGATAGTTATTTTAGCAAGTGAATGCATGGATATAAAAGTTAGATAAATACAATTATTTATCCCATTAAAGTATTAAAGGCAGAATTTAGTTAATTACTGGATATAATTTCAGAAAGTTTCTTATATGTGCCTCTGTTTGACTATTTTATATGAAATTATATCCTATTTTTCTGAAAAACACTTTTCATCCACTATAAAAAGCATAGATATTTCAGAATATTTCAAAAGAATCTGTAGTATCTTGCCTGTTCTTGAGCAAAGATTGGAATTGTCAAATTAATAGAAAATTTCTTAATACATCTATTAAAAACTAGAGACTTTGTGAGAACCTTTACTTTTTTCTTATGTGTTAATGTATTTTTAATAATTTTCATAGTGTTAATTGGAAGTTTGTGAATAGTTATTAAGAAAGGAAAAAAGCACTAATGGAGACTAAGTAAAACAAACAAAATGAATTTAGATTTACTTGAACAGTTAATTTACTGATCTATTTATAAATTATTTAAATTTGGTGAAAGTTTACATGACAAATTAGGTTCATATTTAACAAGTTCTGCACATATTGCTCAGTGACATTGGTCATATTTTCAATAAAGGGCTCACATTCACATTGTTTCCATGTTGGTAGTTCTATGTCCACTAATCAATATTCCCTTTATCTTCTCATCTTTACTTTCCAGAAAATAGAAATATTTTCATCATCTGCAGCAGTGAATTACTTAAAGGAATACAGTCCCATGGAGTGATGCAGGTTTATTTTATGAGCCCAACTATTATTTGACTGAAATTTGATGCATGAAATAAGTTATATTCCCAAGTTTAAGGTTAAATCAAAGGTAGTCTCATGGCATCTTTTTATCCTCTGTGGGTTCAATAAGCCTGGCTCTGATTTTTGTTGTTGTTTTGGAATCTAAGGGTCAATTTTTTTATTTTTTAATCAAGGGTCATTTGTTTGTCTTCCTGGATAGAGTGGTTGTTGTAATAACCTGGCTTTGTCCTCTCCTCATCGGGACTGTGGTTCATGTGAACAATTAGTGATGTAGAGGAGTTTCTTCTTTGAGTCCTTGACATCAGATGAGTATAAATCAATAGTTACGTTCAATAGCCACTCAGAAAAGAACATAGATGCTACTTGTGTAGAACAATGACTCTATGAATTATGCCAAAAGATTGAATTATCCTCATAGACTAAGCTATCAAACTCAGTAATTGTACATCTTATGTGATTTATTATAGAATAATATTTGATAAAGAATAATATTTATTTATAATATTATTAAATAGTATATTTTATTAGAACCCCATGAAGCCAAAGCTAAACGAAAAAAAAAAATCAAGAAATTAAAGAGCTGTCCAGAAAATTTCATAGTGCAGCTCAGGATGACAAAGCAAGGTATTATAATGAATTGTGCAAAGAGCTGGAGTCAGAAAATCAGAAGAGCTGAACTCACTCAGCATTTCTTAAACTAAAGGAATTGAAAAATAAATTCAAGCCACTAGTGGAAATACTTAAGGATGCTTTGGCAGAATGTTAAATGATCCAAGAAGCAGTAACAGAAGATGGAAGGAGTATACAGAGTTACTGTACCAGAAGGAATGAGTATGAGCAAGAGCCTTTGGTGATGAAGAAAGAAGTTCAAGTTACTCTGAAAGAATTGACACAAAACAAGGTTCTAGGAGTTGATGGCATACCAGTTGACCTATATCAACAAACAAGCTGCCCTGGGTGTGCTCACTAAGTTGTTTCAAGAAATTTGGAGGGCACCCACCTGGCCAACTGACTGGAAGAGATCAGTATTTGTTCCCATTCCAAAGAAAGGTGACCTGACAGAGTGTGGAAATTATTGGACAATATCATTAATATCACATGCAAGCAGTATTCTGCTGAAAATTATCCAAAAATGACTGGAGCAACATATGAGCAGAGAACTGCCAGATGTGCATACTGGGTTTAGAAGAGGCCGTGGTACTAGGGATATTATAGTATATATATCTTGGCAGAAAGAGAGTACCACAGGAATGTCTGTTTGTGTTCTTTGATTATGAAAAGGCTTTTGACTGTGTGGATCACAACAAACTGTGGGCAACTCTAAGAATGAGAATCCCAGAACATTCTATTGTGTTTAAGTGAAACCTATACTTGGACCAGGAGGCAGTCATCAGAACAGAGCAAGGAAACACCACATGGTTCAGAATAGGGAAGGGTGTCTGCCAGGGATTTATTTTGTCTCCATACCTTTTCAGTCTGTGTGTAGAACAGATCATCCGGGACACTGGGCTGTACTAGGAGGAATGTGGCATCAGGATTGGATGAAGATTTATTAGCAGCCTGCTTGCTGAAACTGAGGAGGACCTGAAGAACTTGCAGCAAAAGTTCAAGGACTGCAGCCTTCAATATGGATTGAAGCGCAACACCAAGAAAACAAAGATTCTCACCACTGGGCCAATTGGAAGCATCATTATGGATGGTGAAGAGATTGAGAATGTTAACAATTTTAGTTTTCTTGACTCCACAATAAATACTCTTGATACCGGCAGCTAGGAGATCAAGAGATGAATTGCATTGGGAAAGTTAGCTGCCAGGGACCTCTCCAGAGTACTAAAGAGCAACAATGTCAGGCTGGACACTAAGGTGTGCCTGAGCCAGGCCATAGTCTTTACAATTGCATGCAGTATGCAGAGAGCTGGACAATGACTATGCATGGTAGAAAGAGACTTGATGCCTTTGAGCTGCGGTGCTTGAAAAGAGTGTTTAATATACCATGGATTGCTAGGAGAACAAACTGGTTCAACCTGGAGAGGGTGAAACCGGGCTGCTTTTTGGAGGCATACTTTCTGTCTGACATACTTTGGACATGTTGTAAGGAGGGACCAGTCCTTGGAGAGGAACATCTTGTTTGGGAGAGTGGAGGGACAGTGCAAAGAGACGAAGACACTCAATGAGATGGATCAATTCAGTGATTGGGGTAATTGGTTTAGGTGTGTCAATGACAGTGAGTTTGGCACAGGATAGAGTAGGGTGTAGAGCTCTTGTACATAGGGTCGCTATGAGTCAAAAGTGATTCAACGGCACATAACAATATAACAACAACATATTTAATAATTGTCGTTAAGTGCCATCAAGTCATAGACAACTCATAGCGACCCTGTGAACGAAAAACCTGAGCACTGTTCATAGAGTTTACAGAGGCAAGCCATTTTGGAAGTGGATGCCACTCCTGCTTCCAAAGATAATAATTATTATTATATAATAAATCACATAAGAGGCACAGTAATATAATATATATGCTAAAGCATTTATCAAAATTTTTCTTATTACGTTACTACTTAGTCTTATTTTCATTTATCTTGGTCAAATTGGACAGACTTTACCTAAATTGAAGATTCTTAGCACCAAAAAATATTGTGTTTTTCATCTAGAAAGTGATTCCCTCTCTTCCCCCTCATCCTTGGTAACTACCAAAGAACAGTGCTTTCTGTATGCATAGCTATTCTGGTCTTTTTATAAAAATGAGCCCACTACTTGTTTAGCATGTAATTGATAAGTTACACTCAGTGTCAAGTCCTTTAGATTCATCCATGTTATGTTTTGAAAACTAATCACTATTCTCTATAGTAATGTGATACTTCGTGTATGTATGTGTTGCAGTTTGTACATTTACCTATTAGTAGACATTTTAATTGTTTCCATCACTTAGCTATTATAAAGAATGCTACAGTGAATAAAAAGATATGTATGTATGTTCATGTTACTGGTACTAAATCTAGGATGCACCAAGGAGTAGGATTCTAGAGTCATAAGATTTTCCCATTTTTAGCTTTTTGAAGAAGCACCATTGTATTTCCATAGTAGTTGTCCATTTCCCAATCCCCTGGGCAGTGTCACCTTCCTTGGTACTAGTAGTCAGGAGCCCAGGAAATGTATTGTACTGACAAAGTCTGCTGTCAGGGACCTATCCACATTATTGAGGATCAATAATGTCAGTTTGGTCTTGGCACCAGCAGCCAGGAAATTAAAAGGCGCATTGCCATGGGAAAGTCTGCTGTTAGGGACCTCTCCAAAGTGCTGAAGAGCAGTGGTG
>NW_006399896.1:7922887-7940303 GCF_000299155.1 Elephantulus edwardii | reverse complement strand
AACAACAACAACAACAACAATGTCAGTTTGAGGACTAAGGCATGACTGCAAAACAGTGAATATGGATGACAGAAAAATAATTGATGTCTTTGAGCTGTGCTGTTGGATAATAGGACTGAATATCCAATCGACTGCCAAAAAGAACAAACAGATAATGGTTTTGAGAAGGTGCAGACACAGTGGTCCTCGGAGGGTTAGATAATAAAGTTTCATTTTGAGCATGTTGCTAGGATTTTATCCCTGTATTATATTCTAGGATCTATAAAGCATTAACATTTGGGGTTTTCAAAGAATTGTTTTGAGTTACATAAATAATTATTGAACTTCAGCTATGTATTTTATATTTTGTGACGTTCTGGGGATATGATGAGTAAAGAACACATCTTCTAATAGAACCGCATTAATGAATAAATACCGGCTCGCTGTATAGAATGTTGTTGTTACATGCCGTCAAGTCGCCTGCGATTGATAGTGACCCTATGTACAACAGCTCTAAACTCTGCTCTGTCTTGTGCCAATCTCATTGTCTCCGACTCACTCATCCCACTTGCTCCAGTCACCGAATCAGTCCACCACCCAGAGGGCCTTCCCCTCCTGCGCTGTCCCTCCACCCTTCCGAGCGTGATGTCCTTCTCCAAGGACCGGTCCCTCCTTACAACATGACCAAAGTATGTCAGACGAAGTCTCAGAATCCTTGCCTACAAGGAGCAGCCTGGTTTAACCCTCTCTAGGATGAGTCTGTTTGTTTTCTTAGCAGTCCATGGTACCCTCAGCACTCTTCTCCAACACCAAAGCTCAAAAGCATCAATTCTTCTATTCTCCCTGGTAATTGTCCAGCTCTCTGATGCATAACACGTGATTGCAAAGACCATGGCCTGTATCAGATGCACCTTAGTCTCCAGAGAGACACTGTTGCTCTTGAGTACTTTAGAGAGGTCCCTAACAGCAGACTTTCCCATCGCAGTACGTCTTTTAATTTCCTGGCTGCTGGTGCCAAGAGTGTTGATTGTGGAGCTTAAGCAGACTAAAGCTGTGAACAATCTCAGTCTCTTCACCATCTATCCTGATGCTGCCAGTTGGTCCAGTGATGAGAATCTTTGTCTTCTTGACATTGAGCCTCAATCCATATTGAAGGCTGCAGTCCCTGACCCTCAGCAGCTAGTGCTTCAGGTCTTCCTCCGTTTCAGCAAACAGGGTTGTGTCATCTGCATAATGCAGATTGTTGATAGATCTTCCACCAATCCTGATGCTGCATTTCTCCTCATAGAGCCCAGTCTCCCGGATGATCTGTTCTGCATACAGGTTGAAAAGGTATGGAGACAATGTGCCTTTTGAGTTGTTAGTGGAGCTTTTAGGGCTAAACCACCTGCATGCCCTTATTTATACTATTGGAAATGCAAAAGCAGTCATTTCTGAAATTGTAAATAAAGAGCACTTGTTGTTGTTGTGTACCATAGATTTGGAACCAACCCATAGCTGACCCTCCAGCAAGTTTTCAGAGGTAGTTAATCACACAGAAGTTTGCCCATCTTTCTCCCACAGAGCAGCTAGTAGCCTTAAACTGTATGCCTTCGGGATTCAGTGTAGCTTCTTGCCACTAGGCTACCAGAGCTCCCTAGTAGTTTTAATGTTGTGAAGAGGTTTCTGGTCTTAGAAAATTAAAGTATTACAGTTTTAATTTGATTTTAAATACACTCATTTGTTATTTTTCTAGCATTTTGTTACTTTCCTTAGTTTCATGCATTATCTTTAAATACTGATAAACCTTTTTTTTTTTATAAACCATTTTTAACTCATTAAAAAGCTGACATTAAGATTTTCCAGTTCCGGGCATGAATGCATCAGTTATATTTTATTTAGATGTCTTATCTGTTTTAGCATTTTCAGTTTTTACTTTTTGTCTTTTCCCAGAAGTGTAACATCCAATAAAATATTCAAATGCAAAATTGCAGAAGCTCTACAGCGTACAGATAATATCTGAGACAACAGTACTGAGACAGAACCCTTGTTATACCATTATGCAGTCACTTAAAACATTCATCAGCTGATATAAGAAAGTCCAGATTTTGTGTGTTAAAGATGACTAAGGAGTTTCAGTGTTAGATGATAAAAGTGAATTCCAAATTAAGGGTCCTAGCTTGTGCCTATTAATAACTTTATTCAGAGCATTAGCAGAGGTTACCTTGAATGAATGGTAGGATCTCTGAGTAGTTTCTTTCCTCTTCTTTAATTATTTTAAATAGAGAAGATGCATTTCTTTTATATTTTCTTGCTTTAGTATATTTAGTAATTTTGTTAACATAGATTACATAACAATCTTTGCAGCATAACATATCACTCTTTTAAGCAGAAAAATAAGGTTTTATAATTTTATTAACTATATGTTAAGTCACAGTCAAATGCCTTTGCATAGTCAGTGAAACAGACATTCCTGTGGTATTCCCTACTTTCAGCTAAGATCCATCTAATAACAGCTACAGTATCCCTAGTACCATGACCCCTTCTAAACTCAGGCTGGACTTCCAGGAGTTCTTTGCTGATGTGCTGTTCCAGTTGTTTTTGGATAATCTTCAGAAGAATCTTGCTTGCATGTGAAATCAGTGATACTGTTCCATAGTTTCCACACTCTGTTTAGTCACCCTTCTTTGGGGATGGGAACAAAGAAAGATCTCTTCCAGTCAGTTGGCCAAGTGGTTGTTTTCCAGATTTCTTGGCACAACTTGGTGAGCACGTCCAGGGCAGCATGTTAGCTGAAATATGCCAGTTGGTATACCATCTATTCCTGGGGCCTTATTTTTTGCCATTTCCTTCAAAGCAACCTGAACTTCTTTCACCACCATAGGCTCTTGCTCATATGTTGTTTAATGAAATTCTTGTGTGTCTTCCAATTCCTTTCGATACAGTGACTCAGGATATTCTTTCCATCTTCTTTTAATACCTCCTGGATCATTTCACATTCTGCTGAAAGCATTCTTGATTATAGCAACTCGAGATTTGTTTTTCAGTTCATTGAGCTTAAGAAATACTGAGCAAGTTCGGCCTTTTTGGTTTTCTGACTCCAACTCCTTGCACATTTCATTGACTGTGCAAAGTCATTTGACTGTGCAAAGTCATTTGACTGTGTGGACCATAACAAACTGTGGCTGACTCTGAGAAGAAGGGGAATCCCAGAATATTTGATTGTGCTAATGAGAAACCTATACTTGGACCAAGAGGCAGTTGTCAGAACAAAGCAAGGAAACACTTCATGGTTCAAAATTGGGAAGGGTGTAGGTGCCAGGGATGTGTTCTGTTTTCGTACTTTTTCAACCTGTGTGCAGAATAGATTATTTGGGAGGCTGTGCTCTATGAGGAGAAATGTGGGGTCAGGATTGGTGGAAGGAAGATCTATCAATAGTCAGCTTTATGCAGATGATAAAAAACCCTGCTTGCTGAAACTGAGGAAGACCTGAAGTGCTTGCTGCAGAGGGTCGAGGACTGCAGCCTTCAGTATGGATTGAGGTTCAATATCAAGAAGACAGAGATTCTCACCACTGGACCAGTTGGCAGCATCAGGATGAATGGTGAAGAGATTGAGATTGTTCACAGCTTTAGTTTGCTTGGCTCACAGTAAACACTCTTGGCACCAGTAGCCAAGAAATTAAAAGACATATTGTGATGGGAAAGTCTGTTGCTAGGGACCTCTCCAAAGTACTGAAGAGCAATGGAGTCTCTCTGGAGACTAAGGTGTGTCTGATACAGGCCAGGTCTTTGCAATCACTTGTTATGCATCAGAGAGATGGACAGTAACTAGGGAGGATAGAAGGAGAAGTGATGCTTTTGAGCTGTGGTGCTGGAGAAGAGTGTTGAGGGTACCCTGGACTTCTAGGAAAATGAACAGATTCATCCTGGAGAGAGTTAGACCGGGCAGCTCCTTGGAGGCAAGGATTCTGAGGCTCTGTGTAACATACTTTGGACATATTGTAACGAGGGATCAGTCCTTGGAGAGGGACATCATGCTTGGAAGGGTGGAGGGACAGCGCAGGAGGGGAAGGCCCTCTATGAGGTGGATTGATTCAGTGATTGGGGTAATTGGGATGGCTGTGTTGGAGACAGTGCGATTGGCACAGGATAGAGCAGAGTTTAGGGCTCTTGTACATAGGGTCACGATGAGTCACAAATGACTCGACGGCACATACAACAACTACAACATATGTTAAGTATCTTCCTTAGTATGTAAAGCTTTATATCCTTGAATATATAATTTTTTTTTATCTTTGAAAACTGGAAATTTTACTCATTATTCTAGTAATGAACATAGATGGGAGTGGAGAGCTTTTGTTTTTAAAAAAGGTATCTGCTTTATATTCCAGTTAATTTTTTTCTTTATTGATAGCTTTGTTAATGTAACTTAAATAGTAGAGAAAAGTAATCCGCCTATTTTACTCTAATTTAGAGTCAAGCGAGAAGGAATGTGATCTATTAAACTTTTGATTTCATATTTAAAAAGAATTGGAAACAACGAAATCTCAGTGTCAGTAACTGTATGTAATTAGAAAAACAATACTGCTACTTTTGTAATATTTATTTGCCCTGTTATTATTGGGGCTTTGCCTGACATACTTTGGACATGTTGTAAGGAGAGACAGGTCTTTAGAGAGGGACATCATGCTGGGTAGAGTAGAGGGACAGCGCAGGAGGGGAAGACCCTCTCTGTGAGGTGGATTGATTCAGTGACTGCGGTAATCGGGATGGGTGTGTCAGAGGTAATGAGATTGGCACAAGATAGAGCACAGTTTAGGGCTGTTGTACATAGGGTCGGTATGAGTCACAAACAACTCGATGGCACATAACAACAACAACAACAACAACAACAATCATTTATGTTAGCATATTCACTAAAGAGAAGATGGAAATAAGGCACTTGAATCTGGTTGTGATAACCAGACTAGTTATTCTATGGGTAGCACTCTCTTCTGTTAAAAAAGAAACCGGCATCTTTTTACCCGTCAGTGTGTTTAATCCTGAAGACCAACAGCTGTACATCCTGAAAGAACACACTGGGCAATAAGCTGGTAAATATGAACTCAATTTAGAGCTTTATCATAGATATTCTCATTAATCTCTTATATTCCGAAATCTTAATGAAAATATTTTTATTTTCCTACAAGTTTTAACATACCTGGTGGAAAGACACAAGTGCTGATTTGGAATGAAATTTATTTGATTGGAACTAAAGAGAACCAACATATGTTTCAAGTAACTTTTGGGACAGAGTGGAATAAATTTTAGCTTTTAGAGTAGGATCAGGAGATGAATTAATAATTAATTTGACTCATGGGGTCAAAAATCTTGCCTTTGCACTATAGAATCTTTTCTAAAAAGTAATGAAATGGGAATTTATTTAATATTGGTTTGTATACAAAATTTGTACACATTGTTTTTAACACTTTGTTATTTAATACATTGTCATTCACTTTGTGTTTCATATAATCATTCATATATGCTGTTGTTGTAGTTATGTGCTGTTAAGTTGCCTGTGACTCATAGTGACCCTATGTATAAGAGTGCTAAACCTCTATCCTGTGCCAATCTTACTGTATCTGACACACCTGTCCCCATTACCCCAGTCACTTGAATCAATCCGTCTCATTGAGGGTCTTCCTCTCCTGTGCTGTCCCTCCACTCTCCTGAGCATGAGGTCCCTCTTCAAGGACTGGTCCCTCCTTGCAACATAGTCAAAGTATGTCAGACGAAGCTTCAGAATCCTTGCCTCCAAGGAGCAGCCTGGTTTAACCCTCTCCAGAACAAACCTGTTTGTTTTCTTAGCTGTCCATTATGTATTCAATACTCTTCTCCAATATCACAACTCAATGTCATCAGTTCTCCTATCTCCCCTAGTCATTGTCCAGCTCTCTGATGCATAGCAAGTGATTGTAAAGACCATGGCCTGTATCAGACGCACCTTAGTCTCCAGAGTGACACCATTGCTCTCCAGTACTTTGGAGAGGTCCCTAACAGCAGGCTTTTCCCATCACAATACATCTTTTAATTTCCTGGCTTCTGGTGCCAAGAGTGTTGACTGTGGAGCCAAGCAAACTAAAGCTGTTAACAATCTCTTCAGCATCTATCCTGATGCTGTCAATTGGCCCATTGGTGAGAATCTTTGTCTTCCTGATATTGAGCCTCAATCCATATTGAAGGCTGCAGTCCTTGATCTTCTGCAGCAAGTGCTTCAGGTCCTCCTCAGCTTTAGCAAGCCGAGTTGTGTCATCTGCATAACACAGATTGTTGATGAATCTTCCTCCAATACTGTTTGATAAAGTTAATCACCACTGATCTAGGTCCACTATCACCTATTTCAGAAGTCACTGGAAGTCCTTCTCCCCTTCCCTCCATACCAAACTCTTGTGTCCCTGTGAATTCCTTCCCTCCCCACTCTCTTTACCCTACTGTCCTTCTCACCTTTCTGCTTTGGACTTGTATCCACATTTTACTAGTTAGGCTTCCATTTTCACACTAATGATCTTTTGCAGTATTTGTTTTTCTGAGACTCAATTAGTTCACACAGCAGAATACCTGAAAACGAATTTTGATGAAGAAATTTCTGAAGTTCTAAGAGGAAAACTAAGAATGTTGGAAAACAAATTGCAATTTTGACTAGCACTTTATTTTTTTTAAAGACCTTTTCTCAGAGTAGAGTATATTTATTGAAGCTACTTATTTCCAGTACTTTGGAATATAAATAAAATATTTTGTATTTTTCTTCCTGGGGTGGGAATATATGAGAAAGTGTAGAGGAGCTGTATTAAATTGCTTTTTAAAAAAGCCCTTGTTGATTTTCTTTCTCTGTATTGGATTGATGGGTTGATGGTGTGGTTTTTTTTGGTGGTGGTGGTGGTGGTGGTGGTGGTTGTTTTGCATATGTAAGGGATTGGGAAGGTGAACCGTCTTTTAAATGTTATTTTGTAAATGAAAAACTGTAGAGGTAAATGGTAAGGTCCTCCCCCCATTTTAATAATTGATATGGATGCAATAATTTATTTTTGTGTTTCATTCATAAGCATTGTGGTTTTTAAAAAAATTTTAAAACTTCATTTTAATGTTTGTGTGTATACCGTCTAGTTTGATCCGACTGGCACAGGAGAAGATTTTCCCCTCCTCCAACAGAAAATCTGGTGGATTCAAACCACAAGCCTTGTGGGTTGCAGTGCACCTTCTTGCCACTAGGCCACTAGCCCACCAGAGCTCCATGCACTGTGTTTTACAGTCTGTCATTGACACTGAGTTATATGCCGTCATTCATATACATTGTATTTGATACATCTAATCACTGTTGATCTATGCTTATTATCACATTGTCCTTTTTTGAGTCCCTGTTGAATCTTTCCTATTGTTGATATATATTGGACTCAGTTTATAACATTTTAGAATGAGTTCCCGAAGAAGATGTTAGAGTTTTGATCATTATTATTCTAGAATCAACTTTTCCTACTCTGCTTAATTTATCCATTCTTTTTCACACGAGGACCCTTTGTGACTTGTTGAGAGTATTAAATTTAGTGGCCAGATTTCTAACAGAGTGAAACCAGACTTATCATTTGAAAGGTTCCTTACCTTGTTCCAGGCTTTCTGGGTAAACATGAAGTGTTCTTCTAGGTTATTGAAGTACTCTGTGACTTTTTAACTAACTTGTAGAACTGTCTGAAGACTATATCAGAATTTTTACATGATTTTAAAACTAAGGGCTTTTGCTCTGTTAACTCTTCTAGCGCATTGTCATCAAGTTGGAACTGTCTCCTTTTAAATGGCTTTTTAAAGGTGGGGGAATTAGAAAATATAGCTGAACAAAATAAAACGAATAAGCATTGACTCAGAAATTGTCATTGTCTGCCATCTAGTTGTTTCTCACTCTTTGCAACCCTATGGAGCAGAGTTGAACCACCCTATAGGATTTCCTAGACTGTGAACTTTACGGGAGCCGACTGACAGGACTTGTAACATGGCTTCTGATGTGTTAGAGCTGCTGACCTCTCAGCAGCTTAGTGCTTTATTGTGTCACCAAGGCTCCTTCAGCACTGTGTGTGAAGGTTAAATATGGACTTCTGAGTTTTTTCATGTACGTACTTATTTGTATGAAACGTATGCAAAGAATTTTTTATCTTTATGTGTCTGTAGTGTTTATATGAAACCTTTTGAATCCTTTTTTTTTGTATTAGGAATGTAGCCTTTAAGTGTTTCTTGCTTTGATGTAAAATGTAAAATTATGGGAATCATTTATTTTTATTTTGTAATATTTTTAAAGACAAATTTAGGGAAATAATGCTTTAAAACATACCTACACACTCAGTTTGGAGTTAATATAATTATGCACATTTGCTTATTAATTGGTCCAGGTGATAATTTGTTTAATGGTGTTCTCTTGATGTGACAATTTCTAATTTTTCTTAAATAATTGAAGATTTTAAAAAATTCTATTACAGAATATTCTTTTTCAAACAAGGTTATTAGAAAGTGAGGGGGAAACATACGTCAACCATGTAAATAAATATTGTAAAACTATTTCTTTTGTCTCCATGGAATCTGATTCATTTTTATTTATCTCAACTTCGAAGTTCAAGATTACACCAATGGTACATGCCTTCAGCAGGCAAACACAGATGTGTTTTTTGTGATCCTCCTCTTTTTTACTGACTGGAAATTCCAGTGACAGTATCTGTAGTCATCCTATGAGCTGCCATTCATCAAATTTGAGCCCCCAGGGAGGGATATTTATAATAATGAATGGTAGTGTACTAGGTCATTGCATGTTGCTTCATCAGCATATTGACACTAACTAAATTACCAAGCTTTGCTTTCTCAGCATAATTTTCTGTTGAAGAATTTTGTTTATCACCAAGGAGAAACATATCTGGATGAACAGTTTAACAGAAATAAATAAGGATTTATTTAAACAATAAATATTTGTTTCTAGCAGTTATCCTCTCATCATTCTAAGTTTTGATATTATTCTGTGGATTAAGAAGGCAGTTAACTGAGAAAACAAGAATCTGAAAAGTCTGAGCTGGGATTTATTAAATAAGAGGTCTTCATTTTACTCATTTGTTTTTAGATACAGGTTAAGACAATCTTGCTTTTGGTTCTTATTGGGCTTACAGTTTATTGGGAGAGATAAGGAAATAGGAAAATCGTTTAACTGTAATAAAATGTGATGGGAAGAGTAGTATGTTGTTGTTTGGTTCCAAGTTGACTACAACTCATAGTGACTCCATGAACAATGGGCTCTGAACTTTTCCCTATCCTGAGCCAACCTCACTCATCGTCATAGCCACAGTTATTGTGTCAGCCCATCTCATCTAGGGTTCTCCTCTGTTGTGCTGACCTTTCATCTTTCTAGGTATGATATCTTACTCCAAAAACTAGTCCTTCCTGACAGTATGCCCAAAAGTATGTGAGGGAGAGTTTCAAAAGAATATGGTTGTGTTATTTTGTGCCATCAAATTACCTGCAACTCATACCAACCCTTTGTGCATTAGCTCTGAATGCTGCCTTATTCTGAGCCAATCTCATCATCTCCAACAGACCTAATCCCATTTCTCCAGTCACAGAGTTAATCCATCTCATCTTGGGTCTTTATCTCCTGCACTGTCCCTCCACTTTTCCAAGCATGATGTCCCTCTCCTAAGACTGGTCCCCTCCTGGCCACAAGCCTAAAGTATGTGAGATGGAGCCTCAGAATCCTTGCTTTCAGGAAGCAACCTGGTTCCACCCTCTTCAGAACAGACCTTTTTTTTCCCCCCCTCCTGGCAGTCCATGGTATGTTCAATACTCTTCTCCAGCACAACTCAAAGGCATCGATCCTTCTTCTATCATCCTTAGTTATTATCCAGTTCTCTGATATGCATAGCAAGTAATTGCAAAGACCGTGGCCTGGATCAGGTACACCTTAGTCTCCAGACCTTTAGTGAGGTCCCTGACAGATAGCAGACTTTCCCAGTGCACTTTGTCTTTTGATTTCCTGACTGCTGATGTCAAGAGTGTTAATTATGGAACAAAGCAAACTAAAACTGCTAACAATCTCTTCTCCATCTGTTGTGATGCTGCCAGTAGGTCCAGTGGTGAGAATCTTTGTTTTCTTGATGTTGAGCTTCAATTTATATTGAAGACTATAGTCGTTGACCACCTGCAGCAAATGCCTCATGTCCTCCTCAGTTTCAGCAAGCAAGGTTGTGTCATCTGTATAATGCAGGTTGTTGATGAGTCTTCCTCCAATCCTGATTCCACTTTCCTCCTAATAAAGTCCAGCTTCCCGAATAATCTATTTTGCATGTAGATTGAAAAGGTATGGAGATAGGATGCATCCTTGACATACATTCTGAACCATATGTTGTTTCCCTGCTCTGTTCTGGCTACTGCTTCCTAGTCCAACTATAGTTTTCATATGAGCACAATTAAGTGTACTGGGATACCCATTTTTCTCAAGGTTAGCCACAATTTGTTGTGATCCACATAGTCAAATGCCTTTGCATAGTCAATGAAGCACAGACAGATATTCCTCTGGTTACTCTCTGCTTTCATTCAAGAGCCATTTAATGTTGGCTATGATTTCCCTAGTGCCACAGCCTTTAGGTCAATACAAATTTTATAGATCACCACTGTTCAATACAGTAGCCGTAGACTTGTGTGGTTTCTGAGCATTTGAATGTGAATGAGACTGAAGAAGTGAATATTTTTAATTCCTAACTTTTAAGAATATTTGAAATAACTTGGTTGTGTGGACCTCCTTTTTCATATGTAAAGTTTAGAAAAAGCAGAATATGGGTCAGATATTTCTGATGAAAATTTGGTAACTGAGTGTGCTAGATTTAGACCTTAATGTACTGCAAAAATACTAGATTTTGACAACTTGCCTAAAAAACCCCCACCTCGCTAATAATTGTTAATGCACTCAGCTGCTAAGTTCCTCAGAAGAGCTGATGTGGCCTTTGAAAGATCTACTATGAAAAAGTCAGTCATCAAAAATCCTAATTAAGATCTACTTGGGCACACATGGAATGCCAAGCGTAAGAATCAACTTTATGGAAAATGTTTACTGGTTCTGTGGTGAAATGATAATATTAGATTAGCTAAATATGATTAAGAGTAGATTGAAATATGTCATCTAAATATGTGTTTAAATACTAACCTGTGTGCCTGTAGTTATAATCTCATTTGTTAATAGGTTGCCTTGTGATGTTAATGAGACCAGATTAGTATAGTTTGGGTCAATGTCTTTTTTCCCTCCAATCTTCAATTCTTTATTTGAAGATTATACATTGATTTATTATTTTTCAAATTATTGGGCATATAACTTTTGTGAAAGTGTTACATTTTCTAGTGCAAACAACAAAAGGCATAAACATTGTTTCAGGAATGTAGAGATGTTGTTTTTAATTATCTTCGAGTCAGCACCACTCATAGCAACCCTATGAACAAAAGGCTTGAAGCCCCTCTGCAACTATCAACACTTATCAAAGTTCATAGGGTTTCTGGAGGCACGTTATTTAGGAAGTGGATGCTACTGCACCATAATTACTGCTACACTGCTGTCATTTCTGCATTGTGTATGTTTCTGAAGTAACTGTCTTAAAAGAAGCAATATAAAGAGCAATTAAGACAAGCACTTACATGTACTACTTTGCTTTAATTTATTTTTTATTTTATTAATTGTGTACCGTCAAATTGGATCCAACTGGTACAGGAGGAGATTGCCCCTTCTTCTCCAGGAGAGCATCTGGTGGATTTGAACTACACACCTTCGGGATCGCAGCACAGCTTCTTGCCACTAGGCCACCAGAGCTCCCTTACATATACTTCTGAAGTCTGAGAATGAATATTCTGTTGGCTTTGGATAACCAATGATAGGTGCAGATTCAGTATCAGGATATCTGTATGTTGGTTTGTACCATTGTGCATATTTGTACCAGGATTTACCAGAATGGCTGTGAGCCAAACTCTTTTGATTTGTAAAAGAGATTAAACAAACCAGAAGAGGAGTGATGGGATAAAATAGATGCCAAGACACCTAGAGATGCCCAAGGAACTGAGTAATGGAAGCTGAAGCTTCATGGACTTTACAGCCAATAGAGAGAATGCCTTCCCTTTAAAGACAGTGATCTAAATTAGAAACTACTAACCTTCCAAACTATGAGAGAATAAACTTGTTAAAGCCATTCACTTGTGATATTTCTGTTATAGCAACTCTAGATGACTCAACACATAATTTTAACTTCACTTTGGGGTGGCTTGTGTGTGTGTGTCCCCATTCCTGTGGGTACTGGAAAATTTGTGATTGCCATGAGGCTTACATTAATTAGGAAGTTCTTGTGGCATAATCTGTAGGGAGTTAACACTGCTAACCTAAAGGCCCTACCTCTCTGTTGGTTCGAATTCACCAGTGGCTCTGCAGGAGGAAAGATAGGCAGTTTGCTCCTGTGCAATTTATAGCAACAGAAACCCACTAGAAGGTCAGCTATGGGTTGGTTCTAGTTCGATGGCAGGGAGCTTGAATTCTGAGTTATAGCGTTTGTTTTCTTTTAGAACTCTTCTGGATGCACAAAAGACTTTTAAAATTCTGCCTTTGGGAATCAGGTAGCATCTCCAACAGGGGGTAGCCTTTGATCTAGCTCTCTTTGATTTTATATGTGATTTGCTGGTTGGTTGAGGACAAGCTATTCCAGATAAAAGGATAAAGATTTGAAAGCATAGAAGAAAATAATGTTTTATTTATAGTAGAATTGTACATAGCATGGTGGCTTTTGAACAAAAAATGTAGAGAATGGCAATGACTGAGGTACAAAATGTTGTTTGGAGTATTTGAAAGCCTTACCTTCTGTGTTAGGATATTTGAACTTGCTCTTTAGTCAGTTGTCTGATGTTTTAAAGCAGCAGGTAAGTACCAATTAGATTGTATTTTTGGAAACTAACTGGTGGGACTGTGGAGGAACAACTGTACCAGACCAAAGAAGAAAAATGGAAGCAGTGGATCCACATCATTCAGAAGATCCTTGGACTGAGTTAATCTTCATCTTGGGTTAGGACAGGAAGAAATTTTAGGCTTATTAACAGGGAGTATAACTATAACGTTTTAATTCATAAAATGCGCCTAGGAGACACTTGATTTCTGATAATGTCATTATGTGAGCTGGTGACTATCTTGTGATAATATGAGAAAAGATAAGAATTATAATTGAAGAGAGTGAGGTAAAGGTTTGAGAAAGAGACATTTTTGTTTTATTGAAGTGATGGAATTAGCTAAGATTCCCCAAGGAGACTTTATGTACAGATAGGAATAAGGAATTCTTTTTAGTATATAGACAACATGATGGCTTTGTTAGTTATGTTGTTGTTGTTGTTATGTGCCGTCGAGTCGTTTGCGACTCATAGCGACCCTGTGTACAACAGCCCTAAACCGTGCTCTATCCTGTGCCAATCTCATTGCCTCTGACAAACCCATCCCGAGTACCCCAGTCACTGAATCAATCCACCTCATAGAGGGTCTTCCCCTCCTGCACTGTCCCTCCACTCTACCCAGCATGATGTCCCTCTCTAAAGACCTGTCTCTCCTTACAACATGTCCAAACTATGTCAGACGAAGCCCTAGAATCCTTGCCTCCAAGGAGCAGCCTGGTTTAATCCTCTCTATGATGAATCTGTTTGTTTTCTTGGCAGCCCATGGTACATTCAATACTCTTCTCCAGCACCACAGCTCAAAGGCGTCAATTCTCCTTCTATCCTCCCTAGTTATTTTCCAACTCTCTGATGCATAACAAGTGATTGCAAAAACCATGGCCTGTATCAGGCAGACCTTAGTCTCCAGAGAGACACTGTTGCTCTTGATTATTTTGGAGAGGTCCCTAACCACAGACTTTCCCATCGCAATACGTTTTTTTATTTCCTGGCTACTGGTGCCAAGAGTGTTGACCGTAGAGCCGAGCAAACTGAAGCTGTGAACAATCTCAATCTCTTCGCCATCCATCCTGATGCTACCGGTTGGTCCAGTGGTGAGAACTTTTATCTTCTTGACATTGAGCGTCAGTCCATATTGAAGGCTGCAGTCCTTGACCCTCTGCAGTAAGTGCATGAGGTCCTCCTCAGTTTCAGCAAGCAAGGTTGTGTCATCTGCATAACGCAGATTGTTGATAGATCGTCCACCAATCCTAACGCCACGCCTCACCTCATAGAGCCCCGCCTCTCGGATAATCTGCTCGGCATACACGTTGAAAAGGTATGGAGACAGCACACATCCCTGACGTACACTCTTCCCAATTTTGAACCAGGCAGTGTTGCCCTGCTCTGTTCTGACGACTGCCTCTTGGTCCAAATATAGGTTTCGCATTAGCACAATTAAATGTTCTAGGATTCCCATTCTTCTCAGAGTCAGCCACAGTTTGTTATGATCCACGCAGTCAAATGCCTTTGCATAATCAATGAAACACAGATAGACATTCTTCTGGTATTCTCTGCTTTCAGCTAAGATCCATCTAACATCAGCTATAATATCCCTAGTACCACGACCCCTTCTAAACCCAGCCTGGACTTCTGGCAGTTCTCTGCTGATGTGCTGTTCCAGTCGTTTTCGGATAATCTTCAGTAGAATCTTGCTCGCATGTGAATTGTTAGTTATAGCAAAGTAATTTATGTTTAGTGACATATTGAGTTCTTATTAGGTGACAGATGCTATAGGAAATACCTACATTGAAGAGAGAAACAAAACAATTCTGCCTTAAATATAATTATCTTTAAAAGGCAAGCAAATAAATAAATAAATTTGGGGTGATAGTGTAATAAGCACCGTGATAAAGAAGTTTATATTGAAAAGATTTGTATGTATGTGAGGGATTAGCAGAAAATGAGACTGAAGGTATTTGGGCTTAATTGTGAAGGAGAGATTAAGCTCTTGTTCCTTTTTGGCAAATCTTTTGAGAGACTCGTTATTTAGAAACACTTCCATCACTCTTTATGTTGGTTCCTGGTCCTTAGGGTTCTTCACTGGCTTGGTGTCATCTGTCCTGAATCCATCCTCTATATATGAATAGTCTTTTCCAGTGATTTCATCATGGCACAACTATTCAGTATGCTGCTGTTATTGTGAGTTGGTACCACAGAAGTTGCTTCACTGGTTTAGCTCCTTTTTTGATTGATTTTATAACGTCTTCTTTACATAAGCATTTATCATGCCTCACAGATTTATTGCTTGAGACCTCCTATGATATTTTGTATCGGGGAAGAGGAGAAATTATGCCAGGCCTGTAAGCACATGAAAGAGTTGTTCAGGTTATTGACTAAGATGAAAAGGAAGTAGAAAAGATGGAAACAAGCTGCAAAGTAGAGGGAAGGGAGTGGTTAAATTTTTTTTTTTAACCTAGTGAATACATTAGGCAAAGGTTTTATAACATTGAACCCTAAGAATAAAGATGACTAGGGATGATAGAAGTATAATTGATGTTGAGTGTTGAATATGCCATGGACTGCTTGGAAAGGCAGATGGTCAGCACAGGAGAGGAAAACCCTCAACCAGGTGGATTGACACGATGACTGCCCCAATATGCTCAAGTGTGTCAGGAAGTGTGAGGATAGCAGAAGATAGGCCAGGGTTCAGATCTGTTGTTCATAGGATCGCTGTGGGTGGTGCTCAACTTGACAGTACCTAACAACAACGACGACCACCATCCATTTTTGGGATGATCTTCAACGGAAGTATTTTGCTTGGATGTGATATTAATGATATTGCTTGATAATTCCCACACTCTATTAGATCACCCTTTTTGATCACACACTGCTTCCTGAAGATTTTCAGTGTCAACCAATTTTTTTTGGGGTGGTGCAGTGACTTTGTGTTTCCCTTCCATCTTTTGGTGCTTCCTGAATCATTTAAAGTTTCCCAATAGTATCTTTCAGTATTACAACTCATGGCTTAAATTTGATTTTCAGCTCTTTCAACTTTAGAAATGCTGAGCGATTTCTTCCCTTTTTGTTCTCCAATGCCAGCTGTTATTTCATTAAAGTATTTTGCTTTATCTTCTCAAGCTGCTCTTTGAAATCTTTTGTCTCTTTTAAGTTGGGCATTTCTTCCTATTGTTTTGGCTTCTTGTTACTGTAGAACAATTTTCCAAGTCTGTCCTGGTGTCCATTTTTTTCTTTCTCTTCTTTCTCTCTTTATAATGACCTTTTGCATTCTTAATAAATAATTTCTTTGATGTTATCCCGTGACTCATCAGGTCTTTAGTTGTTAGTATTCCATGCCTCATAAGTATTCTGGGGATGGTTTTTTAATTCAGGTAGGAGAGATTCAAAGTTGTATTTTGGTTCTTGAGGACTTGTTTTAATTTTCTTTAGCTTCAGTGTAAACTTACATAGGAGTAATAGTATGTGCATAGTCAGCACTTGGCCTGTTTTCCAGTGCTGATAATTGAGCTTCCTCAGTGATTCCCTGCCCCCCCAGATACAGTCAGTCTTGATTCCTCATCAGGTGAGGTCCATGTGTAAAGATATTTGGTTTTGTTAAAAAAGATATTTACAATGAATAAATCATTGTACAAAATTCATTCAATGTCCTGCATCATTTCTGTCACCAAGACCATACTTTGTAACTACCATTTCTCCCTCATTGTTCGAACTTTGGCATTCCAGTTACCAATGATAACTAATACATTTTTATTGCATGTTTGTTAATATTGGACTGCAAAAGTTGGTAGAAATTCTCCAAAAGGGTTATCTTTGGTGGACAATTTTCAGTAGAGCTCCTAGATTAGGACAGACTAGGAAAAGGGATTGGCCATCTACTTGTGAAATAACAGGCCTCTGAAAATCCTATGAATAATAGAGGAATATAGTATTAGAGGTATAATTCAGATTGAAAGTCACCCAAATTAGGAGAAACCGTTGGCGGGATCATTTAATACTTAGTATGTGAAATATACAAACAAAGAAAGTAGAAAAACTGGAAATTGTCAGAAATGAAATGGAATGTGAGAGGATTACCATTGTAGGCATTAGTGAACCAGGAAAGATTGGTGTGCCTCTTTGAGTCAGTCAGTTATCTGATCTGTTATGTTGGGAATGAAAAACTGAGGAAGAATTGGTTTTGCATTAATAGTTAAAAAGACAGTTTTAAGATTTATCCTAAAATACGGGCGTTTGACTGTGTGGATCATAACAAACTGTGGCTGACTCCGAGAAGAATGGGAATCCCAGAACACTTGATAGTGCTAATGCGAAACCTATACTTGGACCAAGAGGCAGTCGTCAGAGCAGAGCAGGGAAACACTGCATGGTTCAAAATTGGGAAGGGTGTACGCCAAGGATGTGTCCTGTCTCCATACCTTTTCAACCTGTATGCAGAACAGATTATCCAGGAGGCTGGGCTCTATGAGGAGAAATGTGGGGTCAAGATTGG
>NW_006399896.1:7898096-7922172 GCF_000299155.1 Elephantulus edwardii | reverse complement strand
AATTGGGATAGGTGTGTCAGAGTCAGTGCGATTGGCACAGGATATAGCAGGGTTTAGGGCTTTTGTACATAGGGTCGCTATGAGTAGCAAGTGACTCAACAGCACATAACAACAGCAACACAGTATTGTGAGTGATAGAATACTTAGCCATATGCATACAAGGAAGGCCTGTTAGTTAATTTGACTGTTAATAAAATATATGTGCCAACAGTTAAAACCAAAGAGGAAGAGTTTAGGAGTTTCTACCTACACAGCAGAATCCTGTGAAATCCTGAAAGAAATGGGAAAAACGAGCACCTTGTCTAGGAAGAAACCTAAAATACACAGTGGCTGCAACAGGGGGCTTCAGCATGGGAATGCTTGGAAAGATGGTGTAGAACTAAGCTATTTGATTTTTTATACCAGGTGATACAATAAATTGAAACAGATTGAGTAGCCAGTACCAACAATTGCTTCCTTATTGAAACACATTTTTATATTCCTTTATATAAGCCAGCTGAGATGTTGGTTTTGCTTCTCTTCTTCACACATTTTCTTCACAGATCCAGTTAAACTTATGATGAGCTGTTCCCTGAGTGCCCTGTCTCATCATTTTCTCCATGTTAAGTGCTACTTTTTTGTGTTCTAATGCAATCTTCACATAATTTTCTCTATAGCATTTGGCTCATGCCATTGGAATAGTTTTCTTTCACTTTTATGTTCCCTTTAATAGTCTGTTAATTCTTAATCTGTTTACATCTTTTACCTTCCTTATAATTGCTTTTTTTAAAAAAGGTTTTTCTCCTCATATATTTTCTATATTTTATTGTTAGGAATATACACAACTGAACTATACTCATTCAACAGTTTATACCCTTACAGTTTAGTGATACTATGTTCTTTAGATTGTGTAACTCTTCTCATCTTCCTTTTGAGTTATTCTTCCCTTGTTAGCATTGTTTTGTTCTTCACTAAGCTTCCTGTCGAATCTTTATTCTATGCTAATCTTTTAAAAAAATCCTCAAACCCCCACAAACCTCCACCAAATCACCCTAACCAACCAGCTAGTTAAACTAGTATTTGTATAAATACATACTTTGGTGAATATTTTTTATTTACATTTTTAAGATTATTTTAAGGCAGTTTACCTTTTCTGACTCCAGAAACTATTAAGAGACCTTGTTGTTGTTGTGTATCAAGTCAGAGCCAGACCATCTTTTGGATTTTCAAAAGCAGTTAAACACATGGGAAGAGATTGCTCTTCCGTCTCCCAGCAAAGCAGCTGGTGGATTCAAACCACATGCCCTTCAGGATTACAGCGCAGCTTCTTGCTACTAAGCTGCTTGAGAATTTGAAATTCTACTCTACAGTTCACCCCCCTTTCAATCAAGATTCTTCTGTGGATTCTTTCTTCCAGTTGTCCATAATGGTAACCCATCACTGTTCACTTTTGAGTCAAAGAAGACAGTTGGAATTAGCCAGACATATCATAGTTTTCTCAGTTCCTGACTCTGTGATTTCTTTCTGTTCCTCCTCTGTTGCACCAGGTGATTACAGAAGGATTGCTGATTACTGTGCCTTGGGTGGTCAGTTACAAAGCTGTAAGAGCTGGGCCCTACACAGTGAAGTAGGAAGTAGAAAAGAAGCACTAACCAAATTATTAAACTGAGATGTTTTATGAAACATGACCCTACAAATCAAAACTAAATCCCATCAAGTATGTTATTACATGTAATGAGCCTTTAGAAGCTACTCTTTTTTTCATTGTTCTCTACCACAGTTTTGCCAGCTTTTGCAAGTGTGTAACTTATTGACAGAATTTATAATTGACTGTGCAACTCTAATCAAAGCAATTTTCCTACCACTTATCAATCTCAGTTTCCCCACTAATAAACTTTGTTCTTTGTACATTTACCTTTTATTTCTATGTAAGGTTTTATGATATTTGTCCTGTGTTGTTGCCTTTTTAAACTGTGGGGCTCTATGAGGAGAAGCGTGGCGTTAGGATTGGTGGACGATCTATCAACAGTCTGCGTTATGCAGATGACACAACCTTGCTTGCTGAAACTGAGGAGGACCTCATGCACTTACTGCAGAGGGTCAAGGACTGTAGCCTTCAATATGGACTGAGACTCAATGTCAGGAAGACAAAAATTCTCACCACTGGACCAACCGGTAGCATCAGGATGGATGGCGAAGAGATTGAGATTGTTCACAGCTTCAGTTTGCTCGGCTCTACGGTCAACACTCTTGGCACCAGTAGCCAGGAAATAAAAAAAACGTATTACGATGGGAAAGTCTGTGGTTAGGGACCTCTCCAAAATACTCAAGAGCAACAGTGTCTCTCTGGAGACTAAGGTCTGCCTGATACAGGCCATGGTTTTTGCAATCACTTGTTATGCATCAGAGAGTTGGACAATGACTAGGGAGGACAGAAGGAGAATTGACGCCTTTGAGCTGTGGTGTTGGAGAAGAGTATTGAATGTACCATGGGCTGCCAAGAAAACAAACAGATTCATCATAGAGAGGATTAAACCAGGCTGCTCCTTGGAGGCAAGGATTCTGGGGCTTCGTCTGACATAGTTTGGACATGTTGTAAGGAGAGACAGGTCTTTAGAGAGGGACATCATGCTGTGTAGAGTAGAGGGACAGCGCAGGAGGGGAAGACCCTCTATGAGGTGGATTGATTCAGTAACTGGGGTACTCGGGATGGGTGTGTCAGGCAATGAGATTGGCACAGGATAGAGCAGGGTTTAGGGCTGTTGTACATAGGGTCGCTATGAGTCGCAAACGACTCGACAGCACATAACAACAAACAACAACATAATGTCTTCAAATTCCTTCTATACTTTAGGATATGTTAAGGCTGTTTTTATCTACTGGCTGAATAATAATTGATAGTTGTTTAGTACTGTCAAGTTGGAACGAACACGTGTGTGTGTGTGTGTGTGTGTGTGTAAGTTCATCCTGAATAGGGTGAAGGCAGGCTGCTCCTTGGAGGCAAGGATTCTGAAGCTCCATCTGACATACTTTGGACATGCAAGGCAGGATCAGTCCTTGGAGAGGGATATCATGCCTGGGAGGGTGGAGGGACAGCACAGGAGGGGAAGACCCTTGAGATGGATTGATTACATCATTGGGTAATGGGGATAGGCGTGTCGGATACAATAAGATTGACATAGGATAGAGCACGGTTTACGGCTGTTGTGCATAGGGTTGCTATGAGTCACAGGCAACTTGATGGCACCTAACAACAACGTACACACATACATATATGCACATATATACATAGCTATTATAAATAGTGCTTCAGTGAACATAGCTGAACAAGCTTGTGTATGTTTCTACTTTCAAGTGTTTTACCTGTAAGATTGCTAAATCATTTGATAGTTCTATTTTTAGTTTTTCAGAAACTACCACATATCCTGCCCCCCCCCCCCCGCAGTGACCATGCTACCTTGCATTCTCCTCATCAAAGGGATCCAGTTTTCTAGTATCATTGTCAACATTTGTTACTTTCTTTCTGTTTTTTTGTCTTAGCTACACTTGTTTTTATGTGCCTTTGAGACAGAATGGATTCAAAACTGACCCTTCAGCAGGTTTTCATAGACTGTAAGGGGGATGGGAGGAGAGTGCCCATCTTTCTCCCCTAGAAATCATCTGAAGACGTTGAACCTGCCTTCAGATTGAGAGCACAAATCTTTAGCCACTTGACCACTAGAATCCCTAGCTACCTGGGTGGGAGTCAGATGGTATCCCAATGGTGGTTTTTTGATATGCATCCCTCTGATGGATAATACCATAATTGACTCTTAAATGTCAGTAAAATTTATAAACCATAAAACGTATGACTATATAAAGCTTGAAATTGTACTACTTTCAGAGAGAAACATTGAATTTCTAAGTTTTTATCCTATTAGACAAAGGGTAACAGACTCTGCCTTTTGAAGTTATATTTTTTCCAGTTAAATATTTCTGAATTTTTAGTTGTGAAATGGAAACAAGGCTTAGTCCAATTTTAGCTAAATTATGACTTATTAAGAAAATGTTCTGGTCCTATTTTATGCCCCTAATAGGCACTATATTCAAATAAGAAAGGATTTTAATAGAGTTTTAATAAATTTTAATAAAGTTGCTATATTATCATAAAGATATAATTTAGAAGTCTTTTTTCCCACATGGATTAAAATATAACTCAAACAGTAATTGAAATGCTTTTTTTGGAGTAAAAAATGGTCCATTTACATCTTAAAGAATGATTAAAAAATTAATAGGACTCATTAAAAACAGGACAGGCTTGCAGAAATTTGTATTGATTATTCAGTAATATATAATTCTGCATTTAAAGTAAAGTAGATACCAAGTAGAAGTACTAAGTAACATGTATGGATTAAGGGGGAGTAATACCTCAGTAACTATAGTACTAAAAAGTAAGTGTTCAGGTAAAATCTGCTTGTAGGAAAAGTAAGAGTTCAGGTAAAATCTGTTTGTAGATTTAGAGTTACCTTCTTAATATACAAGGTCCCCCAATTTTTCATTTCTTTGGCTAATGGGAGGAATATTTTAGTCTATGTATAGATAAACTGGAACAGGCCAAGTCTTTTTTTAAATATAAAATTGGGTCATGAGCAGAGGTACTGGTCCCAGTTGAGTTGTTGCCTAATGATAGTTGTAGCCTATAAAATTGTTTCTTTGTTCTCCTTTTTAAAGGTTTCTTTTGTATAGAAAGTGTTTATTTCTGTTTGAGAAACTCATGAATGAGATTGTTCAGTTTACAAGCATTATGTTGTTATTGTTACGTGCACTCGAGTTGTTTGCAATTCATAACAACCCAGTCTACAACAGCCCTGAATCCTTCTCTGTCCTGTGCCCACCTTATTTTCTCTGACACACCTACTCCATTTCCCCAGTCACTGAGTCAATCCATCTCATCCAGGATCTTCCTCTATTCCAGTTGTCCCTCTACCCTCCCAAGCATGATGTCCCTCTCCAAGGACTGGTCCCTCCTTGCAACATGCACAAAGTATGTCTGACGAACCTTCAGAATCCTTGCTTCCAAAGAGCAGCCTGGTTTCACCCTCTCTAGGACAAACCTGTTTGTTCTCCTGGCACTTTGTGGTGTATTCAGTACTCTTCTCCAGCACCACAGCTCAAAGGCATCAATTCTTCTTCTAATATCCCTAGTCATCATCCAGCTTTCTGATTTATAACAAGTAATTGCAAAGACTGTGGCCTGGATCTGGCGCACCTTAGTTTCCAGACTGACAGTGTTGCTCTTCCGTACTTTGGAGAGGTCTCTGACAGCAGAATTTCCCAGTGCAATTCATCTTTTTATTTCCTGGCTTCTGGTACCAAGAGTGTTATTGTGGAGCCAAGCAAACTGATGCTGTTAACAATCTCAGTCTAGAGTCATCTCCCACTGGCATAATGACTGCCCTCAGACCCCTGGTGAAACCAAAGATCATCACAAAGAGGACCAAGAAGTTCATCCACCACCAGTCAGACCATTATGTCAAAATTAGGCATAATTGGTGCCAGCCCAGAGGCCATCAACAGCAGGGTTTGGAGAAGATTTAAGGGCCAGATCTTGATGCCCAGCATTGTTTATGGGAGCCAAAGCACATGTTGCCCATGTTCTGCAAGTTCATGGTCCACAATGTAAAGGAGCTGGAGGTGCTGCTGATGTGCAGCAAATCTTACTGTGCTGAGATTGTCCATGTTTCCTCCAACAGCCACAAAGCCATTGTGGAAAGAGCATTCTGGCTGTTCATCGTTAGAGTCACCAATCACAATGCCAGACTGCACAGCGAAGAAAATGAATAGAAAGCTTGTTTGCACATTTTATTTGTCCTAAATAAACCATAAGAACTGCATAAAAACCCCACCCACAAACAAAAAAACCAACCCAATCTCAGTCTTTTCACCGTCTATCATGATTAAAAATCAGGGGTTCTAATGTTTAAAGTTTGATTTATCTGTTGGAAATAATAGCCTTAACTCTTCTTGTTGCTTATTCTTTTATTCCTTTGGCTTATCTATGGAGTTAGTAGCTCCTGGTGATGTAGATTTAGGAATAATATTTCCTCGTCTGGATGGATTATAGTTAACCATTCTTCTGTTGTTAAATGTTTATATTGTTTCTGATTTGCTTCTTATGAATAACATTGAAATAAAAATCTTGCTATGTGAGAAAATAGTTTTCCATGTGTAGAATTTCCCCTTCTCCTTTACTCGGGGTCCTAAAACACTATGAGAAAACCTGTATATCTGTTATCTGTAGACATCGTGTTGAAAAAAGTGGGGGGCTCAGAGAATTAGAGAAAGACCCTCAACAAGATAGATCGCCATAGAGACTCAAGCATATTGGGTTGTGACGATTTCACAGGGTAGGGCAAATTTCAGATCTGTTGTTAATAGAATTGTTATGAGTGCTCTATGGCACCTAACAACATCTATATATAATGTATTGTTTGCTGTTGATTCAACAACAGAGTTAGGAGCAACTAACTAATCTTCAATTCAGCAATTTCTACATGTACAATTTAATGACACTGATTATATTTTCCAAGATGTGCAGCTCTTCTCACTCTCTTGTTAAAATCCTTCACCATTAACAAACTCCTATGATTTTTTTACGTTATCTCATATGTTATGATCCCATATGTTATTACTGTTGTGTACTATTGAGTTAGGTCTGACTCAGGTGACCCTCCAGCAGGTTTTCATAGATAGTAAGTTGCACAGGAAGAGATTACCCATTTATTGTTCACAGAGCAGGTAGATTCAAACTGCGTGCCTTTGGATTGACAGCGCAATTCTTTACCAATAAGCCCTGTAAATAGACTTTAAAAGAGTATAGTACTAAATGCAGATATTCTCAAAAGAATATTTTTATAAGCTCTTGGATCATTTGCTAAATTATTAAACAAATCTTGCTAGTTAGTAGCAGTAGAGTTAGTACATTCACCTTCCTTCACCAGCATTGTTCATTTTGAAAACATTTTTGATTTGCATGTCTTGTAATTCTATTTTATATAGACATAGTTTAGTATTTTACAGTATTTTTTTTATCCTCAAAACTGAACTATTATGATAAGATAACAAGAGAAAATATTGATGTTGTCAGAGATTTAATTTTACTTGGATTCAGAATTAATATCCCTTGCAACAGCAGTCAAGAAATCTGACCATGAATAGCACTGACTAATTCTGCTACAAAAGAATGCTTTAAATGTGTTAAGAAGCAGAGATGTCAGTTTGAGAACCAGGCTGCACCTGACCTAAGCCAGTATATTTTCAGTTGCTTCATGTGCATGTGAAAGCTGGACAGTGAATATGTTAGATCAAAAAGTGTAGTATTGGTGAAGAATAGGAGTATTTCTCACTTTAAAAAATTTCCCGTTACACATTTTTTAAAGACCTACAGTTATTCATTTTTACTAATGGAAAGAAAGCTGAAGAGGATTGTTCTACTTTTGAGGAAAAGAGGAAAAGTGAAATAGCATTCAGAACTTGTTTTATAGCATTAAGTTGCTATAAAGAGGCAGTGTCCACTCTCAGCTGTGGGATTGGCATCACCAAGTTCCTTCCTCAAGCACCTACAGTACTTCCCTGTCTTCGATTTGAACTATGTCTTTGAACGCCAAGTGTTTGTTTTCTTTTAGGTTTTACATGTTATTTGGTATGATTTGATAGAATGTTTTTAGATCTGGAAACTAAAAAAAAATTTCCTATGTAAATGAATGGTAATTGTTTCTTCGCTTTATGCCATTTCGGGTCACTAAGAGTTTTATAGGAATGCTAATCTGCTTTCAGTTAGCAGGGAATCTATACTGAATATAATACTACAGAGTTCCAGAAGAATGAAAAATCTGTTTTAAAGACGTATAGCCAGAATTTTTCTTAGGAGGGATGATGGAGACTTTGTCTTAAGTACTTTGGTTATATTAAAATAGGGAAGATTAGGAGCCTCCTTCACCCTTCCAAAATCCCATTACTACCTTAAGTTGTGCAATTTGCAACTACTACCACTGGCTTAGTGGTAAGGAGTTTTTCTACTAATGCAAAGGTAAGCAGTTTGAATGCACCACCTGCTGTGCAGGAGAAAGATAAGAAAACCCCTCTTGTATCATTTGCAGCCTCTAAAAGCCTGCTGGAGGGTCAGCTATGAGTCAGTGATACCTAACAGCATGTCCCTCTTCATGGTCAACTTGGTGACACTTAACAGCACAACTAACAACACCTCTCTCTTTAGCCAAATGGGCTTGAAATTGTGAGATGAAACAAGACAGGGCAAGAGTTTTATTTGACCCTTGTTCATAAGGTTCCTATGAGACAGAATTGACTCCACTGCACCTAAAAACAACTACTTCTTCAGCCACTTTTAGGCTAAACAGATTTGCACTGATCCGTAGTCATGAAAGAGGTACACAAAAGCAACACTTGTGATACAGAGACCACTCTTGACAAAGATGAGCAGCACGTACCAGGTTGAGAGTGTAATGGATGGCATACACAGCATCCCATAGTACGTGAGTTGCCTAGGAGTCTTCTCAATAGAATCCATATTGAATGCACCTCATTTCTATAATTCTGCCTAGATTGTCTCTAGAAAACCCCACCTTTCCAGAAAATGACTGATTATATAAAGCTTTATTAGCATTAGGGATTCTTTGGAGTCTTTGGTTTCTTTCTTTCTTTTTTGTTCCCGATGACTAGAGATTCCCATAGTTGTTTATTAGACGGCTACTCATAAGCTTGTAAGACCCCAGATGCGAACTGAAGTGTAGAGCATAAATTTGAAGGACTATGTTGTGCCACAGGCCCACACATCAGGCTCTCATTGACTCCTAGCCAGCTAAAAATGATCCAGAGCCTGCCCCTATCCAGCATCTAAAGACTCACCTCCAAAGCCACAAGAATTTTCAAAGGCCTCAGGCCCACACATCAGATTCTCATTGGTTCCTAACAAGAGCCTGGATGGGGGCAGGCTCTTGATTGTTTTTGATGGACCATAAGCCTCTTGTTGGGAACCAGTGAGAGCCTGATGTTTTGGCCCGTGGCCTTTTAAAATTTGAGGCAGACGGCCTGGTTTTAATTGTTTTTGAAATGAACGCTCCTTAACGGTACAGCACTCTTCTGTTATTTCACTGTATTGAGGTAAGTTTAGATTGGTGTGATACTGAGCATTGTGCCATTGGTCTCTCAAGTGCCATAATGGTTACACATAGTTGACAATATTTGGTAGAGCTCACAGATTAAGACAGGCTTGGAAGCAGGAGTGGCATACACTTCCTAAATATGCCTGTGGAAACTCTATGAACTTAATGAAAGAACAATAGTTACAGAACAGGGTTGAAGTCTTTTGTTTATAGGGTCAGTACTAGAAGGCACTTAACAACATCGTATAACGCCAAGCCCTTGTATTCCATTTTGGACTTGCATGAAGTGCCTGAACTCTGTACAATGGTGGTCTTGTTTTTGTTGATCTGTGTGGATTGATTTGTTATTTTTATTCAAGTCTCTTGTTTAAAGTCAACAAGACCTCCAGGAGGATACTTGAATTTAAGTTCATACCCTTGTCTCCATTTTGGAAACTGGGTGAAGTGACTGGACTCTGTAAAATGGGCTCTCTTGTTTTGGTTGAAGGTCATTGTGGAATGTTTGGTTTGGTTTTTTAATTATTATTTAAGCCTCTTCTTTAGAGTCAGCAAGACCTCCTGATGGGCCCTGTATTTAAAAGTTGGGCCTGAGGGATTATTTTTAATCCCTTGTTAATATATTTTGGAGGAACATTCTTCTCATACAGCACTCTTCTGTCAGTGTGCTATGCTGAGGTAATCTGGGTTTGCTGTGATGCTGAAACTTGTACTATTGGAGTCTCAAATGTCATAATGGCTGCCTTTGGTGGCCAGTGTTCGGTGGAGCTCCCAGTTGTAAAACAGGTTTGGAAGCAGGAGTGGCATATCCACTTCCTAAACCACATGCCTCTGGAAACTATGAACTTGGAGAAACATAATTATATTGCCATCGAGTCCTGCATGAGTCAGTTCATAGAGTCACTGAGTCATGTATGAGTCGATGGCAATCAACAAACAGTGTTGTACCACTTGACCGAATTTCCCCACAAGACTGTGGTTCTAAACCTTCATGCCCGGTAAACCAGTCCTGAGAGGTACTAGGTTACATATGGGAAGTATCTGTGACTGTAAATCAACCCCCTCACTCCAGTGTACTTTATTATATATATGAGTATACATATAGCATACACAAACTTATATGCATTTGCCACACACATAGATCTTTGTACAACCCCAACCTTTGTATACACATCTACCTATGTAACCTAGCACATATTTTTTGGTTGTTAATAACCATTGTTCCCATTGATATTGTGTTGATCCTGACTCATAACAACCCTATAGGATAGGGTAGAACTGTCCCATAGAGTTTCCAAGATCTTTACTGGAGCGGACTATTTCATCTTTCTACTGTGGAGTAGCTGTTAGATTAAAACTGCTAATTACAAAGTCATTGTTTGAACAATTCTGCCACCAAGGCTCTACTTATTACTTTTTTTGTCACACAGTTTTGTAACCTTTACCAATAATGTGACTGTGGTGTTAGAACTTTGGTAAATGACTTTTTTATACATTGTGCTGGCCTTTGCTGGGGCCCTAATTTCCAGCTACCTCAACTGCGAACAAAGTCTTACAAATCATCAACAGCTGTGGGACTAAGATAAGAGAGCACCTTCCAGACTCTGGAGAGACTATGGCAAGGTGTATCCTGACAGAACCCTAGAGATGGAGCCAAAGTTAAAGGGTTTGCTTTTAGGTGACTGAAGATCTCGCTTGTGACAAAGCGGGCTGCATGATTGAGGAAGCCATAGGTTTATTTATGATGCTAAACTGAACCTAGACTTTCTCTTGATTACTGAGAAGCTGTCTGAACTAATTGAGGAATTGTGTCTTGCTGTTTGGCTTGGAGCTGCTTTTTAACTGTATTTGGACTTTCACTATGTGATATCCTTTGTCTCCCTCATCCCCCAACCAATTTCTTAATAAACCTCACAATTGTGAGTAAAGTCTGTGAGTCAGTTTGCAACAAATATTGGACCCAATGATTCATAGAAATTAGGAACAGGGCAGGGAGTGGCATATCTAACTATTTATACCTGGTATTTGAACTTAGAGTCTCCTAAACTCAAGAGATACTGGCCACAGCATAAGAAACTGGCGGCAATGTGAGGCGTACACCATCACAGAAGCACAGATGGCTTGGTCAAAGGCTAGGGGAGAGAGGTGTTGAATGGCGTAGGCGGAAGTGGAAAGGGATGCTGGTGGAGCCGGGGGAAGGGGTGGGTCAAAATACACATGCCAAGGGCAGGGAGCTACACCGATATTATCTATTGCTTCTATAATTGAGAAAATGTCATTCATCTTCTCCTTTCTGTAAAATGCTTTTCTGACAGATACTGTTCTAAATCTTAGCATTCAAATTAAGGCAGACTAGGAAGAAGGATTGGCCATCCACTTCCCAAAACAACAGTCCTTCAAAAATCCTGTGTACAATAGAGCACACTTAGATTAGAAGATATGATAACTGATGCTGGGCCCTCAAATATGGAGACACAAGGGAGGAACAGTTGTAAGCAGACACTAGGAATTTGAAGGGGAATGTGAAAAGCATGAAAGTAGGAAAATTGGACATTGTTAAGAAATAGAATGATGCATAAATATTGACATACTAGGTATTGGTGGAAGGAGATGGACTGGCATGGGATGTTTTGAATCAGATGATCATATGATCTGCTGTGCTGGAGATGAAAAGGTAAGGAAAAATGGGGTTGCTTTCATAGAAAGTAATTTCTAGATCCATCTTGAAATAGTGTTGTGAGTGACAGGATAATATCCTACAAGGCAGTCCAGTGAATACCGTCGTCATTCAAATATATGCACCAACAACTAGAGTCAAAGAGGAGAAAATAGAAGATTTCTACCAATTTTTGCAGTCAGAAATTGATCGTGTAATTAAGATGCATTAATAATAATGGGTGACAGGAAGACCAAAGTTGGAAACAGAGTAGGAGGATCAGACCTGTTACACATGTGGAAAGGATCACTGGAGAAGCTCAGTATCAGCTGTGAGAACTAGGGCAGGTGCTGATTGTGGAACGGACCACCACCAACTCATATGCAAGATAAAGCTGAAGCTAAAAAGAAAAAAAAAAGAAACCACAGGAATAAAAATTTTACTTTGAGTCTATCCACTCTAATCAAAACCATCTCAGGATGGTTTTGAACCTGATGGATCCTGATGGTTTTGAGGATTTGAACACTAATGAACAAAGATGAGATGAGCTATGGGAGAATATCAAGAATATCAACCAGGAAGAATGTAGAAGGTCATTACAAAGACAAAGGATGAAGAAAAGACCAAGAGGGATATAGATGAGACTCTGAATATTGCATTAGAGCACTGAGAAACCAGAGCAAAGGAAGAAATCAAGATATTAAGGAGCAGAAGAGAATATTTCAGATGGCAGTTAGGAAGAAAAGGTAAAGTATTACAGGGAAATTTGCAAAGAGCTGGAGTCAGAAAATCAAAAGGTCTGAGTAAGAACAAATTAAAGCCTCAAACTGCAATACCTAAGGATGCTTTAGGCAGAATATTAAATGATCCAGGAAGCATTGAAAGAAGATAGACGGGAGTATACAAAGTCACTGTGCCAAAAGGAATTGGCGGACACAGAAGAATTTCATGAAACAATATATGAGCAAGAGCCTGTGGTGATGAAGGAAGAAGTTCAAGCTGTTCTTAAATATTATTGGCAAAAACAAGGCTCCAGGAGTTGACGGCATACTAATTAACACATTTGAACAAACAGATGCTGCCCTGGATGCACCCACCAAGTTGTGCCAAGAAATCTGGAGGACAACTACCTGACCTGCTGACTAGAAAAGATATGCATTTGTTCCCATTCCAAAGATAGATGACCCAACAGAGTGCAGAAATTATCGAACAATATCACTAATATCACATACAAGCAAGATTTTGCTGAAAATTATCCAAAAATTACTGAAATGCCATATCAACAGAGAACTGTCAGAAGTGCAGGCTGGGTTTAGAAGAGGCTATGGCACTAGGGATAGTATAGCTAATATTACATGGATCTTGGCTGAAATCAGTACCAGAGGAATGCCTGTGTTTCTTTGACTATGCAAAGGTATTTGTATGGATCACAAGAAACTGTGGCTACCCCTGAGAAGAATGGGAATCCCAGATCACTTTATTGTGCTTATGAGAAACCTATACTTGGACCAGGAGGCAGTCATCAGAACAGAACAAGGAAACAATGCATGGTTCAAAATAGGGAAGGATATATGCCAGGAATGTGTCCTTTCTCCATACGTTTTCAATATATATGCGAAACAGGTCATCTGAAGACCGGGCTCTGTGAGGTGGAATGTGGCATCAGGATTGGAAGAAGACTCATCAACAGCCTGTGCTATGCAGATGACATAACCCTGCTTGCTGAAACTGAGGAACACCTGAAGTGCTTGCTGCAGAAGGTCAAGGACTGCAGCCTTCAATAAGTATTGAAGCTCAGCATCAAGTAAACTAAAATTCTTACCACTGGGCCGATTGGTAGCATTATGATAGATGGTGAAGAGATTGATATTGTTAACAGCTTTAGTTTGCATGGTTCCACACTCAGCCCTCTTTGTACCAGCAGCTAGGAAATCAAAAGGTAAATTGCCTTGGGTAAGTCTGCTGTCAGGAACCTCTCCAGAGTACTGAAGAGCAGCAGTGTCAGTCTGAGGCAAAGGTGTGCTGATCCAGGCCATAGTTTTCACAATTGCTATGCATTAGAAAGCTGAACAATGACTAGGGATGATAGAAGGAGAATTGATGCCTTTGAGCTGTGATGCTGGAGAAGAATATTGAATATACCATTGACTGCTAGGAAAACAGATTCATCCTGTAGAGGGTGAAACCAGGCTGCTCCTTGGACGCAAGAATTCTGGAGCTTTGTCTGACATACTTTGGACATGTTTCAAAGAAGGGATCAGTCCTTGGAGAGGCTTGGAAGGGTAGAGGAACAGTGGAAGTGAGGATGACCTTGGATGAGATAGCCTAATTCAGTGACTGGGGTAATGGAGGTAGGTGTGTCAAAGAGACAGCTTGCTATAGCAACCTACTCTAGCACAGTTCAGAGCTTTCATACATAGGGTCACTATGAGTTGTAAGTGACTTGATGGCACATAACAACAATGGATTTATTGATGGGGACAAGTCTTCATGAAGTGGGTAGAAGTCAGACTCAGTCTTCATGTTATTCTTTTTACAATACTTTATTCTTGTGTTTTTCTTAGTGTCATTGTTATTTATGAACTATGCACACTTCCTCAACAAACTTAGTTTAAATATGTGTACTTCCACTTAGAATTACTGTTTTATCTCTAGATTTTAGCCTTCACTTTCACCTTTATTTCATGCTTCATCTACTCTTTCCTTTGTTATTTTAAATAATACGTTTAAGCTTCTCTCTCTGTCCTGTCTATTCAGCAAGATGAGTGTTCTGTTTAGAGTTCTCCTCCCTGAAAAGTGCATCTTGGCGAAATTGTGGGAATAGTAGAACTCATTTTATATTTTCCTTCTCTCAGTAATCACAGTCTTACAGTAGATATTATATTGTGTCTAAAAAGAATTGTTATATTTTATTCACTTATCTAATTGTATCAGTATAGACTGTGGAAGAGGGGTTCGTTTTGATTATATGCAAAAGATTAGAGGTTAACATCTTTCTAGCATTTTCTAAAAAATTTCTGAATATATTATTTCACACTTGCTATATAGAAGATTTGTGCTTTATATCTTTTAAATTATCTTTATTTCATTGTTGATATACACACAGGAAAATGTAAACCAGTTCAGCAGCTTGCATTAGTATATCATTTGGTGGCATTGAATACATTCTCACCTTCCTTTTTACCCAATAATAACAATTCAGTGCCCCCTAAAGTTCCTTTCTTATCTTTCTGATTGCTGTTGTCATTTTTTTTTTTGCTGTTGTCATTTTGATTCTCTATGTTGTTGTTAAGTACTCTTGAGTCTATGACTGACTCATAGCAACCCTATGAACAATATATAGCTAGATCTTAAAAAAGCACTATGTTCAAAGCAGTTATTTTTCACTTGTTAAGCTAAACTACTCTTTGGTTTCTAAAAAACCTCAGGTGATATTTTGTGGTCTAAGGTATAATGATTATGCAAAAGCACTAGTTTTTGGGGTTCATTTAGACTCTATGGCTCCAATAAAGTAAAATTCTTCTATAAAATTTTTCATCAAGTTGTAGATGTTCAAATGTGAAAATAACTCAACCTAATCAACACAAAACCTATCCCTCTAAGGCCACATACATCCACCATACTCCTTGAACCTTCTTTACCAATTCTGTTGTTTCTTTCAGGACTCTTGCTGCTCTGCTATTGGGTCAACAGTTCATTGGCCACATTACAGAACCATACTCTTTGATAGGGAATTTATTAGGAAAGTAACAGATTACAATTCAGGTTGACTACTGGATACGGTTTTTCAGTCATGACAACTTCTCAAGCATGCTCACAGGGCTTTTGACTTTCAGCCTTTCAACTTGAGGTCGTTATTTACAAAGTCTCTTAGTCCTGCCGATTACTTACCCGAGCCCTCTAGCACATTTGGGCAAAGGACCTTGGCTGTGTCTCCACAGGGCAGCAGTCTTCAGTTACTTTTGTCTCACATTTCTGGTTCTGCACTGCTGCTGTTTTCATTTAGGTCCCAGATTGAGGTGTTCAGAAATCTCTAGTCCCAAATGACATATGATACAATCTCTGTTGCTTTCTCCTTGTGGATAGATGGATTCTAATCTGCTGCCACAGGCCCTGCTCAGTTTAAACCTAGCAAGATGGCAAAACTGGCCAGTCCCCTCAGACTACACACCCTATTTGCATATCTTATCCACCCAACTTCAATAACGTCTACATTCTGTTGCATCACTGTTTCTTAAAATAGGACCAAATATGAATCTCTCCCAGTTGGTTCATCAGGTAACTCTCTTCCTAATTTCTTGGTATAGGCTGGTGAACATGTCCCAGGCTGTATCTGTTTATGAAAACATGTCTGTTGGTATTCTATTAATTTCTGCGGCATTATTTTTTGCCATGTCCTTTAGTACATATTGAACAGCTTTCTTCATTACCATTGGATCATATGCTACTTCCTGAAAAGTTTTAGTGTCAGCCAATTCTTTTTGGTACGGTGACTGTATTTTTTCCATCTTTTGATGCTTCCTGCATAATTCCAGATTTTGCCCATAGACTGCTTGGTTTGTTCTTCAGGTTTTTCAGCATGTGAAATGTTGAGTATATACCTCTTTTTGGGGTTTCTAATTCTATTAGAATGGAGTTTGCATATTTCATGATAATACACCATTTTGCCTTTTCAAGCTGCCTGTTGAAATCTGTTAATCTCTTTTACTTCAGCATTTCTTTTTTGTTTTAATCTTTCTGCCTTCTAGTGCTAGTTTCAGACTCTCTTCTGACATCTTGTTTGACCTGTCCTCTATTTCCTGTCTTTGTAATGACATTTGGCTTTCTCCCTGGCTGATAACATCCTACAAGTCCTCGGGCCTTTGATCATTAGTGTTTAGTGCAACAGATTTATTTTTGAAATTTTTTTAAAGTAGGTTGAGCTTGACTTAAGGTTGTGCTTTGATTCTTGAGGGCTTGTTTTAATTTTCTTCAGCCTTAGTTTGAACCTGCACATGAGTAGTTGATTGTTGATCATCTGTTCTGTTGATTACTCATGTGCAAGTTCTTGCTGAAGATTATTTAAAAATGGCTGCAACACTACATTCTCAGGGAACTTGAAGAAATTCAAGCTGAATTCATAAGAGTGGTACAAGTTATACCAGATGGATTTTGCTGGAAAGCAGAAGAAACCAGAAAGATGTTTACTTGTGTTTTATTGATTATACAAAGGCATTTGACTGTATAGATCATTAAGAATTATTGCTAACATGGTGAAGAATAGGAATCCCAAAGTATGCTCATGGAAACCTATGTATAGAACAAGGAGCAGTTGTACAGACAAAACAAGGAACACTGTCATTGTTATTATGTGACATTCAGTCCCCTGTGACCCATAGCAGTCCTAAGTACAGCAGCTCAGAAGCCTGCCCTGTCCTGAGCCAATCTCACTGATTCTAGCACACCAAGCTCCATTGCCCTAGTTACTTTATCAGTCCATCTCATGTAGGGTCTGTTTTTTCTGCAGCGTCCCTGCACCCTTCCGAGCATGATGCCCTTCTGCAAGAATTAGTCCCTCTTGGCCACATGCCCAAAGTATGTGAGAAAAGCTTCAAATGGTTTAAAATCAGGAAAAGTGTCAGGCTTTTGTGTCTCTTTTTCCATACTTATTCAATGTGTTGAGCAAATACTTCAAGAAACTGCATTATACGAAGAAGAAAATGGCATCAGGGTTGTAGGAAAACTCATCAACCACCTACCTTATGCAGATGACACAATCTTGCTTGCATAAACTGAAGAAAACTTGAGACGTTTATTGTGGTAAATAAAAAACTTCTACGAGCCTATGGTAATGGAGGAAGAAGTTTAAGCTGCTCGGAAAGAATTGGCAAAAAACAAGGCCCCAGGAATTGATGGTATATCAGTTGATATAATTTAACAAACACACACTGCCCTGGATGTGCTCACCAAGTTGTGCCAAGAAATCTGCAGGACAACCACCTGGCCAACTGACTGGAAGAGATTATATTTGTTTTCATTCCAAAGAAAGGTGACCTGACAGAGTGTGGAATTATCTAACAATGTCATTAATATCATTAATATCATATACAAGGAAGATTCTGCTCAAGATTATCCAAAAACAGCTGGAACAGCACATCAACAGAGAACTGCCTGAAGTGCAGTCTGGGTTTAAAAGAGGCTGTGGTACTAGGGATGTTATAGTTAATATTAGATGGATCTTGACTGAAAGCAGGGAGTACCAGAGGAATGTCTTTATGTGTTTCATTGACTATATGGTATCTTCTGGATTCATCCATGTTATGAAGTGGTTTGTGATTTTTTTTTTTTTAAGTTTCATAATATTCCATTGTGTGTGAACATACCATAGTCTTTTATCCATTCATGCATTGTCAAATAATTAGTTTCTAACTCTTTGGTTTTGTGAGTAGTGTTGTAGTGAATATAGGTGTGCTTATGTCTGTTTATACTATAGTTCTTTTCTCTTTGAAATATATCCCTAGTAGTGGTATGGCTGGACCAAATGATATTTCCATTTTTAAGTTCTTAAGTAACAAACGAACTACTTTCCATAGTGATTGCATCATTTTACATCCCACCAGCCCTGTATAAGGGTTTCAACGTTGTCACAGCTTTTCCAACATTTGTTGTTTACTGTCTTAATTAAATTTACTGATGTGGCTAGCATGGGATGATATCACATTATTGTTTTAATTTGCATTTCTCTAATACCTATTGACATTAAGCATTTCGTCTTTATTTGTTGACCATCTGAATGTTTTCTTTGGTGAAGTGTCTTTTTATATCTTTTGCCCATTTTGTAATTGGGTTGTTTGTCTTTATCTTGTTGAATTGTTAAGAGTTTTCTGTAAATTTTACAAAGTCCATTGCCAGTATTAACATAGCAAATGTGTTGAGGAATTTCTCTTCTATTCTCATTAGCTGACATTAATTTTGGTTTGTTTTTTTTTTTTTTTTTCCAGGAAGGGATGTTGAATTTTGTTCAGTGCATTGATTGGATCACTTGGTTCTTTGTTCCCTTTATTTATGTGTCTGCTGGATTTTTGGAAGGCATATAGGCTAATGCAACCTAAATGGAACTCTTCTTTGCACTTGTTTTCCAGTCTTGTCCTCCATCTTGACAGTATTTAATGAATAGTTAGAAAAATTGAATAACTAAAAAACAAGAGGAAAACTGCTTCACATAATATACATCTACAATTTAACCATCTAATTATTTTTTTAATCTGGTCCTATTTACTTATTTCTACTTTTAATCCTATTTTTGTTCTTTTCATTTTGTTTGTACTATTGTACCAAACTCCTAACTGCGTCTAGTTGTATCTTTCAAAAAGCTATAATATTCCTAAAACTTGAATCAGAACATGCTCCTTCTGTACTGCATTAGTTCCCTAATTGCTCCTGGAAAATGCCCAAGCTTTTGAACATGACTTAACAAAGCTTGCTTTGTTCTGTCTCTTGCTTGTCCTTAGACTGACTGACTGACACTCTCTTTCTCTTTCTCTCTCTCTCTCTCACACACACACACACAATCTCTCTCTCTCTTTTTTCTTCTCTCCCTTTCTCCCCCTCTCTTTCGCTCTCATCTGTGTCTCTCTTCCCTGTCCCCTTTCCCTTCTCTTCTCTCCCCTCCTCCCTCTCCCCCTTTCTTTCTCCCTCCTTTCTCCCTCTCCCCTTCTCTTTCTCGCTCTCCCCCCCCCCACTTTGTGGTCCATATCATGTTATTTTCTAACATTTGTTCTTGTTACCTTCTGTATTCCCAGTCTTTACCTGATTAAATACTAAATCTCAATTAATTTCCTTCCCAGTCTTTTTCTTTTTGTTCTGGTAGTATCTTATCTGTAGTTCAGGTATTTTATTATATGTTAAAATAGTGCTTGTTTCACTTTTTTACACGTATTTTAAGATTTTAGAAGACAGATATACTTTTCTTTATTAAAATTATAATAAGATTAGTTTTAAATAGGATTTTAGAAGATGTAGATATATAGCATTTGACATTCAGTTCCTATTTGAACAGTTTTATTAAATAGTAACAGAACTATTTTTTTTTTCCTCTAAGCTGGAGCATATTACCAGTTCCTAGTCCTCTAATTGTATTTCACAATGGAGTAGCCAGTCATTTGAAAAGGAAATCATGCTTGGAAAGATGAAGGGTCAGCCAAGAAGGCAACCCATAACAAGGGAGATTGACACAGTGACTGTAATGGTGGGCTGAGTATGTCAGTACTCTTGTGTTCCTATATTCATTTATTACAGCAAATTTCATGTAGTGCTACTATGTTCTGACTCTACTATACACTGAACACTGCAGTGGATTTATAGATGTCTTTTTAGAGATTTGATATCTACAGACCCAGATGTTCCTATTTAGGAGCAAAGGTTTATCTGTTTGAGTCTTGTGGTGTTAAGAGTTTATGCTCAAAATGGCTTTCCTAGCCATTGCCTGACTTTGTCATGCAGGTGGGCAGGAACATGTAAATAGGGAGTGTTAGCCTATCCACAAGGGGATTGGCTAGCCTCTCTGTTAAATTGAGAGGAACCAACAGTAAAATCAGAGGATCTTCACCTCGAACAAAGAAGAAGCAAGAGAATGCAGCATTGGGGCCAGAGATTCTTGCCAGACTAGGGAGCAACAGACAAAGCAGCCACAGTGGACAACCAGAGACCTGACATGAGATGGAGCAGACCTTGAGACTGCTATGCTCTGGAACCAAAGCTAAGATCCTTTTGTCTACTTTTTTTTTTTAGGACTTAGGGTGATGTGGAATGAGGGAGCCATAATTGACAGGACTGAGAGCTTTATAATAACTGTCCTAAAGCCTTGCGGCTCATGGTGAGGTGCCTGTGAGCACACTTTAGAAGCTACTAACTTGAATCATAGTTTTTCAAGTTCCCCTGTATGGTTCTGTGTGGTTTCTGAACTATCTCAGACCAGGAAAGCAGTTAGATTGATGTTAGGATGAGAAAAAAGAGATGCAGGAGTGTGAGGGACATGTCTGATCGCATGGGAATTTGGTTTATGCTGTTGATGGGCACAGTTCCCCTTTGTGAAGTTGCTACATGTCAGATATTTGCAGCCCTTGCTCTTTTTACAAATCTCTATTTAGGTACCTGAGTAAAGTTTTTAATATTCTTTATTTGGTTTTCTGTGTTTATTTCAAGGCCTACATATAAATGTTTAATGATTCTTTTTCCTTTTGTGATTGAGTTTTTTTAAATTTTATTAAATTTTTTAATTTGTCATATTTTATATTTGAGAAACTAATAAACTCTTGGTAGTTTTCATAGACTTGTGTTTTCTGATAAGTTATGACAGTTGTTTTTCTTTTAGTTATTTATAACTTTACTTCATTTTTCATATCTTGGTGTATTGTTTAGACCTGGTAAGTACAGTGTTACTTAAAAGCAATCAGAATTGGTATTCTGGTTTTGCTCTTGATTTTAGCAAAAAAATGCTTATGTATCTTATGATGTTTTTCTAAAAGACTCATAAATTTTAAGTCTTAATGAAGCATCATCTTTTCAAGAGATATTTCATCTTGCTTGGATCTAAAATCAGCACCCTTGACACTAGCAACTAAGAAATCAAAGGTCTATTGCATTGGGAAAGTCTGATGTTGTGGACCTGTCCAAAGTATTGAAGAGCAGTGATGTCCATGAAGACAAACCATCCAAACAGTATTCTTTGTGGAGCTGAAAGTTGGATAGTGTATAAAGATGACAGAAGAATTATTGATGCCCTTGAGGTGTGAAATTGGAGGAGAGTGCTGAATACTCCATGGGTTTCCATAAAGACAAACAAGTTTGTCTTGGAAAAGTTGTAGCCTTGGAGGCTAGCATAGAAAAATTTCTCTCTCCTGTATTTTGAACATGTTGTTAGGAGTAGCCAATCCTTGGGAAAAGGAGAGCATGCTTCCGAAGATGGAGGATCAGCAAGTAGGGGAAGACCCTCAACAAGATGGGTTGACAGAGTGACTGTAATGGTGGGCTTGAGTCAGAGTTGATGAGGATGGCACAGCATAGGACAGGGTTCAGCTCTTTTGTTCGTTGGTTCACTGTGAATCATAGTCAACTGGAGGACACATAACAATAATGACGCATCACATGATCTGACTTGCTAAGAAGTTTATTCTGAATATATATTGAATTTTACCAAATATTTTCTTGGTGATGGTGAAGAGTATCCTGCTAACATAGTAATTTAAAGAATTACAGCATAAGATTGTCTATAGACAGGATTTGTTTATATTCCTGCTTTATTTAATCAGTGCTTGATTTGTTTGCTGCTGTGTATGTTCTGTCTATGTGATATTTGGTCATTATATCTCGATTCTAGTATAGTAGAAACTTCTTTTAATATTGGTTAGATAAGTTTTCCCTAGTTATGATACTGAGAAACTTTCTGGTATATGTTGTTAAGTGTCATAGATGACCCATAGTGACCCTATGAATGAAAGTCTTGAATACAAACCTTTCATCTTTTCTCCAAGTTCATAGTTTCCAGAGGCAAGCTTTTTTTTTTTTTTGTAAGTAGATGCCACTCCTGCTTCCAAGCCTTTTTTATCTCGGAGATCCACAAAAAGCAGGGCCCGGGGCCCCAAACCCTTTTTAAATACGAGGCCAAATCCAGTCAGCTCACACCCTATTGCAAGCACCAGCCTAGTCTCAATCCCAAACCAGAAAAAACACCTTTGCAGAATCCAGCCATTCTGCTCATCTTCCCAGCCTGGACATAGCCCATCTGCTGTATAGAATTGTCTGTTACAAAAAAATAGTTAATTTTAGTTAGAGAAGTATTGTTGTGGCTAATTCACCAGTATGTGTAATTAATTTTTAATAAGTAGAAGTGAATCTTTAAGGATAGATTTTCTATATAGAAAAATTCTGTTTAGTGATATTCTAAATGCAAACCTAACAATTTAGGAAAATGGTCTAATTTGCTTCATTGAATACATTCCTTGCATAACTGCCATGTTTAAAATCACCAAAGATAAACCATTTTACAATACATAGTCATATTTTTATTGTTTTTTACTATTTATGCTTTTAAAGCTTGATCTGTGATTAGACTAAAAATTATTTTATGGCTTGATACTGTTTTTAAAAGTAAAAATAATTTGAATAAATCTTATTTATTGGATCCATCCACATTGTTCTCTTTTCATGTCAACTTTAGAGATTAATGAAATTCTGAGTACATTGCAAAAGTAATAGAACATCTACATAAAACTTAGCATTTAATTGTAAGGTAAAAACAGTGTTTCTTCTTCACTGAGGACAGTTTTGCCCCTTGGAAAATTTGACAGTAATAAATGGAGACCTGTTATTACATTGGGTTGAGGAATGTGGTACTTGTAGTTAATAAATCATAGAGTCAGCTGTGAGTTGATTTCAGTTCAACCACACTGCAAGAGGCTAGAGAAGTTAAATATTTCACAAGATTCAACAGCCACCCAGTAAGTAAATCTATCACATGACACTGTTGCTGGGACTAGAAACCCTATGATGAAAGATAGGTACAATTGTATTGCTTTTGTTGTATGTTCTCAAGTTTGAATCAAACCATAGCTGATCCTCCAGCAGATTTTCGGAAGCAGTAAATGACCCAGAGGGAGATTACCCATCTTTCTCCCATGGATCAGCTGGTGGATTCACCAGGACTGAGTGACTTTGGGACAGCAGTTTTCTACCAGTAGGCCACCAGAGATCCCTGGACAAATGTAAATACAATATAAAATAAGCTCTTGCAAATGTGCTTTTCCTTTAGCGATTAGAATTTTGTTACTTAATAATTTACACTTGCCTAAGGCAAAGTGTATGAAGCATATGCTGCTCTTGACTGACATCTAGTGAGACATTTAAAAAATAAAACTCTAGGTTAAGAGTAAACACAGGTTAGAGTTACTGCAAATCTTTATTTTGCATGGTTTGCTTTTAAAAAAGGAAGGGTTTATTATAGCCACTAAATTATAACTGAGATGGTACAATTAGCTAAGTATTGTTAAGCTTTTATGTTTTACTTAACATTCATGATTTAATATAAAAGATTAGAATATAAACACCTTTCTTCTGATGACTTCTGAATAATTGCTGATAAGTTCATGATTAAGACTCTGTCAGTTTTAAAAGACTGGCTAAAAATCACAGAACTCAAAGGCCAAGAGTGACTTTAGAGATCTACTCCTTTTTTTTCCTTTCTATAATTATATTTTATTAATTTTCATAAACATTTACAGAGATTTTGGGTTTCCATTCATTCATT
>NW_006399896.1:7888656-7894683 GCF_000299155.1 Elephantulus edwardii | reverse complement strand
CCCATTCTTCAACGAGATGGAAAAGGCAATCTCCAATTTCGTATGGAATGGAAAAAAGCCCCGAATAAGCAAGCAAAGCACTCCTTAAGAATAGAGATCTACTCTTATCCCTTCACTTAGCAGAATTCTTGAATTTTATTTTGGAGATAGAAATTTTGTGAGTAGGGTGCTTTTTTTATCACCAAATTTTTTAAAATTTAACACCTATCTTTACATTTTGTTTCTTTTTCATATTTTTAAGCTTTATTGTGATTTAAGTGAAAGTTTACAGAACAAATTGGTTTTCTATTCAGTAATTCATAGAGGTTGTTTCTTGATATTGAATGTAGTCCCCACCATGTAACAGCATTGTAACAGCATTCTTTCCACATCCTCTGAGTTTACCATTTCCACTGGCCTTTGTTGTCCCTTCTTGCCTTCTGAGCTATATTTCTGAGAGAATGCTACTGTTTTTTCTTGAACTAAGGAGTACATCCTGTAGATGCACTGGTGTTATTATTTTCACATAAAGACCTATCTTCTGTTTGCCCGAAAATAACTGTGAGTTAAGTACTAGACCTGAGTCTTTGAGTCCATAGTCTGTAGGGTTCCATCATTCTTTGTCAGACTGGTAAACTTGGTCTTCTTAAAAAGATTATGATTTTGAGTTTTGTTTTATGTGTTTCTACCCTTCTTCTCTAAGAACTGTTTCTGTTGTGATCCCTTTGAGAGCTGTCTGCAGTAGTACCTACCTGTACACCATCTCATTCTCATCTCAAGATTGTGGAATTTTTGTGGTTCCTTAGTCCTTTGGACTAATAGCTTCTCCATCTTTGATTGCTTTGGTGTTTTGTTGTGGGGTTTTTCTTTGTTTGTTTGTTTGTTTTGAACAGGGAGAGTCCAGGTTGCTCCTTAGCAGAGAGATGTGCTTATTATGGTAATCTTAAAACTTATTAGCACTAACACGAGAACTAAGATCAATAGTTTCTGATTCTTAATTGACTATTCTTTCATAATAAAGCAAAATGGTAAGCATACTTTGCATTCTTTTGTATGTTGTTGTTGTATACCATAGTTGGAACTCATTCATAGTTGACCCTACAGTAGGTTTTCAGAGGTAGTAAATCACATGGGAAATGATTGTCCATCTTTCTCCCACATAGTGGCTGGTGGTGGATTCAAACTGCTACTTGCATTGACAGCGCAAATCCTTACTGCTAAGCCACCAGAGTGCCCTACTCTTTGTATAGAAGCTTTTTTATATTGTTTTGCTGTCCATCAGATTGAATATTAGCTGTAAAATTGTTGTTTCATACATTTGTATTTGTATTTTAAAATTAATTTAGTATGCATATGTAATAAACTATTTCATTTTAATTTATAAATATTAAGTGTGTTAAACTTAAATATTTAATATTTTTTATTCACAGGCAACTACGCCTCCAAGTCAAGGAAGGCCAGATTCACCTGTGTATGCTAATCTACAGGAACTGAAAATATCTCAGTCTGCGCTTCCTCCTTTTCCTGGAAGCCCAGCAATTCAGATTAATGGAGAATGGGAGACTCATAAAGATATTTCAGGGCGTTGTTACTATTATAACAGAGGAACACAGGAAAGAACTTGGAAACCACCTCGTTGGACCAGGGATGCAAGCATAATCAAAGGAGATTTCCAGAGTTTAGGAGATCAGGAGGTAGGAATGATTAAAAAATAACCAATCCATAAACAAACTTTCTAATTTCATTATTTAAAGACAAAAGCAGTGAAAAGATGTGTTTCTTAGTATCAGTATAATATAGAGCATTTGACATCTCTAAGATACTAAGTATTTTTCAAATTCTTCTTGTATCAATGCTAGTTACTTTTTAATCTTTATAATGGATAATGTTAATTTAGTTGTATGTTTACTAGTTTGAAAATTAATTTTATTAAATTTGCCTACTGCCTATGCTTTTCTCTGTATGTTAGATGATTCTGCTTCAGCCATTATTATAGTGACTTTTTTTTTTTTTAGAAAAAGAAGGAAAGAAAATAGATGATGTCACCTAACCAAATAAATAAGGAGAAAATAGTTTAAATGATTCAAACAGAAACTCTACTCCATCAGTTTGGAATTCCTATTAAACCACTTCTCAGTTTTCCTTCTCTATTTGGTCAAAAGTACAAGACTGGTTTATCTATCTTTTCCCCCTAACATTTGGGGAAATAATTATAATACAATATTCTTTATTAGATTATTCTGTGACTCTGTTAAGTCACTTTAAAATAATTTTTTTTAAAACAAGTCTTATTACTCTTCTCACCCTACCCCGATTTCGTCTTCCTCCATACTTTTGAGGAGGATGTTACAGCGTGTTGCCATCTGTCACTAATCTGGAGGATGTGTCTTGGTTCTCTTTGGAGAAGTGTAGATTGGGTTGACCTAATGAAATGAAAGCCTCCTGTTTGGTAGGCTGAGAGAACCCTGCCTCTGTTTAGGACACCCTGCTCTTTCAGTGAACAACTAACTTGTACAATAAAAGCAGAGATCCAGTTAAGTAAGAGCTGGAAATATCAGGTTACACATCCTGTGTTTATTAGAAGCTAAGAGCTCTTTGTAGTTAATAACTTCCTCTCCTTGTCCTGTTGTACAGTTGGTTCTCTATAACTTTGGTTAGATGATAGCCTGTAATGTAATTATTCAAGAAGGAGAGTAGGGAATAGGAAGATAACTTATTCATGGGTAACTATAGTGAGAAAAATGGTAGGAAATTTTTGTTTTGATTTGTAGGTCTAGAAAGATGTGGAAATAAACTGTCTTGATTTTGTAATTTGAGAGAATTTAGGGAAAACTGTTGAGTTAAAGGAATTAAATTTTTTAATATATACAGGACCTTATAACATATTTCAGTAAATAAAGAAAAGTCATTTGTTTATAGAGTCTCAGATTGCACTCCTACTCTACTCATGTTCTGTAAGAATGAATGGATATTTCCAAAGTGACAATAGTATATAAATCCAACAGCGTGTTGAGAAAAGTTGTAAATGGGAGGTAAAATCAAGACACAGGTGTAGAATTCTCTCTTGGAAGTTCTTTTTCTCACAGTGGTAGGCATTTTGAACTTTGTTCTATGGATATCTGAATCAGCTACTTATTAGGGAATGGTAGAACTTTTGAGTCTTTGCTTTTAGACTGGTCAGATTCTCCAGAAAGCCATTGTCACTGAGCCGATCCTGATTCATAGTGGCCCTAGGCCATCACAGAATAGATCTGCTATGCAGAAACTTTTCTTCTCCAGGGTAGCTGGTTGGTTCAAACTGCTGACCTTTCAATTAGCAACCAGATGCTTAACACTGCCCCTCTAGGGCTTCTCACATCCCATGGACATCATCATATCTTCTGCCCAGAAAGGAAAAAGTTATTAGTCTTGTAGTCAGAGCTCTGTTTACATATTGTCCCTTACACTTTTTGCTTCTTGCTTTCTGTTTGGTGCCTGTGTCTCATTGTGCTTGCTATCTCCTAACCCAGAATGTTGCTTATTTTCCTTCTTAAAAGATAAAATCCCTGTATTTACTTCCAGTTAAAGAACAGTTATACAGCCAATAGAAGAAGAAGGGAATTCTGTGAATTTTAGTCAAATTAGTATTGAAGGATTTTGCAAGCTGAAACTTGTTGGGTTTCAGCTATGCGTCTTTCACTCCCAGGCCTCACCTTACCTTGTTTAAATTTTGCTTTCTTGAGTCTCATAGTTCAGTAATTTGTCCATTTTTCCATTTTCCAGAGTTACCTCTCCCCATTCTCGTGAGTTTATAGCTTCTAAAACATACTTCTTAATGATTATTTATTAAAATTTGAGATACTCTAAGTGTCCACTCTTCATCTTAATTCTACAGTTTGTGATTTTAAGGGCAGCGGTAGAATAGTTACATTTGGAGTGATTTTAATAATTTCAGGAAAGTTTTGGTTGTCACAGCTGAGGAGTGCAACTGGCACCTCCTGGGTAGAGGCCATAGATTTTGGTGCACGTTCTAAATTATACATGAGAATTATAGTTCCCATCTGTTATGAATTGAATTATGTCTCCTCAAATACATGTTTCAAATCATAACCTTTGTGCTTGTGATTATAATCCCATTTTGGGATGAGTTTTCTTTGTTATGTTATTGAGACAGGCTTAGTGCAGGATGTGCTTTTCGTCAGTTTCTTTGGAGAGTAAAAAAAAGGTCCAAGAGGCAAGAAGCAGAGGTTAGGGATGAATACATGGAGATACCCCTGGGTTAGAAGCTAAGAGAGGGAGAGAAATAAAATGAGGAAGCGCTCCACTATAACTAGCCGCTGAATTAGGACTTCTAGCCTCATAAAACTGTGAAACAATGAAGTTCTATAGCCATACACTTAAATAGTAGTGCTAGATAACTAAGATACCATCATATTACATTGAAAAATTTTAAGCCTACAGGAAAGTTGAAAGTACTAATTTGAATTTCATAAAGACTGGCTTTTTAAGGTTATCATATATTAGGAAGATTCCTTTAATGAAAAATAAAATTCCTGATTTACCTATAGTCTTACGTATAATTCTTTGGGGTCCCCATTTTGTGTTGTGTTTTAGACTCCCACCTCATAGAGGGCCTTCCTCTCCTGGAGGGACGGCGCAGGAGAGGAAGGCCCTCTATGAGGTGGATTGATTCATTGACTGGGATAATTGGGATGGGAGTGTCAGAGACAGTGCGATTGGCACAGGACAGAGCGGAGTTTAGGGCTGTTGTACATAGGGTCGCTATGAGTCCCAGGCGACTCGACGGCACATCATAACAACAACAACAACAACCTTTGCTGATTCTGAATGACTAAATTCCACATAAGGGTTGCAATGAAAATTGAAGTTGTAGTTGGTGATTTGGCAAATGCCTTTAAGATTATTGTTCTTTTTATTCTGCTTACCTCTTTGGAGCCTTGCTTCCACTTAGTTTTTAACTTCTGAGCATTTAATAACTAACTTGCTGTTTTTAACAAGTTTATTATTAGTATTTTTAAAAATTACAATGTTTATAGCTGTAGCTGTTTTCCTCTCTGTGATCTGTTTGCAGTACTTGTAATTCTCCTGTGAATGGCAGAGGCTAGAGAACCTTCCCCAAAGTTACCTGCTCCCTAGTAACTATTTTTAATAAGATTTTAACATTTAGGAGTGCTTGCTAAATATCATCTTAATTGCTGTTAGGTCTTAATTGCCATTAAATCTACATTTCAAAGCCAGACACTCATGTTACTGCACAAAAATTTCAAGTTACAGAGGACACATTGTCAACAAGAAAGCAAGCCATATTTATGAAAAAGAAACAAAAACACCAAACACACAAAGACCCCCACCAAAGAACTTACATAGTGATAGAAATAAGATTTAGTAATTGCATATATTTCTTAAATTGGTTTTACTAGGTAGATTACCCGTATAAATTATTCTCTCTAAATTATTTCATTGTGATTTTCTTACATGAGCTTTTCTATTTAGTGGTCTTAATGAAATATCTCCTTATTTTAAATTAAGGTTTCCATTCTTTAGAAGCCCAGTGGCACAGAGAGTAAAGCACCCAGCTGCCAAGTGAAAGATTGGCAGTTTGAACCCACCAGTGGCTCCACTATAGAAAGATGTGGTAGTCTGCTTCTGCAAAGCTTACAGCCTGGAATGCCCTGTGGACCACTTCCATTCTACAGGGTCACAAAGAATCACAATAGACTTAATGACATTCTTAAAAATATTACTTTTGCAGAACACAGATAGCCGCCTTTATGTAGTATTTCTGCCAAGATGTTGACTTTAGTCATGCTTAGTATACGCTTTTGTGTCTTTAAGTTAATTCTATCCGACATTGAGACCTTACTCATCTTAGTATCTCAGACCAAATTATGGTGGTAGAAAGTTTGATTTAAGAAAGGTTTTAGGTACAATTGCAGACATGATTTTACCTAAAGTGGAAGGAGGATAATTTTTTTAAAAAATTTTATTTTAATGAACATTTACAGAGATTTTGGATTTCCATTCATTCATTGTTTCATTTTTCTCCTT
>NW_006399896.1:7858445-7888556 GCF_000299155.1 Elephantulus edwardii | reverse complement strand
ACACTCCACTATACAACCTTCATTCTGGACTGATTTTTTATGTTAAGAGTAAGCCTAACCGTGCACTGGTGGCCTAGTGGCAAGAAGCTGCACTGCAATTCCAAAAGAACGTGGTTCAAATCCAACAGCTGCTCAACAGAAGCATTGAGTCTCCTCCCATGTGATTAACTGCCTCTGAAAACCTGAGGAAAGGTCAGCTAAGGGGCATTTCTGATTCCACCACATACAACAACATCATACAGGTTAAATATATTTGATGAATGAATAAAACAATCACAGACACTTAAAAAAAAGCCTAAGAAATTTGTTAAATGAATGAAATTTAAATGCAGTAAACAAAATGCTGCTTAGTCACATTATGAGTCCTCTTTGGGAAAATGTAGTATCTGTGTTGCTAATCTTCTGACTTGCTTCTTTCATGAATCTGGAGTTTCCCATACTTAACCTCTATTATTCCCAAACTCCTTTTCTAATCTAAGTCTGTATTGTATTTGAATTTTCTTAGTACTCTTTTTTAATTTTTATTCTTTAGTTAAGTGTTTGGTTGGATGAGTCAGGAAAACTTAACAGTAAATTAGTGTGAAATAGAGTGCCAAAAAGCTAATATTCCCCCCCAGTCCCTCCCTTCAAAAGCAGTTCAAGAAATATTTATTTAGCATTCATTTGTGAGACATCTGTGATAATTAGGTGAGTGGGAGTTTTCAAGGAACTTAGTCTAATGTAGCACCCTCCCTCCCTCCTCTGCCTACAAGTGGGTGTATATAGTTACACCCCTGTCATTTTCTAACCTAATTTGACTTTGAAAGCAGCATTAAATTGAAAGCATTTTATCTCCTTATCCTGACAACAGTGTTGTCAATTTTGTTCTGACTCATTTGTCTAAGGTTGCACTAATAATGTAGCTAAAGAACTATGATTATATCCCTTATATTTGTACAGCTAAAGACTTATCAATTTTGCTTAAAAAATGAAATATTCAAGTATAATTAAGAATCTTAAGACTTACAGCCAAGTAAAATTGCTAAATATACATACTCAAAGAAGAAAAATCCTTATGTTTCTGACTGTTATAGCTTCTTTCATCAGAAGAAAACTACCACAGCATTTGTTACAGCCAGTCAGATAGTCAGTGTGGTTCTCCTCCAAGGGGTTGGTCAGAAGAGTTGGATGAACGTGGGCATACCTTATATACCAGTGACTATACTAATGAAAAGGTACATTCATTATTTCCTCTTATAGTGTTTCTTGTCAGAATTCTTTTGTGAAATAGTTGTGTACTGAAGTTTTAGTAGCATTAAATAAACTAATAAAACTATTCTTTATTATAATTCTGTAATAATACCATTCATTATGAACATTCAGTAAACAGATTCATGGTTTTAAATATCTTAGAGTGATAATGGTTTTTGTGGTATTGATGCCCATTTAAGACAGATCTTCTAAGAGCAAACCTTCTGGCTATCATGTTTATACTTCTTTAATAAGCATATTACTCTCTTTCCTTTGAGAATAGTTTTTTATATGTGCTATTACACTATCTCACTGACTGTGCTTCTTTTTCTATTATGACCAAATTTATGTGAAACAAAAACCATGAATCTAATATTTTATAGTTAATTCACTAGTTTCTAATGGATTTTGAAATTTTCTGTGATATTATGTCTACTATTCTCTGCTGGAGAACTCGTCGGTTGAGAACAGACCTTTAGAAGTTAAAGGGGGTAGGTTTTTACCAAACTGTCCTTTCCTCTTGACACTAGGGAAAAAAGGAAGTTGCAGTTTTTATTTGACAGTCATGATGCCAGTAATAGAAATTATCTTTTCTCCTCATGCTCTCTATATTGCATTAAATTATTATTGTTATTTAAATCACAGTGAGACAGTAAAGGGATTGTGTAAAGTGAGGTATAAATTATTGTGAAGTTTTGTACTTGAAGAGGTTCCTTTTTGGTATGTACTGTGGTCCCCAATATATGAGGACATCTTTATATTAGTATATTATATATTTCTTAGTGGTCTGTTGTTGAGTAGTGTTTGAATCCCTTGTATTACATTGGGTCAAACAGAGAAAATAATCTCACATTTAATATTGATACATTTAGCATGCGACTTAAAAGTTTTTAGTGTTCATGAGTAGCATCATTAGGAAAAGGTATATTAAAATTTGTAAGCATTGTATCTAATATCTCACGTTATATCAGTTTAAAAACTCTTAGTTAAATTAAAAAATAATACTTGTTCTATTTTTATAGTGGCTCAAACATGTTGATGACCAAGGTAGACAGTATTACTACAGTGCAGATGGATCCCGGTCGGAATGGGAATTGCCAAAGGTAACAAACCTTAATACAAAGCTTTTCTTTAACAGTGGTGTATGAGATAATGTCTGAAAATGGTTTTCAGCAGCCTTATTTTTAAATTTTTAGGCAATAAAGAAAAATAGCCAGTCTAGGTGGGGGAAGGTCAGTGAAAGAGAGGAAACCTCAACAAGATAGATTGACACAGTGGCAGCAGACTTGAGTGTATCGGGGATGGTGAGGATGATGCAGGATAGAGCAGGGTTGAGATCTGCTGTTCGTGAATCATGGTCAACTCGATGATGGCACGTAACAACAAAAACGGGATTTCAAATTTACTGAGAATATTGTGCCTGGCTCAAGTTGTTCTGAAATGTGGATAGTTATGTAACACTGATTATTCTAATTAAAGATTGTTTTGGTTTAATCTGAGATGATTATTATTTAAAGTAAGAATTCTCTTCAGTGTAACTCATGTCATCTCATGCCTCGTTCGTTGCTGGGATCATAATTAAAAGCCATCAGTTCCTTGGTGTTCGTTATTTATGCCCATGTTTCTCTGTCACCTCACATGAGGAAAATAAGTAAGAAATACCAAGGAAAAATTGATGCCTTTGAATTATGCTGTTAACAGAGAATATGGAATATGCAGTAGACTTCCAAAAAAGACAACTCTGTCTTGGAAGAAGTCCACCCAGACTCCTCCTTACAAGGAAAAGTGATGAGACCGTATTTTGAATATGTTATTAGGAGGAGCCAATCTCTGGAAAAAGATGCCCTGCTTGTTAAAGTAGAGGACTTTAGAAAAAAGGAAGACCCTTAATGAGATGAATTGATGAGATGGCTTTATAGTGGACATAGCAAGGTTTGTGAGGATAGTCCATAGGGTCACTATGCGTGGGAACCGCACATGATGTTGATTTGAACTTTTCATGTCTGAAAGAATAGTAACAAGTTTATTTTTTTATTGTCAGTATGTTTTATAATTATAATCATTGGCTAAGATAGACTCTGATGATAAGGTCTCTTAGGGTTTAGCTAGATACCTCTTTTCAGACAAGGACATCAGGGCTCAACATGTATCTAAGACAGGTTTCAAAGTGTCATTCTTAGTACTTGACACAGCAGTTTATGCTTGACAACTAATTGGTGGATTGGCAGTGTGAATCCACTTGATGCTGCCACAGAAGAAAGGCCCAGCAGCCTACTTCCCTGAGATCATAGCCATCGAAAACCCTATGCAATGTATTTCCATTCTTAACAATCATCGTCGTCATTAGTCAGAATCAGTGGCAGCTGCTAGAGTAGTATGGTTAATACTAGCATACATTTACATTTTAATTGGTATATCATTCTAATGATTTTATGAAATTATTATTGACAGGTAATTCTGTTATGTCAGTTTTCACATATGCTTTTATTTAAAAAAATTGAGGATAAAAGTAAATCTAAAGAAGAATATTAATAATATAAACAATATATATTAATGCAGTAAATAATAGGTCCTACTGAAATGACTGAAGTTTGGCAAACAATAACCTTTACTGCTTCTACTTAGAAAAGTCAAAGTTATTATTGTCAAGTCATAACCATATCATAGCTGACTCCCCCCACCCTGCAAATTTCTGAGACTGTAAATTGTGCAGGGGAAGACCGCCCATCTTTTTCGTGAAAGCCTTTGGTAGATGTAGACTACCACTGCCTTATGAAGTATGCACCAGAGCTCTCTCAACTAGTAGTAATAATGATTTTCCTCTTACAGAAATATTATCTGATCTTTAATTTGATGAAATAGTACAACTTGACACTAGTAGAATAAGATTGTATGTATCAAAACACTATGCTTAAAAATTATTAAACATTTCAATGAATGATTTTTAATTTTGTTTTAATCTTCATTATTCATTTGTACTTTAGAATCTAACTTTGAAGATAAAATCATATTCGTTTGAAATTTTTAGATTGTACAGATTACTCACAACTCCTATAAAAATATGAAGTGACTTAATACTTTCTTTTCCAAATTTAATTGCCTTTTAGTAAAGCTTTTAAGTAGGAGAATAACATTTGAAGCTTAATACAGATTTTACCAACTTTTAAAGGAAAAAGGTGTGTGTGTGTATTAAGGTTAATAATATTATTTTATAAATGTACCAGGAAGAAGTCACAGACTAACTACATCAGGTACTACTTTTCAAAACTAATATCATCTATAAAAGCCTAAATAATTAAATTGGAAAGGAAACAAAAAAACCACTGTGATTAAATTGGAAAAGGAAAAGACTGATTAAATTGGAAAGGAAGATGCACTGAATGAGTAATTTGGAAAGGAAGACACTGAATTATTAAATTAGAAAGAGGAATCTTATGCATAGTGAGGCCCAAAAAATATAATATGAGCATGATTTGGGATAGGGGACATAAATAACTAAAACAAAGAGATGACTTCTGTTAGGCTTAGAAGAAGCCAGAAGAAAGGTCTATTGTAAATTGTGCTCTTAGAATTGATTTTAGTTATAGAAGACTAATACCCCATTTGTATTACATTAATAAATAATTTATTTAAACAAATACTATTTTTTCATTTCAGTCAAAAATGTATACTTTCATTTTTACCAATACTTCAAATATTAGTTGAATTTATAGAGAAATCTTCTGTTGAACACAGTTCCTTGACATTGAAATAATGAAACCAATCACAAGACTTCTTTTTGAGTGATTTGTTTGGGATCAAGTCCCAGTAAGGGAAGTGTTCCCAGGAGCAATTTGGAATTTCAACCAATTAAAAAAAAAAAAGCCCTATTGAGTTCCTTATTAAGTTTTGTACTTTCCAAGGTCAGGAAAATTCCGAGTTAAATATGCGGAAGCCTGCTCAATTCTGGAGATGTATTGGGTGAAAGAAAGGAGAGAAACAAGAGACATCCTCAAAGGGTAGTTTCCAGCAGTGGGAATGGATACTGATCATGACAAGTACTGAGACCTAATTTCTGTGATAGCATTTCTTTTCTGCCATGTTGTTGTTGTTGTTATGTGCCGTCGAGTCATTTACAACTCATGGCGACCCTATGTACAACAGCCCTAAACCCTGCTCTATCCTGTGCCAACCGCACTGCTTCCGACACACCCATCCCGATTACCCCAGTCACTGAATCCACCTCATAGAGGGTCTTCCCTCCCTGCGCTGTCCCTCTACTCTACCCAGCATGATGTCCCTCTCTAAAGACCTGTCTCTCCTTACAACATGTCCAAAGTATGTCAGATGAAGCCCCAGAATCCTTGCCTCCAAGGAGTTGCTTGATTTAATCCTCTCTAGGATGAATCTGTTTTCTTGGCAGTCCATGGTACATTCAGTCCTCTTCTCCAGCACCACAGCTCAAAGGCGTCAATTCTCCTTCTGTCCTCCCTGGTCATTGTCCAACTCTCTGATGCATAACAAGTGATTGCAAAAACCATGGCCTATATCAGGCGGACCTTAGTCTCCAGAGAGACACCGTTGCTCTTGAGTACTTTAAAGAGGTCCCTAACCGCAGACTTTGCCATCGCAATACATTTTTTAATTTCCTGGCTACTGGTGCCAAGAGTGCCATAAGTTAGAAAAAATCATTGGCGCTTTCTTTACTTCCAATAAAATTCATGTGAAGAAAGCATTTTAATGAGGTTTAGTGAGAATGAAAAAACCAGGAAAAAGAATAATAATGAAAATATTCTAAAACATTTAATGTGGCATTAACCATATGATATAAAGAAATTCTAGATTAAATATTTTACCCTTAGCAATTGAATACTTACAGTAAATATATAATAAATTCTTCTAAATTTTAATTTTCTATCACATCTACTAAGTGTACTTTAGTCCAGGATTGTAAGACTTATTATTCAAAATTCAGTCTTTATACTCTGTCATAGTAATAAAATAGGCAATCTCAGATGATAAAGCAAAATCATTTTGCAAATTAAAAATATTAGTGATAAAGACCGGAAACAAAACAAACCAGGAAAGAAAGGGAATTTCCTTAGATTAACAAAGGAAATCTACGAAAACCCCTACATCTGTGATAGGTAAAACATGGAATACTTTCCCCTTACAATTGAAAATAATTGGAAGTATAGAGTTATCAACTTAGTACTGATTCCTTGGTAGTGCAGTAATTAAAAAAAAAAATTAAAGTATACAAATTACATGACGAACATAAATAGTCTCACTTCTTGATACTTATTTGACAGAAATATATATATATATATGATTATCTACACAATACAATACTATTTTAAAAAGAGATCACAGTTAATAAACACAATGTGGCTTAATGTGGAAGAATACTGAATGAAAAGTTAAGACTTCAAAAAGGTTATATTAGTTTACATTTCTATAACATTCCTGAAACGACAAAATTGCAAACACAGAGAATAGGTTAGTGTTTGTATTTTTTAATATGAGACGATAGGAAAGTGGAGAAAATCTTAATGAGAAAGTGCTATAAAATTTTATTGTTTTTCTCCTAATCTATTGCTAATATTAATATATAAATCTCAATATCAACACAAGGATTCTCATCACTGGGCCAATTGGCAGCAGCATGATGAATGTAGAAGAGATTGAGGTTGAGCATAGTTACAGCTTGCTCAGCCCCACAATCAACATTTTTGGCACCAGCAGTCAGGAAATCAGAAGGTGGATTGCATTGGGTAAATCTGCTGTCAAGGACCTCCCCTGTGTACTGAGAAGCAACAGTGTCAGTCTAGAGATTAAGGTGTACCTGATCCAGTCCATGGTCTTTGCAATTACATGCTGTGCATCAGAGAGCTGGATAATGACTAAAGAGAATAGAAGAAGAATTGATGCCTTTGAGTTGGTGCTGGAGAAGCATCATGAACATACCATAGACCACTAAGAAAACAAATAAATCTGTCTTGGAGAGAATGAAACCAAACTTCTCCTTGGAGGCTAGGATTTCGAAGCTCCATCTCACATATTTTAGGCATGTGTCCAAGAGGGACTGATCCTTGGAGAAGGACATAATGTTCGGAAGGGTTGATGGACAGTGCAGGAGAGAAAGACCAGAGATGAGATGGATACAGTAACTAAGGCGATGGGGGTAGGTGTATTGGAGTCACTAAAGCTCAGGGCCGGGCAGGATTAAGGGTTATTGTACATAGGTTCACTATGAGTCACAAGGAAATTGACTGCACAATGACAATAACATAATTAACAATATTTTTAAGTTTAGAGAAACTGTGTGAATAACTTATGCCAATGAATTGTAGAAACTAAAATAGAAAAAAGAGATAACATTCTTGAGAGTATAAAATGCCAAAATTATTTTGGATATTACAACTTTTCAATAAATTAATGATCAATGAAGAGTAGAATTAATAATTGAAATGTTGTATCTCCAGTGATACAGGTTACAAAAGGTTTTGTGAGTTTCCAGAATTAATAGGAGCTGAGTATTTACTCTTAAGTACTCTGAGTACCCACTCTTGTTTTAGGGTTACTAGAATCTTAGAACTAAACTCATATATGGACTAAAAATAGCAAAGCAGGTTCACTTATAAACACAGATTTAAAATTCATGAGTAAAATATTAACAAATTTAATTTACAAATTAAATCTTGACATCTACAAAAAAAGCAGGAGTGGCAGTACTAAATTACTCTGATAAAACACACTCCAGCCTGAAAGCTAACTATCAAAGAGAAGGAAAGCATTATATAATTAAAAAGATACAATAGATCAAGAAGATACAACCATGATCAATGTCTATACACCAAATGATAGACATGTAAAGTACATCAAACAGTGGTTAACAAAATTGAAGAAATAGATAGCACCACACACCATTCTCACCAAAGGATAGGTCAACTCGAAAGAATCTTAACAAAGATGCAGAAGATCTAAACAATGCATTCATGGTACTGAAACCAATTAAAGGTAAATTTACTTTCTTCTCCAGTGCACATGGTACATACTCCAGAATTGATCATTTATTAGGACACAAAGCAAGCCTCAACAAATTAAAAACATTGAAATAAGACGAAGTGTCTTCTCAGACCCCCGTGTCATAAAACTAGAAATTAATGACAAGAGGATTAAAGCTTATAAAATCACATTGTGGAGGCTAAATGACACCCGACTAGAACATGATTGAGTCATAGAAGAAATAAAGAATGAAATGAAAAAGTTCCTTGAAACAAATGATAATGAAAAAACAACCAAAACCTCTGGGATACAGCTAAGGCAATCCTTAGTCCTAGCCATAGGCAAACACATAAAGGAAGAAAGAAGCAAAATTAATGATCTAACTCATCACCTCCATCATTTAAAAAAACCAACAAACTGCAACCTAACTTGATTGCCTCTAAGGAGAAAGGAAATTAACAAGGTTAGGAGCTGAAATCAGTGAGAGAGGAAACAAAAACATTTAAAGCCATCAACAAGAGTAGGTTTCTCAAAAGAGGCAATAAAATTTAACAACAGAAAACAGAAGGCACAAATAGCCTGATTAAAAAATGACAGAGGTGACATCACAATAGAACCAGATGAAATTAAATGGGTAATATTGGAATATTATAAAAAGCTATACTCTGGACAAATTTCTCAAAACTCGTGCTCTACCCAGATGGACAGACAGATTTAGAACTCTTGAACAGACCCATCACAAAAGAAGAAATTGAGCAAGTCATAAAAAGACTCCCCTCAAAAAAGAATCTTGGACCAGATGTCCTCACAGCTGAATTCTACCAAACATTCAAAGAAGATCTGTTGCAGTTTGACTTAAATTATTTTATAAAATAGAAAAAGAAGGAATATTCCCAATAGTCATTCTATGAAGCAAGCATAACCCTAATACCAAAACCAGGCAAATAGATTCCCAAAAAAGAAAACCACAGACCAGAATCTCTCATGAATATAGATGCAAAAATCCTTAACAAAATTCTGGCCAATAGAATCCAAAAGCACATTAAAAAATAATTCGTCATGACAAAGTGGGATTCCTAAAACATATGCAAGGATTGTTCAGCATAAGAAAAGCAACTGACAGAATTCACCACATTAACAAAGTAAGGAACAAGAACTGCATGATTCTAGCAGTTGATTCAGAAAAGGCCTTTGAAAAAATCCAATATTTCTTCATAATTAAAAAACACTTAGCAAAATAGGAATAGAAGGGAATTTTTCAATGTAGTGAAAAAAATATATGGAAAACCAAGAGCCAGGATCCTTCTCAATGGAGAAAGACCACAACATTGTCCTTGTTCCATATAAGGTGGTCCACTGGCACCACTCCTATTCAGTATTGTATTGGAAGTACTTTCTAATGCAGTATAGTAAAAGATGGAAATAAGAGACATCCAAATCAGCAAAGAAGTTGTTAACCTGTTGCTATATGCAGATGAAATAATAGTGTACACAGAAAACCTCAAAGGTTCAACCAAACTGTTAGTGCTAATAGATCGGTTTAGTAGAGTGGCGGGATATATAAGATCAATATACAGAAGTCAGTGGAGTTCCTTTACAGTAACAAAGAAAACAGGGAAATAAGAAAGCAATACCATTTACAGTAGCCAACCACAAACTGAGATACTTAAGAATAAAGCTAACTAGAGAAATTGAAGGGTCTTATAAACTACAGAACACTTCTGTGAGAATCAATAAAAAGATCCAAATAAATGGGAAAATACTCGCTGTTCATGGATAGGAAGATTCAATCTAGGTGAAATAACACTCCTACAAAAGCAATCTATATGTTTAACACAGTCCCACTACAGATACCAAATTCATTTTTATCTCATTTTCCTGATTTTATTTTTTCCTTTTTTTTAATTGTGATTTTAATGAATGTTTGTAGAGAACATGGATTTCCATTCATTCATTGTTGTACATTTTCCTCCCTGCCCATCCCTCACCCCCAGTTCACCTTTCTCTTTGGGGGAAAAAAATTGTTCTATAATTCACACACCCCACCCCCCCAATCCACTTTACTATGCAGCTGTTATTCTGGACTGTTGTCATGCAAATAATACCTAATCATATATTCTGTTTAAGCAGCTCTGTCCCTCACCTATTTCAATGCAGTGTACATTGTTTATCCCCTATTATTTTCCCCCCAAACCCAATGCCAGTCCTGTTTTATAACAGTGGCATTATGTAGTATTTGTCCTTTTGTCACTGAAATATTTCACTCAGCATAGTGTCCTCCATTATACCCATTTGGTATAATATTTCATGAGTTCCTTGTTTTTCAATGCTTCATAGTAGTCCGTTGTGTGAATATACCACAGCTTCTCTTTCCATTCATTTGTTGGTGGGCACTTGGGTTGTTTCCATCTCTTTGCTAATTTGAACAATGCAGCAATAAACATAGATCTGCATATATCTGTTTGAGTGGCAGTTATGGTTTCTTTAGGGTATATTCCCTGTAGTGGAATTGCTGGGTCAAATGGTATTTCTTTTTCCAACTTTTGAGAAAGTGCCATATTGCCTTCCGTAGTTATTGTACCATTTTATACTCCCACCAACAGTGGATAAGGGTTCCAATTTCTCCACAACCTCTCCATCATTATTTGTTTGCTGCTCTGTTGAAATTTGCTATTCTTTGTGGGATGAGATGATATCTCATAGTTGTTTTGATTTTTCTCTCTCTTAGAGCTAGGGGTTTTGAACATTTCTTCACGTGTTTGTTTGCCATCTGAATGCCTTCTTTGGTGAAGTGTCCTTTCATATCCTGTGCACATTTTGTGATTGGGTTGTTTACCTTTATCTCATTGTGCTGCCAAATTAATTTTTCTAAGAGTTAGAAAAGGCAATTGTCAAGAATATTTGGAGAGGAAAGATACCCTGAATAAGGAAAACACTTCTGAAAAACAAAAATGAAGTGGGAAGCATAGGAGTCCCTGATCTCAAAACCTACTACACAGCTGTAATATCCAAAACAGCTGGGTACTGAGACAGTGACAGGCATATAGACCATTGGAACAAAGTCAAGAGCCCAGAAATTAACCCATCTATCTCTAGTCAACTGATAATAAGGAAATAAAACTTGTCAAGTGGTGGCAAAATTGCAGAAACTGAAGCAAGATCCACATCTCACAGTGCACATAACAAATCAACTCACGGTGGATCAGAGACATAGGGTTAAAGCCCCAAACCATAAAAACTCATAATAGAGTGCGACCAAACTTAGAAGGCTTAGCCTATAGTACAGCTATAGATATTATACTATAGATGTTGATAAATACAACCAGGAGAAGATAAAATTGATGAATGGAACCTTCTCAAGATTAAATATGTGTGTGCATCAAAACCGTTTTCTAACAGAGTGAAAAGAAAACCTATTCACTGGGAAAAGTCATTTGGTAATTCCATCTCAGACAATGGTTTATTATTCAACAAGAATAGAACAGAACCTCCACAAGAAAAAAACCTGATTAATCCAATTACATAAAGGAAGAAAAAGACTTTTTCACATTCTTATGGTCAACAGACACATGAAGAAATGCACAAAATCACTGGCAATAAGAGGAGTACAGATCAAATTCCATCTCACCCCAGTAGCAATTGCAAAGTTTTAACAGGACAGCATGGAAGAAATGTTGGAGAGGATGTGGACAGAGAGGAACTTTTATACATTGTTGGTGGGATTGTAAAATGATACAAGCACTGCAAAGAATATACCCCAAGGAAATTAGAACTTAGACACAAGCAAAGATATGTACATCAGTGTTCATAGCAGTGTTATTCACCACCATAAGAACATAGAAACATCCCAGATGTCCAACCAAATGGAGTAGATTGAGAAATTTTGGTACATTTACATGGTGGAATAGGATGCTGCACTTAAGAGCAGCGTTTTTGAAAATTACATGAGAAATAGTGGAGAGCTTTATACTGAGTGAACTAATTCAGTCTCTGATAAATACTGCATAAGACCATTGTAAGAAACAGATAACTAATAAAATATGTAAGGCAATATAAGTGGAGAAGAGGCAGGACCAGAGAAGTGAGGATGGGCAGAGGTGATATATATATAGGGTTGCATAATTTAGTGGGTGGAGGAGGAAGGGGATAAAGGAAAAGGGAAAGACCCAGCAGGGCTCTGGAAAGATGGGGTAATGATTGGGGATGATAGTTCAATGTTGATTTATTTTATACATAATGAATGCAAATGATTCTATGATATACAATGAATGAAGAATAATGTGAAACACTATACGAATTTTATATGCAAACCAATATAAAAGAAATTTGCAAATGAGGGCTCAGCAAAATATTAAATGTCACACTGGCATTAAAAACTATTCATTTCTCCAGTTGTGCTATGGCTCTCTGTGTAAAGATGGCAGAGTGTGGCTACAACTTGTCATTGAAAACATTCATTTTGTTTTGGCCTGACTGGTAAATTGTCCAGGTTGAATATGCTTTGGCTGCACAAGCCCCTTCAGTAACAATTAAGGCTGCAAATAGTGTTGTGTCTGTAACAGAAAAGAAATAGATTCATCCTGTATAGTAATAGCAACATGTATATTGCCACCAACCTGATAAATTTGATGCATAGTGGCATGGACCCAAATTACAGAGACTCATTTCTTAAGTGCCTATTGCCACAGTGCAGTTGGTACAGAGAGTAGTTTCTGTGATGCAAGAATACACCTACTCAGTGTGCATCTGTTTGGAGTTTCTTGTTTGTAGTTGGAATGAGAGCTGACCATATTTATTTCAATACATCTTAATCTGCTTGAGAAAATATAGTGATGGAAGCGAACTGTGTGAATGGGAGAACTTTATAGAGGAAAAAATATAATGTAGATCTGTAACTTGAAGATGCCATCCATACAACCATCTTAACTTTAAAGATTTAAAATGCAAATGACAAAAGATAATATAGAATTTAGAATCTACAGTGAAGCTGGATTGAGGAGTTAAGGGCCTGAAGTTAAGGACTGTTTAGCTGCTGTACCATGATTATGAAGTGACTGAATTACCTGAGATTTTAAATCACTTATCTGCTTAAGCATAGTTACTTTAGATTTTCTTCTGTAGACTTTTTGCACACTGATTTCTACATGGTTTTAAAAAAGTGTTTTTAAGTTACTTAAATCCCAGTGAACAGTTGAATCTATCCTCCAGGTTTTTAGGCTTTAGTAACATTTTAACGTAATTACTTCTTGCTTTTGTCTCATTTGATTTTTTAAACTACTTTACAAAGCGCATCATTGAAATTGCTCTTTCTTTTAGCTTGGAATCTTTGTTAAGTCTTGTCATTCATTTTTGCTTAAGTGTTGCTTTTGTTTTAGTAAAAGCAAAATGTTGATTTTGGTAAACATTGCTTTTAGAGCTAAAAAATTGGCAGGTTTTTATGGATTCATGAAATAGTGTAAATGTTTTCGTTGATTGCTGTCGAGTTGAACACGGCTCATAGTGACTCTATGAACAAAAGACCTAATGCCTTTCTATAACTATCGTAGTTTTTCCAAGTTCATAGAATTTCCATAGGCATGTTGTTTAGGAAGTGGATGCCACTCCTGCTTCCAAACCTGTCCTACAGCTGGGAGCTCCACCAAACACTGTCCACACTGGTAAACCGTTATGGTATTTGAAACCCCAGCGGCACAAGGCATCACAGCAAACCCAGAGTACCTCAGTACAGCAAATTGACAAGGAGTGGCGTACAAAGAAGAAAAATGTTCTTCCAAAATATAACACTCTTCTTACATAGCTTAAGTGTCGTCAAGTCAAATAAGACTCATAGTGACCCTATGAAGAAATGATCTGAAATGAACTCTGTTCTATAATTAATGTCTTTATGTTTATAGAGTTTCCAGAGGCCTATGGTTTAGAAAGTGGATGCCACTCCTTCCAAACCTGAATCAATCTGGAAGCTCCTCCGATATTGTCCAGGATGGGTAACCATCATGGCATTTGACACAGCTATGGCACATTGGTTGGCATTCAAAATTATTCAGTACAGCAAATGGAAAAACAACTGTTATACCACTTTCAGAGGTTGTGAAATCCTGTCATAGTCTACCTGATTGCATTAGAGATAAGAGTGCTATACCACATTTGTTTTTTGAAATGTTATACAAGTAAAAAATTGGTTTATTGAAAATACCATTTCTTTTAAAAATGGTACTCTTTATTATGCAATAAATACCTTTATGATGCAAAAAAAAAAAGAAAGTACCATTTCTCTAGTAAAAAAAGTCAGTTGGAAAAATTTATAATAGGAAAAGAAAAGATCCTATTGTTATTGTTGCTTGTCTTCAAGTAGAGCCTGGCTCATAGCAACCCTATAAACAAAAGGTCTGAAGTCCCTCTACAGCTGTCAACATTTATCAAAGTTCATAGAGTTTCTGGAGGTATATGATGTTTCGGAAGTGGATGTCACTCCTGCTTTCAGCAGTAATAACTAAATCCTAGGACTACAAAATCCGAAATTCAAGCTGGGCTTAGAAGAGGCCATGGTACAAGGGATACCATTGCTGATATCAAATGGATCCTGGCTGACAGTAGAGAATACCAGAAGAATGTATGTGTTTTATTGACTATGTGAAGACATTTGACTGTGGATCACAACAAACTAGCAGGGACAGAGATGAATGAGAATTCCAGAACATTAAATGTTCATACGAAATCTTTACCTAGTCAAGCTGTTGTCCAGTTGGAACAAAGGAACACTGGATGGTTTAAAATCAGGAAGGTGTGTGTAAGGATTATCATTTTTCCATACTTACTCAGTCTGTATGCTGAGCAAATAATATGTGGATCCAGACTGTATGAAGAAAAAAGATTGATGGCAGAATTGGAAGAAGACTTAGCAACAGCCTGCATTATACAGATGATACAACCTTGCTTGCTGAAGATGAGGAGGTCCTGAAGCATTTGTTGCAGAGGAGTACAGGTTTCAAAATAGATTGCATCTTAACATTAAGAAAACAAAGCTTACCACTGGACCAGTGGGCAACATCATGATAGAAAAAGGATTAAAACTGTCAGTGATTTTGTCCTACTTGGACCCACATTCAGCATCCTTGATTGTGTCCCTTGGTTCCAGCATTCAGGAGATAAGATGTATTGCTTTGGGCAAATACACTGTCAAGGACTTCTTCAAAATATTAAAGAGTAAGGATGTCAGATTGAAGACTAAGGTACACTTGATTGAGGCCATGGTCATTTCAATAACTATGCATCTGAGAATTGGACAGTGAATAAGTATGATGGGGGGGAAGGGAAAATGATGCCTTTGTGTTTAATCTTGGAGAAGGGTATTGACTGTCTCATGGAATGACAGAAGATCAAACAGGTATGTCTTGAAAAAGGTACAAGCACAGTTCTCCTTTGAGGCAAGTATGGAAAAGCTTCATCTTTCATACTTTAGACATGCTGCTAGGAAAGGTTATTCTTTGGAAAAGGGTATCATGCTTGGAAGGGTGAAGGGTAAATGAAAAAAAAGGAAGACTCCGATGAGATGGATTGATATGATGATTGCAGCAATGGACTCAAGTGTATCAGCGATGATGAGGATGGCACAGGTTAGGGCAGAGTTCAGACCTGTTGTTCATAGAATTGATATGAGTCATGCTTGACTCAGGGACACCTAACTGGAACTACTAAGAAGACTACATCTATTAGAGGCTTGTAAGATCTTTATGAAAAAATTTCTGATTTGAATTACAAAATAAAATATTTGAGATGATGACCTTATTATATAAAGGAGTTTAGATTTTATGTAATCATTCTGGTTAGCCTATCAGTGATGGCTGTGGTTAAAGTGTTTGACTAACCAAAAGGTAGATTATTCAAACCCACCAACTGCTCCATGGCAGAAGGATGGACATCTGCTTCTGCAAAGATTTACAACTTTGGGAACCCTCTGAGGCATTTCTGCTCTGTCCTACAGGGTCCCTGTCAGTCAGAATTGACTAGGTTTCACTTTATGGTTTTTGTAAGTTCACTTCATTTCTTTTTCATATTCTTCTCCTAGTTTTGTAGAATTAATTCTAATTTTTTTTATGGGCAAAAAGTCCACAAATCACTAGGATACTCCTGAATAGGAAGAGGAATGAGACAGTTCTATTTCTTTTTTAGGGGAGATTATGTGGTTCTTGCTTTGCTCATTAAGACGGGCTAAGAAGCCCTGGCAGCCTAATTTGTTAAGCATGTAATTGGTAATGAAAGGTTGGTGGCTTAAACCTACCCATGTGCTCTACAGAAGGAACACCTGTTGTTACAGCAAGAATTATAGCCAAGGTGTAGTTCTTCTCTGTCACATGAGCTCACTGTGAGTCAGAATCAGTTCATTGGCACTCCAGAACAAAAGTAGTCCCTGGGTAGTAACACAAATAGTTAAACACTGAAAGATAGCCGGTTGGAATCTGCTTTGTGAAAAAGCCTTGGAGATCTTCTGCTGAAAGATCACAGCCTATTAAGCTAGATCTAAATCTGACCCACAGAGTCTCCACAAGTCAAAATCAGCCAAACGTTATCTGATTTCTAGTAAAGACCCATTGTGAGCACATTTCAATGTATGACTGCTACTCATTTTAATTTTACATTATTTTTTTGGCACAAAGAAAGGATTTCTGAACAATTGTACTAGAGATGATAAGGTTCAGACTAGATTTCCATTAACATTTTCACCTACAATCTCACACAACCCCACATTTAACTATTAGTAAGGAGAAATTTGCACAGAATTGTTTTGTTAACCTTTACACTTTGATTTATTTGATTTGGAATGATCTTTTTTGTGCAATTCTCTGATAATTTTTAAGATTGCTATTTGATGAGGGAAAGTGAATTATAAAAACTCATATGTTATTGCCTGGCTTTAGGTAGGAAGAAGCAGTTGAAATGATGTGTGTGGAATCATTTAGTGAGTAAAGAAAAGGAATATTATAGGAAAAAAATGTGCAGGTATTTTTTAACATTAAAAAAAAATCCAAACTCATTGGCCATCAAGTTGATTCTGTCTCCCAGGAATCCTCTATCAACTTTCCAAGACTGTAAATCTTAACAGAACAGACTGGCACATCTTTTCCCTCTAAATGGCTGGTGGATTCAAATCACTAGCTCACCATTTAACACACTATACTGCTGGGATTCCTTGTAGAATTACACTAAAGGTTAAAAAAGAAAAATATCTTTACGGGAGTCTGCACATTCCAACCACCAACCTTTTTGTTAATGATAAAATAGAATGTGAGAAAATGATGGGTAATCTTTTCCCCAGCAGTTTACTGCCTCTAAAAACCTGCTGCCTCATCAACTATGAATTGGTTCCAATTCAACAGCAAAATAACAATAAAAATATAAAACAATAGGACTCTTCCTCCCCCCCCAAACAATAGAACTCTTAATACCTCACATTTCTGAAGTGATTGTCATCATAATCTATATATTTAAAAGGTGATATGATGCCATATTGATAATGCGTTCTCAACTTTATTTATAATGCTTTTTAGCAGTAAATGCCCTTCTTTGGTAATATTCAAGATTAACCATTAATCTATACCATCTCTACTTTAGACCTGCTTCACATTTGACACATTCAGTATGCTTCGTATATAAGTGAGAATAAGGATAAAACAAAACACACCAAAAAACCTTTGTAAACATTAAGAATTCTGTGTGTATTTATACATTATTTTTAAAAACCTAAACCACAAAGTTATGTAGATTTTAGAAGTAGAAGAAAACATAAAATTTAAATTTTTAAGTGTCATCTTTTTATGATAGCCAGTATCTATTAAAAACATATTGCTAATACAATAGGGGTCACTTTTTAAACTTTGTGTTATATTTAAAGGAACTCTGTGAAAAGAGTGTTTCTGTATTATACATAAGAAAATGTATGGGTAAGGAGGTGAAATAGGTTGCCAAAGATAGCAGTTAGTCTTTAATAGCAAAATTCATTATATTTTAAATTGTCTTGTACTGCTGTTTAAAGATGATAAAATTGAAGTCACAAAAGTTATATTGTTGTTAGGTGCTATCAAGTTGACTGTGACTTTAAGCCACCCTGTGAATGACAGATCTGAACCTTGCCCTACCCTGTACCATTCTTATAGTAGTATAATAAACTGAGGACATGTGCTATCCTGTAAAGTTCCACTTTTTTTTCCCTGCTATTTATAAAGTACATTTTGTTTCCTTAGTATAATGCTTCATCTCAGCAGCAGAGAGAAATAATTAAAAGCAGGAGCCTGGACAGACGGCTGCAAGAACCAATAGTATTAACAAAATGGAGGCACAGCACAATTGTATTAGACACAAATGATAAGGTAGGACTTTTAAAAACATTTGTTGAGATTTTGCAAAATTCTTTTGTATTATATTTTATAGTTAATTGTAACCACTTGTATTAATACTCCACATTCTCTTTCTTATAGTATTTCTGTTAATGAATATAATTAGTTCTCTGCTAAAATATTTATATTTAAACCAGTTCCTTTGTTATGTAAATATATGCTGAACTATAACTGTATTATCTCTTTACCTATGAGTAGAATCTAGGACCTTTGTGATAATCTTTTTATTGTATTTAGCATCTTATTGTCAAAGAGAAGACTTTAAAGTTTTTAATTTTTTTCCTTTATAGTGTACTAATCTGGAAAAATAATATATACATTGATACATTTTAACTTAGTATATGATCTTTTTTACCTTCTTACAGTATTTTTTACCTTCCTTCTGCCCCCCTTCTTCCTATTTAAAAGTTTCATTTTTGTTAATCTTTTGTATTAAGTCTCTGGAAGGTTTTGTAGTTATTTAATTAGTTTTCACCATTTCAGAGAAGATTGGAATACTTGCTCTTTTCCCCCAAATTCACTGTAAGCCACTTACAATAATGATAATAAAAAGACAAGTAAATGGCTCTTTGAAAGAAAATATACTCTTATCAATTGGAGAAGAAAAAAGTTGTCCGCTTAAATGAGAGAGATACATTTTGATGCAAATAGCAATATGGAAAGGCCATGGCTATTAACATTTGTGTTAGTTATGTTTTTATAGTGTGGCTTCATGTGTAAGATGAGGTGGGAAATTAGTATAAATATGCAGAATAAGAGGTCTTCTAAAAATGCATAAATGTGGTAACACTCTAAAACAAACTAAGTTATTTGAAGGATGTTTGTCATGAAAAACTTTTTCACTAATGTTGGTTTTGTCTTCCAGTATAATTCACAGGTATCATACATTTTTATGTTTCAGTAAAAACAAAATGAACTGTTTTAAGACATATTTCTCTAAATGCGAATACTTTCAAGCTTATCTATTTTATCTGAATTTATCAGTCAGTACAAACATATTTAAGACTGCAAGTGACTATAAAGTTAGTCTTTGTTGAATTAAAATACAGACTTTTGTGACACTTTATTAATCATATATATATACAATTTATAAGATAGGCCAATCATTAAATAATAAAAGTAGTATACCAGTTTCTAGTTTCTGTTATTTAAGAATGTTGTGCAGTTGAATGCAGAGCACACAAAAAAAGAAAGTGCAACTGAAGATCATATTTTGTAAGGTTCCTTGAAATTTTTAGGAGAAAAATTCACTTAATATCTGAAACCAAATTATAGTTCAGTATATAGAAAGCTGCTCAGCACTATAGATAGTGTTCTCAGGCAAAAATTATTGAAGAAATACCATTGACTTAAGTATCAGGAAGAGGAAGGATGCCAGGTTTGATGATGTGGATTTAAAATTTCTTACTCCTTCTTGATCTCTCTTAAAACTTGTTCTGAGTTTGTTGCTCAGAATAATTCTTAGTGCCTGTTTTTGGTCCAGTTATCCCAAAATTGTGAGAATATAATTTTCTTGAGACCACAGATGCACTTATTTTGCTAGAAATATCTTTTCCCCTGAGATTTCTCTTTGCATTTTAATTCTTAGATATTTTGTTTACTAGGTAAAATTTACCATTTATTACTATACTTTGTTAAAAAAGGATATCTGTAGTCTTTGAAGTTGTAAAAGAAGGTCTATGTCAGAATTAACCAGCTGAGTAATATATGGTAAGGGGCAAAGTTTGTATAATGTGAAATTTAGTCAAGTAAATGTAGTAATGTATATAGAATATTAAGATGGAATACATTTTAATTTCATTGTCATATCCTTTGAGGACATAGATCTGTGTTTGTCTGTATATGAAGCTCATCTGTCTGTTTATGCTTGTTTATGGTTTTTACAAAAATAGATACATTTATATGTTCAAATATTTTTATATAAGCATATAAATGTAAGATTATTTATGGTAATTATTGTTATATACAAATTATATACCACTTGATATATCCATTTTCCTACAGGATTGATAATGCTATGAAAGGTAGATCATCATTTTATTAAATTATTTCTCCTTTGTGAAACATCCTATCTTTACATTTTTTTCTTCAGACTAATGTTAGTTGAACCTTCTTTTGGCATTGAAAAGATTTTAAAAAGAAGCATTGAAACTGTCAGAAATGAGGCTAGACGAACTTTTGAGACCTGGTAGTGCTAAACAAAAGGTCGGCAGTTTGAAACCACCAGCCTCTCCATGGGGGAAAGAACTGGCGATCTGCACCCTTAACACATTGCAACACACTTTTAAATTGACGACCATGCTTAGAAACACATTTGCCTGTCATTTACTGCAACTTAAACTTGTTAAACTTGTTAAAGTTTTTACAGCCTAGTTTATAATTCCATTGGGCTGTTCTGCTCTGTCCAGTAGGGTCGTTACGAATTGGAATTGAATTGATAGTACCCAGCAACAGCTGAGATTTGGTCATTCTTTTTTTTGTTTTGTTTTGTTTTAAAAAACCCCTATTTCTTACATGATTTTAATATTTATTAATAATGTTGGCCTTGGATATTTTATTTTTGTGCCCCTTATAAGGATTGTCCTTATAAACTTATAGTACTAGCTGGAATTTCATAAATAGTATGGAATATAAAACTGAAGTCTTTTTCAGGTGAATGAGTTTTGAGTTGAAGCTTTTGGCATTGCTATTTCAAAGGAATTCCCAGGTTTATTTACTGTGCTTTCTGATAGAGGTAATTATAAATGGAATAAAATATTTCATATTTCAAAACTTTTATAACATTTGCATTTTTCAAATTTGTATCTTTTTAGTTTTGAAATGGTGAAAGAAAAATAATAAAGAAAAAAGTTTTAGCTTCCCTATAATAAACTCTCTTACCTTGAGTAGAGGGAGAAATAGAGTTAACAAAATAGAGTAACATTTTGATTACTTATTTCTTGTAGGAATCTCCATCTGCCTCAAAACCCTGCTTTCCTGAAAATGAGTCTCCTCCCTCTTCACCAAAGCACCAAGATACAGTTAGTATAATAGAAACATACAGTAAAATACAGTCCAGTTATTTTAATGTGACTTTAGTGATACTAAGTTGTGCAGCCAACTCAGAGGCATGCAGTTGGAATCCACCAGCTGCTCTGTGGGAAAAAGTTTGTTAGTCTCCTCCTGTGCAATTTACTGCTTCTGAAAACTCACTGTAGGGTCAGCTATGAGTTGGTTACATAGTAACACTGTAATGTTTAAATATTTCTTGGGCTATTTTATTAAAGTTCTTATTTTCTTTTTCAAAAATAACACAGTAAGTTTAAATTAAGAATAAGACTTACTGTTTTAAAAGCCCCCTTTTTTGCAAAGTAAGGAACCCTGGTGGTATAGTGCAATAACATGTCTGTGTGTTAACTGAAAGGTCAGTAGTTCAAACTCACTAGCCTCCTGGTGGGAGAAAAAATGGATAGTCTTCTCCCAGGAATTACAATTTTAGGAGTCCTGTAGGGGGTTACTGTGAGTTGGGCATGACTCAGTGGCAGTGAGTTTAGTTTTTGGCTTCTACTTACTAAAGTATTTTAATATAATTAATTTGTTTAGGAGTCCTGTAGGGGGGGGTTACTGTGAGTTGGGCATGACTCAATGGCAGTGAGTTTAGTTTTTGGCTTCTGCTAATTTGTATGCCTTACTTATAAACTGATGAAGTTATATTTCATTTTAAAGATAAATATAAAAAAAAATTTCTAGAGAATACTATCAAATTGTACTTTAGTCATTTTCCCTCAGGCCAGCAGTCCAAAGGTAAGAAGAGGTGGCTACTTCCTCCTTAATGAGCATAGACATCATTTTTCCTGTATGCTTTAAAATCTTTAAGTTTCTCTACACGGAGATGGATTAATACAGTAATTGGGGCAATGGAGGTCGGTGTGTTGAAGTTAGTGAGACTTGCTTGGGACAGGAAAGGGTTCAGAGCCGCCGTACATAGAGTCGCTATACATCGTAGGTGACTCAATGGCTCCTAACAGTAACATACTGGGACTGGTTTGGAAGCAGGAGTGGCATCCACTTCCTAAATAACTTGCCTCCGGAAACTGAATGAACTTTGATAAATGTCGATAGCTATAGAGCGGCTTCAAGGCCTTTTGTTCACAGGGTCGCTATGCTACCTGTGGTGCTCAAAGGCAATCAACAACAACACACTGAAAAGCTCCAAATGTCTTTTCTTCAAACATCTGTCTTAACTTTGATGAAAAGTTTCCCAGCTTCTGTAATTTGAAGTCCCTCCCAGCCTTTCCTGTAAATTTCTAATTCTTGCTATAACGGCTTAAAAAAAAAAAAAAAAAGCCTTAGATAGCATTCCTTTTTTTAAAGAATGAAGAGAAAAGTTTTTGTGCAGACTACAAGACTGCATGCTCCGGCTGTTGACTGCTCATTTCCTTCAAGCACATGCCCCTTCTTTTAGTTCCTCAAAAGAGCTTTGCCTTTGTTTGCTCTGCCCAAAGAAGCATTTTCTCTCTCACATCTTCACCTGGTTATCCTTGTTAGTCCTATCTAAAATCATTCTCTTTTCACACAGATACGCAACTTTTTCTCTTCCTGAAGTTTCCTCTTCCATCCCTTCTCTGGAGACTTGCACTCTTTACCTCTTCATTTCCTTCCTCTCCCCTCAATACCTTACTTCCCCCCCATTCTCCTCTTTCATCCTTGCTTAGTTTCCACCTACTCTTTCCTCTTATACCCACTTAAAAAGATACTCTCTCTGTTTTGACTTAAAATCTGGTTGACAATAAGGCTTAGTGATATAGGATTAAGAAAGCCGCAGATAAAAGTGAAAGCATTATTGTACCAAGTGTTAGCTATCCATACCTTAAATATCGCCGTAAATGTCCTCCTCAGTGTCTTCTAATCAAATCAGATTTCAAACTCCATCCTTTTATGTAAGTTGTAAACATGCAACTTTTTCTTACACTTTTTTGTCAATTTTCAATACATTAATAGTTGCTTTTCTAAGTCCTTTTACATCCTTTATATATATATATATCAGTAATTATGACCAGAATATTAATTGAGTAGGCTTTTGTGGCCTGATGTAAAATTTTAATCCCTGTTTATCACTATGTAAAGTTCTCAGATGATTCAGTGGTCAGACTGAGGGACTCAAACCTGGCAGTGATTATGAGGATGTTCAGGGTTGGGCAGTGTCTCATTATGTTAAAGGTGATAGGAGTTAGCGCTGGCTTGATGGAAGCCAACAGCAATTATTGACTACTTAATAAAGTTTTAGATATATAATTTGGAAATTTGAACTTTGCAATGTATGTTTAATTGTTCTTATTTGTTATGTGCCATCGAGTCACCTGCGACTCAAAGTGATCCTGTGTTCAACAGCCCTAAACCCTGCTCCCTCCTGTGCCAATCTCACTATCTCTGACACACCTGCCTCCATTACCCCAGTTATTAAATCAGTCCATCTCATCGAGGGTCTTCCTCTCCTGTGCTGTCCCACCACTCTCCCAAGCATGACATCCCTCTCCAAGGACTGATCCCGCCTTGCAACATGTCCAAAGTATATCAGACGAAGCTTCAGAATCCTTGCCTCCAAGGAACAGCCTGGCTTCACCCTCTTAAAGATGAACCTGTTTGTTCTCTTAGCAGTCCATTAGGATGTTAAAATGCATTATTGGTTTTAAGATAAAAAATTAGAAACACATCTCTTCCTTTTTTGCCATTGGATATATATTGCCCGTTCAACATTTAGTGATACCATTTGCACTACTCATGTTTTACAACCATTTCCATAATTATTGTCAGATTTCTCATCACCATAAGCAGCAGATCACTGCCTAAAGGCCTTTTAAAAATGGGATTTTTAAGCAGACCAGTGGCCATTGAAGTTACAATCCACTAAGGAATTTGTAACAAATTATCTGCCCCCAAAAAACCTAAATGACTTTTAGCTTCTAGTATTTTTATAGAAAAGGATTCTTTTTCTGAAATAATTTTGTGGTAGAAGTCCTATAGTATAAAATTAATTCTTTTAAACTGTACAATTGAAGGCAATTAGTGCCTTCATGGCGTGATGCAGCCATCACTTCTAGCTCTAGTTCTTAGCTCTTCTAGTTCAAAGAAATCATCATTACCTGAAGAGCAAACCCTGGTATCTCTGGTACTTATTTTACATATTTCTTTACCCTAGTTTTGTGTGTGTGTGGTGGGTTTTTTTTTTGTTCTGTTTTTTCTTTTTTTGTCTTTTTTTTTTTTTTATCATGGACATTATATAAGTTTACCTGTTCTGTATAAAAAGAATTTTAATTATTATATTATTATATAATTAGAACATGATTAATTGATAATGATTTTGATCAGTTTTACTGATTTTGAATTTATTGATTTGGGTATATAGTAGTTTGGCTAAATTGAAAATGTTGATTTTATTAAATAATAAAAGCAAGCTTGATTAGAAACTCTGTTCTGTTAAGTGATTATGAAACTGGCATTTTCCTCCCAGATTACTTACTTAACTAGGATTGAACTTCTTTTTAAAAATGATGTAATTATTTTGCTCAAACTTCACTGCAGTGTTCTTTTTTTCTTTGTTTTACTTAGCTAGTCCTTTCTATTGCATACTTTACTGCTTACTTTTAGTATAAAGTTTCTTTTGGAGTGTCAAAATATATTTAGACTAAGACATTTTCATATCTGAATTAGGCCATTTTTATGAGACTCAGAATTTTTATGAACCTATTTTTGTAAGCAACACATTAAAAATTGGTTAATTTTTAATCAGATTAAATGGACTGTGTACACCAGGTAGTATGAAGTAAAAATCAATTTTAATCTTTTTCTCACTTCTTGCACTTGTGTTATCTGTCTACCAATATCTGTTGCCTTTAAGTGAACCCATGTATGCCAGGTTAGAATTGTGCACCTTAGGGTTTTCACTGGCTAAAGTTTTAAAAAAGTAGATCTCCAGGCCTTTTCCCCCCAAAGTGCTTCTGGGTAGACTCAAGTTTTTGGTTATCTGCTGCATGCATTAATCATTTGAACCGCCAGAGGCTCCTTCAACTCTATGTTCAGATCTAGATTACCCAGCTGCCTCTGCAGCACGTTTATGCCAGAATGAAAAGCATAGAGGTTTAAAGCACAAAATTGGTTGTTGGTTTGTTTTTTGTTTTTTTTTTTTTTCTGATCCCAACCTTTTTTATTTCTTACATGTGACAGTATTTCTAACTCATTGGTTAATTTATTCAACAAGTATGTGTGCAGCACAAATTGCAAGCTAGAAGCAATACCAGGCACTGGTTTTATTGATGGACATAGCAGATGTGGTCTAATGGAGTTGATAGTGGAGAAATAATTCCTTTGTAATCGTGCTTTCCAGTAAGTGCATGAAGGCAAGAAACTAGTGAAGTAATAGAGAATACTTAGAATCATCTGGGATAGCTTTCTAAAAAAAAAAAAAATTGGCATTTCAGCCGAGTAATCACCTACCAATTTGGCAAACTTGAGAGTTCTCCCACAAATCTTCACTCTTTTTTTTATTCCAAATCTTCACTCTTACTCTCACATCTCGTCCTTATTACATTGCATACTAATTGTTTCCATGTTTGAACTTGGCGATATGGTGGATTTTGTTTTTATTTCTTATTTAAGGTAGAGTACTTAGTTTTCTTTTACCATTAGTGCTTGCATCTTGATCTCTGTTGGGATTTGACCCTTTCTCTGAATATGCACAATTTCTACTGGTTTTAGGCCATTCATTGGCTTAGACTTTATTATGCTTGGGCTGTCTGTCTCTAGAGAGCTGTGGTGGCTTAGTGGTAAGGGATTGTGCTGACAATGCAAAGGTACACATTTCAAAAACGCCAGCACACTTCTCTCCCCTCAATAACCAATGCCCAGCCACTTACATTAATGATGTTACTTAGTTCCCACAGGGTTGAAAGTATCTCTCTCTGTTTCTGGCAGGGGTAGAAAATGGAAAATGGTCTTTAATAACTTGTACATAGTCATAGTTACATGATTTTTTTAAAAAAAATTTTAATTGTGTGGTTTTTAATAGTGGCATGAGTGAGTTCTTAAAATAGGCATCAGATTTGCATATAAGAAGCCTGACCTATGTTTTAGGAATATATTGCAGTAAAATTCATTTGTATATTGCTCAAATTACCTAGTTTCTTTTAAAGTATGGATGAGCACTAGAATTTGTCAACTTTGGTTTTGAGTTTTTTAAACATTGTCATTTAGATATTTGGAAATATATTATTTCCCCCCTCCCATTTAAGAAAGATTTAGTTTTTTAAAAAAATACATTGAAGAAACAGTTAAGTAGTCAAAAAATTTGTGAATTGGGGTTTTGTGTTTGTGTATATGTGTATGTCTGTGTATATGTACACCTGTGTATGTATGTGTATTTCAGTTGAAGAGACATTTACTGTATTTTATGTTCATACAGTGCTTACTTTTTTGATGTTTATTTATAAGCACCAACTAAGTTAAACACATTTGAATATAGAACATTAAATTCAGGGATAAAGTACTCCTTTAGATTAATCTGGAAGAATTTTAAGAAAACATTACAATAGCTTTTACATGAGTATTTGATGATAACTCTTATTACTATTTCTAATATCACTTGGCTAATAAATCCGGATTGTCCAGAGCCCAGGTCACCATTGACAATAGATTTAATTAGACAAATATTGCATTTTCTGTGTCACCATAAGGCCGGTTCAGAAAACAATGCCAGTTAACTTTGAGTAATTATTAAACTCAGTTACTGTATTAGTCTTACCTAGTTGTTTTTACAGTGGGTTAGTATATAAGGACAGCCCAGGAGAGGAAAATCCCAGATAAGATGGATTGATACAGTAACTTGGGACAGTGGAGATAGGTATGTCAGAGTCAGTGAGACTAACTCAGGACAGGGCAGGCTTCAGAGCTGCTGTATGTAGGGTTGCTATGAGTCACAGGCCAGTCAATGATACATAACAACAACATATTATTATAAAAGAGCAGCAACTATAATTCTCTTTTGTATTTTTTATCATCGCATTGTGTCACTTTGAAGCAGAACTCAAATCTCCATTGCTAACATGTAGCATTCATTTAGAAATCAGATTTGTTAACAATGCTTACAAACTGCTACGACTTAAGTAGTAGATGGTGCGTTTAATTACAAAATTATTGAAAATAACTTTAAAAACATTATAAAATTATATTCTTAACATACTCTAAAACTAATTTTACATGCTGACTAATCTTTGCTTTTAAGCTAATTTTTAGAGTACCAGATGGTTTTGATTTTGTCATATGTAAAAACTTCATTGTCTCTATAAATGATGTATAAAAAAACCTATTCTATTCCATAGGGCCAAGAAAAATATGGACTATTAAATGTCACAAAAATTACTGACAATGGGAAAAAGGTTCGGTGAGTACACCAATTATTACTATTCTTCATCTGATTAAAATAAATATAAATTACCTTGGAGAGGGACATCATGCTTGGTAGGGTGGAGGGACTGCGCAGGAGAGGAAGGCCCTCCATGAGGTGGATTGATTCAGTGACTGGGATAATCGGGATGGGAGTGTCAGAGACGGTGCGACTGGCGCAGGACAGAGCGGAGTTTGGGCTGTTGTACATAGGGTCGCTATGAGTCGCAGGCGACTCGACGGCACATAACAACAACAATTATATTCTAGTAGAAACTAAAGATTCATCAACATTTCTATTTATTTTCTGATATAATGTATATAAATTTGTCATGGAGTCTCAAAATTATGTAATAATTTAATACTAATTAAATTTGGGAGTGAGGGAAATCACGGGGTTGCAGAGTTTAGTGAATGGTGGGAGGAGACAGGAAAAAAACCCAACAATGTACGTGAAGAAACAATTAAAAAAAGACTAAAAAGTAATATTCAGTTAAGGCAGAAAAGGAAATATTAACTTTCTTTTAAAATTATTTTGTCCTTTATAAAAATAGATTGTAAATGTATATGGTAAAAAAAGGTACAGAAAGCAGTCTATTTGTAAAAAGAGAAAGGGGATTGTGGAGATGACCAAACCTGACCTCTGTTAATTCCAGAAGGGGGAACTGCCCCCATTAGCAGCATCCACAGCACAAAACCAATTCCTGTGTGGTCAACATATCCCCTATGCTTCTGCACCTCCTATTAGTTGCATTAGCAATCCTATTGCCTTACTGGGCCAGAAATCCATTGCAATAACCACACATACTTCTCAGAAATATACAGTCAAGGGGTTTATTCTGTTTATTGAATTTACATGACTCATAGCTGACTCACTAGAGGGTCAGCTGTGTGTTGGTTCTGACCGAAGGTGTTCAACAAGGAAATTGTTGTTTTTATTGTTTTGTGCTGTTGAGTCACCTGCAACTCATAGTGACCCTAAGTACAACAGCCCTAAACCATGCTCTATCCTGTGCCAATCTTACTGTATCTGACACACCTGTCCCCATTACCACAGTCACTGACTCAGTCCACCTCATTGAGGGTCTTCCTCTCCTGCGCTGTCCCTCCACTCTCCTAAGCATGAGGTCCCTCTTCAAGGACTGGTCCTACCTTGCAACATGATCAAAGTATATCAGACGAAGCTTCATAGTCCTTGCCTCCAAGGAGCAGTCTGGCTTCACTCTCTCCGGAATGAACTTGTTTGTTCTCCTAGCAGCCCATGGTATATTTAGTACTCTTCTCCAGCACCACAGCTCAAAGGCATTAATTCTCCTCCTATTATTCCTAGTCATTGTCCAGCTTTCTAATGTATAGCAAGTAATTGCAAAGACCATGGCCTGTATCAGGCACATTCCTCCTCAGTACTTTAATCTTAAGGAAATTAGCAGGCTACAATTCAGATTGGCAGCTGGATACAGTTTCTTATTTAGGGCAGTTTCTAAAGTATTCTTGCAGGTCTGTCAGCCTTCAACTTTATGGCTTTACAGTGTTAACAAACTCTGTCCAGTTAAGACAGTCCTCCAGCAAGCTTGAATGAAGTCCTCTGGCTCTGATTCCGTGGGTGGCATTTCCTTGTCAGCTCTTTCTTATGTCAAGTCTCTGATTCTCCACCGTGTCTGCTGATGTCTCCTGTAAGCCCAGGTCTGAGTGGCACAGTAATCTCTGACACCAAAGGATTTGTGCTATATTTTCTCTTTTATTCTTGCTGATAGTGAGATTCTCAAGTTTTTGCTCAATGTAAACCTAATAGAATGGTGGAACTTGCAAAATCTCTGCTGGATAGGTATTTGCACATACCTGCATAACCATGTGGCAAAGTCAAAGTAGAGGCCTACGAAAGTCATTTTGAATAGACTACTTCACATACTTGATCAGTTCTTCTCCTGAGAGGCAACCACTATCACGTCTCTTTAGATCTAGTGTTTTCCTCTAGATATCTTATTTGTGTATGTATACACACCTGTACAAATGTATATGTATATATGTTTACGTTTGTATGTTTATCTCCTGTATAAGAAATTGTATATGATTGTATTGCTGTCTG
>NW_006399896.1:7837004-7855325 GCF_000299155.1 Elephantulus edwardii | reverse complement strand
GTTGGCGCAGGATAGGGCAGGGTTTAGAGCTGTTGTGCATAGGGTCGCTATGAGTCAGAAACGACTCGATGGCACATAACAACAACAACAACATATGATTGTAAATATAGTGTTTTGACAGTTCATCTTGGACAGATGGCTTCATTTCATTTTATATGTTGTTGATGTGTATCATTGAGTCAGAATTGACCCTCCATCAGATTTTCAAAGATAGTAAATTGCAGAGGATGAGATTGTCTGTTTTTTCCTGTGGAGCAGCTAATGGATTTGAACTATGTCAGCACAACTCCTTACCACTCAGCCTCCAGAGCTCCCATATTATTTTTTCACTGCTTCATCTCAACCTGACTCATTGTCATCAAATTGGAACCAATTTATGACTCACCATCCAGTGCATTTTCTTTTAGAGGCAGTAAATTGCATAGGAGGGAATTACCCATCTCACACAGAATTGTGAGTGCATACAAACCACCAGAGAGGCACCACCTTTGAGTTAGCTACTCCCTACATGCTAGGCTTCCAGGGCCCTCTACGAGAGCTATCTTGTTCATGGTTGGATATTGTTACAGTTTATTTAACCCATTACCTATTTATAATGTTTCAGATTTTTTTTATATGACAGTATTGCACTTACCATTTTGTACTTTCTCTAAAAGAAATATGCAAGTGATCATAAAAGCACAGGAAAATATACTCACTGTCCTAAAGAAAATATGAATAAAAACCCCCACCACTTCATAACTACTATAATGGAAAACATTTCTAGTGTTGGCCACCTGTAGAACAATTGGGACCATTGTCCATTGTTGATGGAAATATAAAATGGGACAGTTACTGTGGAAAACATCTAGGTGATTCCTCAAAACTTTAAACAAAGAATTACCCTATGACCTAGCAAATATATCTAGGTATATATAAAAAAAATTGAAAACAGTTACTCACATACTTAGAAGTAGTATTCCCAACAGGCAAATGTTGAGCAACTCGATTGTCAGCAGATAAAAAGATAAGCAAAAAATGTGGCATAAACACAAGTACATAAATTCAAATGTAGAAGAGAAGTTCTGGTATACATTTCACCACAGATGATTCTGTTCTAACTGGGGGCGGGAGTGGGGGGGAGCAAAAACAGATATACCAAGAAAAAAAAAATTGTATGACTCCAGTTCTAGAATGGAGGAACACTGGTGGCAAGAAGCTGCACTGTAATCCCAAAGGCACATGGTTCAACTCCACCATCCTTCCACTCCTTGGGAGAAAGATGGGCAGTCTCCTCCCATGAGATTAACTGCCTCTGAATACCTGCCAAAGGGTCTCCTGTTGGTCTGACTCTGTGGTATACAACTTAGTGGTACACAACAATAACCACTTCTAGAGTAGGACAATTCTAAAGACATAAAGTAAATTAAAGGCTACTAGGGACTTGCAGGAGGGGAAGTGAGTTAATGGTTATAGAATTTCTATCTAGGATAATAATTTTTAAAGTTCTGCACAGAATTATAAATAAATACCACTGAATTGTACACTTTGAAATGGCTACAGTGGCAAATTTTGTTATGTATTTTACCACAATTAAAAAAAAAGGTCTCAAGTCTATAATAAAGAGTAATTAAGGAATCTATAACAATAAAGGAATATAAATGCAGTAAAGTAAATAAGGAGCTCTGTCGGCAAGGGTGTATATACCCTGTTGGGCTGCTAACTAGAAGATTAGTGGTTTGAGTCTACTGGCTGCTCCATGGGACTTAACATGGCAGTCTCTTCCTGAAAAGATTTAGAGCCTTGGAAACCAGGTGGAAGGCTGCTAGGAGTAGTTCTGACTCACGGACAGCGGGTTTGGGTTCTCTGAAAAGAAATTTGAACATGATGTATGACTTTTTAAGGAGAACATGTATTACCAAATAATCTGTAAGAGATGTCAAGAAAAAAAACAGCAAAATCGAGTAGCCAAAATAGTATTGGCTGTTCGTGTGTGCTGTCAAGTCAATTCCATCCTGCTGAGAACATTTTAAAACTTAAGCAACAAAGATTTCAATTTTGACTGATATCACAGCTAATTACTTAGAAAAAAATCTTAATAAAAATTATCAACCCAAATATCTATTTTAAAACGTCTGACTTAATGGAATTCATTTCAAGAAAACAAAGAAGGTTCAGTATTAGAATAACTACTGTTATGTATGATCTTGTAACAGATAGGGAGCTCTGTTGGCCTAGGACACCTTAGGGCAGCTCAGGAAGACAAAGGAAAGTATTAGAACAGAATATGCAAAGAGTTGGAACTGGAGAAAAGAAAGGGATATTTCTGTGCTTGATATTTCTAAAATTGATGGATCTGAAAAGCAAAACAAATTCAAGTCTGAAGTTGCAATACTGAGAGACGGGGCAAGATCCTTAATAATCCAGGAAGCATCAAAAGAAGATGAAAGAAATAAACAGAAACACTCTGCCAAAAGTAATTGGTAGACACTGAAAAATTTTAGGAAGTATCATATAAACAGGGATCAATGGTAATGAAGGAAGAAGATTAACTGAAGGCAGTGGCAAAAAGAAGGCCCTAGGAATTGATGGAATACTAGTTGACATATTTCAAATAATACACTACAACTTAAAAGACATTGATTCTTCTGTCATTTTTTTTTTTAATTTTATACTTGTTAGCTTTTCTACTGTCATCTTTACTCACTGTTCAACTCTCTCTCTCACTACTAGCATAGTAAGTACATGAGAACACCTTGGCTTGAATCTGTCACATCTTAGTTTTCAATATTACATCTTTGCCCTTCAGCACGTTGGAGAAGACTCTGACCATAGCCTTTCCCAATTCAGTATGTCTTTCTGACTGTTAGTACCAACGTTGTACAAATAATAGACGCACTGGATATGCACCAGTCTTTGCTAGGAAATTTGGACAACAGTTACCTGGCAGACTGATTGGAACAGATCCATATTTGTTCCCATTCACAAATGAAGTATTGTTACTAACTGAACTAAAACCAGCTCACACAACTCATTTCCCTCAAATAGATTTCAACTCATAACCACTATATATTGAAATACAAAGGCTCAAAATATTGAATAGAGTGTCCATCTTTCTTCCTTGGAAAGTAACAAAAACTAATGGGAATAAAAGGAAAAATGGAAACTTAATCATAATAAGCTTTATTTCAGAAAACAAACTGCCTTTGCGTTGGATTCTACTTAAAGCTAACTTCCCGTTTGGTTTTTAGGGCTGTAATTGGTGAGATAATATAGCGAATTTTTCTCCCATGAGGCCACTGGTAGAGTCTATCCATCATGGATGTGTGACGTTTGGATTATGGCATGACTTCCTATGGTCTATACCACCAGAGTTTCCCCTTTATCACTATTGCTAGTGTATAAATACAAATAAATGATATTTTCTTGAAGATAAATTTTCATTAATAAGAAAATAACTGAAAGTCCAATTTTGACCTCTAATGAACAACCTTGGTACTAGCAGCCAGGAAGATGTGTTGAATTGGGAAAGTCTGTAGTCAGAGACCTTTCCAATGTGCTAAAGGGAAAAGATGTTATTTTAAAGACTAAGGATGCACCTGATCCAAGCCATGGTCTTTTAATTTACTTACTATGAGTAAAGAAGACAGAAGATGAATCCAATGTCTGTAAGTGAAGTAGTTTTGAGAGAAGTCCTAAATATCCCATGGACTGCCAACAGGAACATGGGAAAATTTAGTTTCACAAACTTTGGATGTGTTGTTAGGAGGGACCAGTCTTTGGAAATGGACATCATGGTAAAAAAAGTGGGGGGTCAGCAAAGGAGAGGAAGGCCCTCAATGAGATGGATCAGCAGTACTGTATGTAACATTGGGTGCAAGTAAAGCAGAGAGGATGGAGATGGCACAAGATAGAGCAGGGTCTACATCCTTTTTCCATAGGGTTACCATAAGTCATAGTATACTCAATAACACCTAACTACAACATTTATTACTAATCCATTGTTCAAGTAACCATAGAAATTATTAAAATAAGGTATGTCTAATTTTATTTATTCCCGTTCCAAAGATAAGAGTGTAGAAATTATCAAACTGTATCACACACAAGCAAGATCCTGCTGAAGATAATCCAAAAAGAACGGGAACAGCACATCAACAGAGAATTGCTGGCACTAGGAACATTATAGCCAATGTTCAACGAATCTTAGCTGAAAGCAGAGAGTACCAGAGGAATGTCTGTCTGTGTTTTATTAACTCTGCAAAGGCATTGGACTTTGTGGATCACAACAAATTGTTGCTAACCTTGAGAAGAATGAGAATCCCAGATCACTTGAGTGTGCTTATTATGCAAAACCTATACATGAATGATGAGGCAGTCATCACAACAGAACAAGGAAACACTTCATGGTTCTAAATCAGGAAGGATGTACTTTAGGGAGGCATACTATACTATCTCCATACCTTTTCAATCTATATGCAGAACAGATCATTTGGGATGCTGGGCTCAATGAGGAGGAATGTGGCATCAGAATGAGAGGAAGACTTGTCAACAACCTGATTTATGCAGATGAAACTGCAGTTGTGCTTGCCAAAACTGAGGAGAACCTGAGGTGTTGCTGCAGAGCATTAGAGACTACAGTCTTCAATATGAATTAAAGCTCAATATCAAGAAAAAGATTCTCACCACTGGGCCAATTGGCAACATCATCATAAGATGAAGAGATTGAGATTGTTAACAATTTCTCTTTGATTGGTTTTACAATCAACACTCTTGACACCAGCAGTCAGGAAATCAAAAGATTCATTACATTACGAGAAACCTACTGTCAGAGACCTCTCCAGAATATTTAAGAGCAGTGATGTCAACCTAGAGACTAAGGTGCATTTGACCTAAGCCGTAGTCTTTACAGTTACTTGCTGTGCATCAGAAAGCTGGATCATGACTAAGGATGATAGAAGAATAATCAATGTTTTTGAGTTGTGATGCTGGAAAAGAGTATTGAATATACCATAGGCTGCCAAGAGACAAAACAGATCTGTCCTGGGGAAGGTGAGGGTGAAACTGGAGGCAAGGATCTTGAAACTCCTTCTCACATACTTTGTGCCTGTTGCCGGTAGGGTTCATTCCTTGTAGAGGGACATCATGCCTGGGAGAGTGGAGGGACAGTGCTGGAGAGGAAGACAGACCCTGGATGAGATAGATGGATTGACTCAGTGACTGGGGTAATGAGAGTAAGTGTCTCAAAGACAGTGAGTGGACTAGGGCAGGGTTCAGAGCTATTGTACAGAGAAAACAGGCCCTATAGTTAAAAAGTAAGCCATAATAAATTCGTGTAGTAGATCGCTTTGATGTTCATTTTCCTTATGCATTTAAATCTCTCTATGAGATCCTTCTGGCAGTATAGTTAGTAGGAAGTTGCACTACCAGTCCAAAGGCTACACCTCAGTACAGCAAGCTGAAAGCCAAGTGCTGAGCTAATTAGAACAATGATAAGCAAGCAAGAACACAGATACCCAATATGGATTATATCTCCAAGAAAACAAAAACAGCCATCCCTGAACCGTTAGCATCATTATAGATGGGGAAAAGATTGAAACTGTCAATAACTTCATCTTACTTGGATCTACAGTCTATGCACTTGGTACCAGAATTCAGGAGATCAGGAAACATATTGTACTGGAAAAGTCCACCATCAGGGACCTCTCCAAATTATTTAGGAGCAGTGATGTCCGAGGAATAAGGTGTGCCTGGTTCAGACTATGGTCTTTTCAGTCACTTGCTGCACTACTGAGAGCTAGACAGTGACTAAGGATGGCAGAAGAATTATTGATGCCTTTAAAGTGTGATGGTGAAGAGTACTGAGTATCCCATGGACTGTCAAAAGAATAAGCAGACATATGTTGGAGAATGTACAGCCAGAGTGCCCCCTGGAGGCAAGGTTGGTGAAGCTTTGTCTCATATTTTGGTATTTGTTGCTAAAAGAGGATATTCCTTGGAGGACAACTGGAGGGACACCAACAGAGAGGAGGAACCTCGTACCCAGTGGATTGACACAGTGACTGCAGTAATGGGTTTGAGTGTGTCAGAGATTGAGGGTGGAACAGGATTAAGCTCTCATGTTCATAGGGTCTCTTATGAGTCTTATTCAGCTCAGTGACACCTACCAAAAACAACAGGCTTATGCTAGGAGTGGTACAATAATAAAATTTAGTTGTTAACCAGGGAAGATTGACTGTTCTTTGAAATGTGAAATGTCAGAGGTTCAAATCAGTCAGGAGTTGGTGCCACTGTTGTAGAATGAGGCTGACATTGGGGTGGGGATAGGACTGAGAAAAACTGGATAAATTATGTTTACTGCATTGAAGCTGATGGAGAGAATAGTTTAAAATTAATATATTTTAGGGCATTATGATTATTATAAGAGTCCAGAATGAGGGCTGCAGAGTGAAGTATACTTGGGGTGGGAGTGGGGATCTGTGGGGGGGTGGAGGGGGATTGTGTACCAATGAAGGAGTTTGTCTTTTGCTTTTCAAGGAGAGGAGCGAAGTGGGGGTGGGGGAGGGGTGGGCAGGGAGAAAAGTGCAACAATGAATCAATGGAATTACAAAATCTCTGTAGATGTTCATTGAAATTAATAATAGTAATAACAATAAAAAATTTTAAAAGAAATCAGTCAGGAGTTAAGACTTGACAGTTTGTTCCTTTTTCCTAAGGGGCAGTTCTTCTCTGCCTTTAGGTTCATTATGAGTCAGAATTGACTTGAAGACACTGTAGGCCTGATTTAGATATAAAAAACAAAACAGTGTTCCTTCCTTTATGTCATTTATAACTGATGACAGTGCAACATTTAGGCAAAACTTTCCAATATAGAAATGGGAAAAATTGAATGGAATCTGAGTATAGTATCTAGATAGAAACACAGATAATACTGTGTGAATTGCCTGCATGAAGAGCAGGTAAGTGAAAGATTTCATTGATTACTTCTAGAGTATGGATTGAAGTTGAAATGGGACCTTTCTATGTTTTTATGCCTAGTTTGTTTGGATGAGAATTTACATACAGAGCATTATATTCATTTGTGTGTGTGTGTGTGTGTCTTTTATATTTTAGGAAATGATAACCAAAAATCTTAATGCAACCTCAGTGGTGAATCAACATGTAATTTATTGTATACTTAACAATGTGCATTGTATCTACTGACTTTAATGCATCTCTGATAGGAGTGGCAAGAAAATAAGAAATAGAGGACAACCCATGCCTTTACAGAATTAGATGACTTGTTTGTCTAATTTCTAATCATGAATAATAGTTCTTGCCAAAATAGTGTCCAGTTTGTGTTACTCAAGATAAACTAGTGTCCCTGATCCCTAATGTGCTGGATTAATCTCTGGTGAACATATTTATGTTGTTCCTAATCTGAAAGTTTATCTCTAGAATTCCATTTGTTTAGGAAACTTCATTGTCAGGAATCTCTGATTCTTTAGTATTGTATCTGCAACAGAACCAATTAGAATACTAGTTAATGACTGTAAATTGTGTATAACATTGATAATAGCCAAGTAGTTTCTAATGTAAAACCTTGGTGTTAAGACTGGTTAGTGGGGCCTTAACTAAGCTATCTTTATAATTCCAGAAAGAACTGGTGGTCTTCATGGGCGGTATTGCAGGGCTCCTCTTTACTTTTTACTAAAACTCAAGGAAGCAGCACAAGTTGGGTATGTATTCTTTTTGGTGGCTTTACAAATTTAAACTGTTAGAACGTGATTGTCCATCAATTTCAAAAGTAATTTCCATAGTTCTTTGAACTGAACATGTGATAAATAAGTAAAAAGAATTGGCGTTTTTGTTAAGTATGCATTTTAATTCAGAAGCAGCAGCAGCAAACTAATTTGAAATCTACTTAGTTGTGTGATTAAAATCAACAAATCTGTTTTATTTATTAAACTGAAAATTACAGTAAATACCTAGGCAGTATAGATTACATATACTGCTTGATTCATTGTTAGAATACGAAAACTTTATTGTATTTTTACTTTGTTATTTCAAACATTTAATGAGAAAACAATTGAAGCCCCAGCTTCAATTTTATCTGACCTTTACAATACTAGTGTGCATATATCAGCCAGGTATTAGAAGAAAACTACTTAAAACATTTTTGTGTTCACTATTTACTGTTATTACTCCTCAGTTATCTGTAATAACAATTATCTGTAATTGGAAATACACAGTTTACAATATAAATGGTAATATACCGTTATCTATAATATCAATCTTAAAAATTATCATTTGGTATACATCTTAATTAATGCTTTTAAATGTATAATATGTGTCAGAGCAGCTGCAACTTTAATGTAGAAGTAGTCAACATTTTATATAATAAGGAACAACTCGAGGATAACTGGTATTTGTCTCTCCTCACCCCTTTTAAAGATGAGAAAAATGAGACATAAAACAATACATTACTCAAGATTGAGCTACCTCAAGTGGTGGGTGAATAGTGGTGCCTCTTGGCTGTTTAATCCCACTAGAAACTCCTCAGGAGGAAGATGAGCCATCTCCTCCTGTCCTATTTATAGCCTTCTAAAGCCTTTTATTGCTATTTGCAACTACCAGAATTCAGTATCAGATGCAGGATGCTCCATTACATCAGTGGTTAGACTTGTAAAAAAATAATTTGAAAGTATTCTAGTTTTGTTTCTCTATTTTGATACCAAACTGCACCTATTATAGGTCAAGTTTATTATTTATGTAATGGAGTTAAATTTCACTGGAAGATATGGCTAGCAATATAAACCACAAAGGCAAAAATCACCTCTGGTTAAAATTGCCTCTGAATGTCCTTTAAAAACATGCTGTGTTAGACTCCAGTCTGTAGCTCTCTTTTTTATTTTTGAAATGTTGGAGAAATCATATTGTAGGAGAAGGATGTTTCTTCGATGATTAGTTACATTTAGTTCATGAAAATAAACGGAAATCTACTTGAAGAAATATCAGATCGAAGTTGCGTAGTTATAAGGCATCCTCATGAACAAGAATGTTGAAGAAAATCATTTGAATTTTTAAAATAAGTCTTTGTATATTTTCTTTTTTTTTGCTGAGCATGTATAGTTAAAACTTTGTAACGGAGCATGTACAGTTGTATGCAACTCTACAAATTTTGCACAGATGCTATACCATCCCAAAATTTAGTGAACCTTTCCTTCTCTTTTTAGAATAGATATCACCCAGGTACTTACTACTGCATTGTTGTATCACTATTAGAAGGTTGTGCTTGCTTTCTTCTCAAGATGTTTTATCTGTTAAAAGCCTGTTATATTCTGGAGGTTGTCTTAAGCTTGTTGGTTTATAAAAGATGTTTATTATAGGACATATAATTTTATAGGGTAAATAACATGCTACCTTTCATCAAAGTTATTATTGTAGTTGGGACACCAAAACATGAACTACTTCACTTTGATACATGTTCTTTCTTATATATCATCAGCATTCCTTGAATATTTTAAAAATCACCCCACAAATATCAGCTGTTATTTGAAAATTTGTTTGTACAAGATTTTAAATATCCAAGTACATCATGTTCAGGGGTAAGTTAATTCTTTTATGTGGGGCATTGCCCTAGCAATACCAATAAATACCCTAGTCCCTCCTGTGTAACAGCTGAAAATGTTACCAGGCATTGGTAGATGTTCCGTAGGAAACAAAATTTCCTTTGATTCAGAACCATTGTCCTGGAGGAAAGGAAAGCAGGCAAGAAGAGAAGACTTACAAGGGAGATCAGAGACACTGCCCACAGATCACAAGAGGGAAACTTGGGATTTCTGAGAAAGGAACTGAGCTCGAGTTTTCGGTTATATAAAGCATTCATCTTAAAAGTAAAATATATGAACTTATGTAACAGAAAAACCGAAGTGTTTTAAGATAAATTACAGAACTTTGCAAAAGTATTGGGAAGTTGAGCTTTGCCATGTTGTATGTCTGCTTGTAGAATTGTTTTGTCCTATCGGGTTCCATTATGTTTTTTCTTGTCTGTCATTTTGCTATCATGCACTGTTATGACATCGTTTTCTTCCCTTTTTCCATCAAGTCATTCTGCCAAAAGGGCTCAGTTTCTGAGTTCTTGCTTTCGCTGCTTTCTTCTTGGAAAAATTCTGTCAGTCGCCGGCCTGCTGTTGCATATGTAAAATCTGATCCTGTTTCACCTGTCACTGTATGTGTCCTTGTTGCATGCCCTGCCTTAGTAATTCGGTTTTATTTGCCATGAATACATTGAGGGGGATTTCAATATAGAAAAGTGTGAATGCATTTTAGAAAAGAATTAATAGTAGTAAACAAGTTTTGGAAAATAATAGTAAGCAAAACATTTGCCAGCCAGGTTGGATTTTTCCAGCATTATCATGTCATCGCTTTTATGTTTGGCTGCTTTATCTTTCTTGTATCTTAACTTACAGGTAACTATTTGCAGAGTGTGCAATAACAATAAATTAACTTTCATCATTTAGTTAATAAGTACCATCAAGTTTTAAAAACTTTGGAGATGCACCATTTCTACTAAGGAAGTTAACAATATCCCTTAAAGCCTTATGGTTAACGAAATAGTAATCATGTGTCCTCTGAATGACTAAAAGTACTTTGAAAAAAAAAATAAAGACTTTGTAAGATGCAGTTAATTTTTTTATTGTGATTTTTTAACTATGAATCTACTAATAAATATATATGATGTCCTTAATTTTGTTTTGCTCCTACTAATAAATGCCATATGATTCCCAAGTTTTGTTCTGTTTTGTTGTAATAAGTATATTCTTTAAATCTACACTGCCTGCTGAAACAATGATGTAAAAGGGCACAGGGCCAACAAGTGAAGTCTAAACACTTAGTGTGAAGAGTGTTCATTGACATTACAGATCGTGACCGAGATATCACAAGTTGGTGAATAAGATCCATTTTTTATGAGGAACCTAATTTGAGGAATACTTTATACGAGAAATATTTTAGCAAATGAAATTTCCGTTAACAAGTCTTTATGGCCTTAACATTGCAATTTGTCAACCTTTGGTCATCTCAAAACTTTCAATAACATAGGAACTTCATCTTAGTCAACTGACTTAAACAGAAATTGAAGTTAATGATGCAGAGTAAGTGTAGATTTAGCCTAAATTTTCTGCTGTCTGCTGAATTTTCTACTTTAGTTAACAAAATGTAACAACTAGCTAAGTGCTTTTCATTTTAAACCACCCATGGCAACTGTCTTCTAATTCTTTAGAGTTTCTTTTTAAATTGCTGAGGCATTTATAACATCAGACTTTTTTTTAATATTCTTTCTAACAAAGACTAAAAGATCTTGAATGTACAGGTTTTTTTTTCACATGGTACTGTTGTTAGCTTATAAGAAAATAACTTGAAAACATCGAGTCAGGTTTAGAAATGTTTATTATTTAGAAAAGTCGCTTGGTAATTTGCCTGGTATGATTCATATATGTATAAGAATATTACCTTGCCTTTTTGAATGGACCATTTTCACATAGGTATATATGGTCTAAGATAAATTCCAAGCAGTAGAACTACTGAGTCAAAAGATACATGCATTTATAAATTTATAAGTACAGTGCCACTCACCTCACATTTTGTGAGAGTATCTATTCATCAATATTGGTTTTTCATTATTTTTTACTTTTCCCCCATTCTAATAGGTGAAAAGTTAGTTTGTGTATTTTTGCTGCTCTTTTGTATTATTATAGTGGAGGTTCAACTATGTGTATATTCACATTCTTTAAACATTCTTCAATTGTAAAGCAGGAGTTGTAATATTGAATGGGAAGAATTAGAGCTAATTTTCAGCTTGCTATTAATATGAAATTAGTACTAACTGTTTTTTGAATGTGCATATGTCTATGAATCTCACATAGAAATTGTTCCTTTTTTCCTAAAATGAAGTTTGGAAGTAATCAGTCCAAACCAGAGTTCACCGTGGACCTCAGGGGAGCAACCATCGAGATGGCACCCAAGGATAAATCCAGCAAAAAGAATGTTTTTGAGGTAGTACTTTTCTTCCTAAGTGTAACTCATATTTTTTTTCACTATATAAATGGGTATTCTTGTTTTTAGTTATTTGAAAATTGCCTTTCATTACTGACATTATTTCATTATTATAAAGTTTATAATTTAAATATTTCTTTAAAAGCATGGTATAAAAAGTTGAGATTCATTTCCAAAAATTATTAGAACTCAGTCTGTATATTAGAAGTCTTTGTTCCACAAATTATTTTACCCAGCAGCAACAAAAAAAGCATGGTTCCTCTCCTCTATCAAGTCTATTAAAAACATACATATTGAACTCCGCCTCCCCCCACAATCACTAAAACTTTTCATTTTGTCATTTAAATCCCTTCACATTTACATGTGACCCACTGTCATTTATTGCTCCATCACAGACCACCTTAAAACATAGCAGCATAACAAAACTGTGATTGTATTTTTTTCCTGTTTGTCTGTGCTGAGTTAGCTGAGTCTCCTGCTGCTTTTACCTGGGGTCTTTCATGAAGTTTCATCAGTGTTCTGGTGGTTTGATTGCACTATGTCATCAAAGATGGCTTCATTCCCATGTCTTACGTAGATGCCACCTGTTGATAAAGGTCCCTTTCTCCATGAAATCTCACATTTAAGGATGTTCTCTTAGGCTTCTTGACTGTGTGAGAGTTTCAAGAATATGAGAGGCTAGAAGATTTCTTGAGGCCTTGATTTGAAAGTCCCACATCCCTTCCTGAGTTTCCCTGTATTCTTTTGTATTATCCCAGTCATAAGTCCAGGCTAGTTAGTATTCTGTGTGATGGAGTACTCAAATCCTACTAACAGAGAGAAACAAGAGTCACATTGCAGGGAGCTGTGCATGCAGAAATGGGAGAAATCATTGCTGCTGTTTTTGCAAATACTCTTCCCCATACAAGCACTTAACCTTTCTGGCCTCATGTCTCAGTCCTCTTATTGAGGCAGATTAGAGTAATTGCCATTTTTCAAACAAACCAGATTCCACTGGATTTTTACTTGCGTTTCTCTGTTCTTTCATGAGCCATGCCCATCTCTGCTTCTCAAGTGTTACCTTCTAAGACCCATGTCAAGACATTTTTCTGAGTTTATGCTTTTACATTAACATTTGTTTTAGTCTTCTTTGGTTGTCATCATTTGTAGGCCACTCCTTCATGGTGACCCTTCACTAGGCTTCTTTATGAAGAACACTAACTTATTTTTTTCACAACGCAGTTGGTTCACTCAAACTGTTAATATTTAGTGGTCCAACACTTAATATCCTATGGCATCTTGTTTTTTAAAAGCAGAAACTGTGTTTATCCTTGTCATTAAGTCACAGTCTTTGGCAGATTCTCTTATGTTCTGTGAACATTCAACATAGATTGATTGGCTTATTCTTGCTATACAGAAAGAAATGCATGAAGACCTTGCAGTTTTCTTTTTTAGAACTTTTTGTTCTGAATATGCACGGTAAATCATAAACCTATTCATTAACTTTGACGTGTATGATATAGTAACATTGATTACATTGATACGAATTGTACAACCACTTGAAACTCCCTCTTCTGAATTGCTCCTCCCCATTAACATAGTTTCCCTGCTCCCTAAGATTCCTGCCTAATCTTTCAAGTTTCTATGTCATTGTGATCCTTCCGTAACAAGACCTTAAAAGAGCATAATGTTCAAGGCATAAATTTTTTTACTGGCTAAAATAGTATTTGAGTTTAGCCAGGGATAATCTTGGTTTAAATTTAAGAGATTTTGCAAGGACAATAGTTTCAGTAGCTCATCTCCCTACCTTGGCTCCAGAAAGTGTTGTGTCCATGAAAATTTGAAATTCTGTAGTATATTTTCCCCTTTTGCTCAGGATTCTTCTGTAGAATCTTTAATCAAAATACTCAGCAGTGGTAGCCAGGCACCATGTAGTACTTCTGGTTCCATGGCAAAGCAGTTAGCTAGACATTCCATATTTTTCTATTCCTGATGCTCCAGGCATATAGAGACCAGTTGTACTTTGGAAGACACTAGTCTTAAAATTCCTATAGGTGTTTGCAGAATGGAAAAAGATGGTTCCATTGTCAAGTAAATTTGGGAAATGTAATATTTTTACTTTATGATATGCTTGTTTTAATACTGTTTCTGCCTAGAAGGTATGTGATATTTATTGTCCTTTTTTTGGAACAAGCTACTATATTTACTTCTTAAATAGGCATAACCCTTAAATATTCTTCTTCTATATTTTTTAAGTAAAGAAGAGGGGGAAAAGAAACCTGAAAGTTGACAGGTCTATGTCAGAAATTTTGGGTTTTTACAAATAAATTCATTTCAGTTCTGATTTAAATTGCATGACTTTGATACTTATTTTTAAATGGTTATGGTAGATTTAAACAGATTTTGTGGGATTTGTGTGATGAAGTTTGTTAACATTATTAGATTTTTGAAGAGTATTTATTGTGAGATACAACTTCATAATTCACTTGTTAAGAGACATTCTAATAAAGCTGTATATACCATAACTTTTTTCCTCTGTTAATATGACATCCAATCTTCTACTGGTGGTTCTATAAGATTTAAGCTAAAGGTATTTACTTTGTTAAAAGCAGTAACTGATCTTTTCTCTCCTACCCCATCCTTTTCTCTAAAGCTGAAAACCCGCCAAGGAACAGAACTGCTAATTCAGTCGGATAATGACACTGTTATTAATGATTGGTTTAAAGTTCTTAGTAGTGCCATCAGTAATCAGGTATGTGTTTGATGCTGGTAAAATTTTAACTTCAGACTAGTGGGTTTTGTAATTTTACTTTCTGATTCTTACTGCGTTTTTTTTCAGATTGCAGTTATCTATGTTGTTGTTGTTATTGTTGATTGATTGCCTTCGAGTCAAGCATGATTCATAGTGACCCAATGAACAAAAGGCCCGAAGCCCCTCTACAACTATCCACATTTATCAAGGTTTATAGAGTTTCTAGAGGCAAGTTGTTTAGGAGTGGATGCCATGCCTGCTTCCAAAACTGGCATAGAACGTTATTGGTTGAGTTGCCTGCGATGCATAGTGACCCTATGTACAGCAGCTCTGAACCCTCCCTGTCCTGCGCCAGTCTCACTAATTCTGACACACCAAGCCCAATTACCCCAGTTACTGTATCTGTCCATCTCATTGGGGTCTCCCTCTGCTATGTTTTCCGTCTACCCTTTCAAGCATGATGTCCTTCTCCAAGGACCAATCTCTCCTGGCCATGTGCCCAAAGTAAGTGAGGTGGAGCTTCAAAATTCTAGCCTCCAAGGAGAGACTTGGTTTCACCCTCTCCACGGCAGACCTGTTTGTTTTCTTGGCCCTCCATGGTATGTTCAAGACTCAGGGTAGAGACAAGTCACAAGTTATATATGAAGACACTTTAAGTTTTCTCCTGTTTTTTGGTGACTTTAACAAAAGTTTACAGAAAAGTTGCATTTTCATTCATTCATTGTTGCACATTTTCCTCTCTACCCCACCCAGTTCACTTTTTTTCTTATAGTGTGTTTTACACTATTCTTCACTCACATTGTATTTCATCATTCATTTCCATGCATTATGTTTTATAAAACCATCATTGGACCTTACCCTTCATCAACCAGCCTTTTCAGGTCCCCATCAGATCCTTCCCTTTTCTTTCACTGCCTCACTCCACCCAACAAAGTGTGCAGCCCTGTGATTTCACCCCTACCCATCCTCACCCCTCTGCTCCCACCCCTTCCCACTTTGGATCTCAAACATAGCTTACTAGTTACTCTTCTGTTTTTATGTTCTGTGCAGTAGTTGTTATTATGAGACTGAGTTCACTCAGCATAATGCTCTCTGATCTCTCCCAAGTTATGTAGTATTCCACTTATGTGAATGTACCACAATTTCTCAGTCTGCTCAGTTGTGCTTGAATGTTTGGGCTGTTTCCATGTTCTTGCAATGGCAAATAATGCTCCTATGAACATTGGTGTACAAATCTCCACTTGTTTCTCAGTTCTAATTTCCTTGAAGTATGTTCCTGGCAGTGTAATAACTGGGTCATATGGAGTTTCTGTGTTCATCTCTTTGAGGAAATGCCAAACTGTGAAGGCACTCTTTTGTATATATTTTTTCAAATGGTCACTTGAGTAAATTTCTGGGGCTGGTGAATAAGTTAATTTACTAATTAGACATTACACAGTGATCTTAAAAAAAAATAAATAGGAATAGTGAAATGGTGCTGAACATGTAGTGTTTGTTCAGGTATTGAATGAGATGGAAACATACACTAGACAAAATTTTTAATTGACTAAAGGTATAGTCTTAATTAGCACTTCTTCCTAGCAACCTTTTTCTAGATTTTCAACCCTTTCCCTGAAGTGTCTGAGAAAAACCTGAAACAAAACCAAACCCCTTTGAATTTATTGCCGGTGAATCAGAACCAACCCATAGCTGACCCTTCACTGTGTTTTCAGAAGGCTGTGGATCTGCAAAGCTTCTCGGAGAACATGATAACATTTTGTTGAAAGACGTTGTGGAAGACCTAAGGGAGAGGATAATAGATCATGTTCATGGGTTAATAATATGGAAATGCTGTTTTCCTCCAGATGAGTTATAAATTTATAGATTTTAAGTTTTTTAACTCTCAATCAGAATCTAATCCCATTAGACTCTTCAGTAGAATGTGATGGTTTATTCTACAATTCATATGGGAACAAAAAGGGCTAAGAATGTCCAAGACTTAAGTGGAAATATTTGGCTCTATCAAGATTTTGTAAAGCAATAGTGATTAAATTGACAGCGTGGTACCCATGCAAAGATATACGCTAGATCTGTGTAGCAGAATAAAGATTCTAGAAACTGACCCCCACACACATACAGACTGTGTGCCAAATCTAACACTGCTCAACCCTGAGGAGGAATGGGCTTTTCACTCAGTGGTCCTGGCATGGTTACATATCCAAGGAGAAACCAGAGCCCTTTCTTACACTGTAAAAACATACAAAATCCTGGTGGAGTAAATAGTTCAGTGAAGGCAAAAACAGATTTTTTAGCTTTTAGAACTCCATATTTAACCTGTAGAAGTTACCTTGGTTAGACTGTGGAGGAGCTCTAGAATTTAATTTCTTTCAATATTCATCACCTGTGAGTCTCTGAGTAATGCTTAACTATTAGCGCAATGTAATTTAAAAGTATTGTTGATATGCAAAATGTATGTACCATTGAGTAGGTAAACTGGTTAACTTCATCTTAAGCTCCTGCCACAGAAGGTATTGTCATTAGTTTCTATCATTATGTTCTATAGATTGTTGCTTAACCTTTTTAACTTATTTTGGGGTCATACGTGGGCAGTTAATCAAAATGAGACAAAAATAGACTCATCAGTGCAGCTCCATTATAGTAGGATTTATCAGCCATATTTTGTTGACTGAAATTGTGTGCTGTGTGGGAAAAAAGAATAATTTAAAAGTTTCATCAGATATCTAAATAATGCATAATATGTATTAATTTGCTTTCCTATAAGCATTGGAAAAACCAATTACCGACCACTCTGAGAATTGTGCTATTACAGCTAAAATAATACAGATTTGTGGAATATTTGACCTGCAGGCTTTAGAAACAGAGGAAATGCTTGAAGAAGAAATCCCAGATTCACCAGGAATTGAAAAGCATGATAAAGAAAAGGACCACAAGGATCCCAAGAAACTTCGTTGTAAGTTCATCTCACCTATTTTGCCAGTGATTTAAATGACTTTGCTCTCTTAGTTTTTCACAGATTATATAAACATACATAAATGTTTAATGTAGTCTTCAGTGGCATAAGACATTGTAATTACTTATGTAGTTGCAGATTCTTGGTGTTTTTAACACTCAGTTTTCTTTGTAATTTCTTATTGTTATTTTTCAACCCCAGGATATCCAGTAGTGTTATATCATACACACTTTAAGATATGATACTTTATTTTCTCATGCTCTTTTTTTTTTTTTGGTGCTGAAACCCGGGAGCAAACCAGGGACTTCTTTTGAGTTCTCTAGAGAATTCAACATTTTATCACTTTAAAATTTATACTTAATGTTTAAGAGTCTACATAGTCTTTTGCTTTAAGAAGTAAAATAATTATGGGTCATCTACAATAGTTTAATACTGAGCACACAGCAGTTCTCTGGGGATCGGGGTAGGTTTGTGTATGTGAACAAAGTATAGGCTCATCAGACTTGCAAATGAGACACTCATGAAACTTAAAAAAAACATTGTTGTTGTTGTTATGTGCCATCGAGTCGTTTCCGACTCATAGCGACCCTATGCACAACAGCTCTAAAACCTGTCCTATCCTGCGCCA